>NC_077248.1:16851255-17168755 GCF_947179165.1 Solanum dulcamara | reverse complement strand
TGAAAGCTAAAGTAATCTTTGAACCCTCTTTGTTACTAAACTAGAATTTTTCCTTACGTTGAGTGGATTCAACTGTTCATATACAATTTTAAAAAATCATTTGACCCTATTCAGGTCGCTCTAATTCTGAGCAAGATGATTCAATTGAACTCTTTGCCTTCCTCTAGCTCCTCTTCTGGTACAGATTACTCTGATATCTCTAGTAGGGGAAAATAAATGATCACCTAGTATTTTTATTTATTCACAAAAAATTAAAATCTATCTCTTATAATTTTCTATTCAATTCATTTATAGCCACACTTATATCACACTTGAGGTTAATTTTTGTACTTTTATTTGTTGGGGAGGAGAGAATTACAGAGTGCCAATTTTATTCGCTTTCACTCTCTAAAGTTTAGGTTATTCAAAATATTGAACAATGTGGCCTTTGGGTGCTTGTTATCTATTCTATTATATCATAATTTTATTTTAAATTAGGTATTTGTATTGATTGCTACTTAAATTTTATTGTATCGCATCATTAAATACATCGTTATGAAAAGATAAAAGTCCCATTTTATGGAACAAATAATTTTTTGTGGTTGTGTGTCGTTACTATATTTTCATTTTCTTATTACTTAATAATCCTATTTTATCAAAGTCCACACCTTTTTAATATAATAACTCTACCATGTATGCTACTTTTCTTTATAATATTGTGGGTTTAATCTTCAATTGATGATGTGTGACATAACGTAACATGGAAAACAATCTATCCAAAGCTTATATCATTAAAAGAATACAATATGATACATTATAAAACTATATTTGTGTAGCAACTATCCAAACAAATGAGTTGAAAATGCTTGCAAATGAAAAAAATACTCAAAAGCGCTTTCTCTGATCTTACATGGTGTGAATTTAGATTAATAGGATAATTATTTTGTTTTTTCATTCTCAGAGTTTTTTTCTTGATAAGCATAGTGGAAACAAGTGTTTTATGGTAGCACCAACTGATCTTATAATTTCGGAGAGTGATGACGAATACTCTTGGCAATGGAATGAACGCCCTGATTCCAGGTTCATATTTTTTTATGTTCTTAATTTGATCTATAACTTCATTTTTCTTTCTTATAAATATATATGCAATGCATTTTCTCTTTCTTTCTCTCTTTTGCGCCATTTAGTTTAAACTAGTTATTTTCTTGGTTATTATTAAGATTGTCTCTTTGTTTGTATTGATAACATTAAAGGGGTGCATTTTTAATAAATCTTCTTTCAATAAAAGATGAAGATAATGTGCTCTTCATCAAAAGGCAAGTCTATCGAAAATAGTATAGAGAGAGAAGATTACAGCTAGGGGGAAACCAGAAGAATCAGTATTAAAGAAGTCAGCGAGCCTACAAGAAGGCAAGCCAAGATTTCAACAAACCATGAAGGGACAGTTGCTACAATTATGAAAAGAAAGGACACTACACAACAAATTGTTGGTACAAAAAAGATGTAGGTAACTTAGAAACTTATACTCAAAACTAGCAAGACAAAGAAAAGCTTGGAATTTCGGGACATCTTATGCAGTTGAAGAAAACAATCAACAAGAACTTTTCACCTCTGACTTTGACAAAGAAAAAGAGATTCACCTCTGACTTTGACAAAGAAAATGAGCTTCACTTGCAACTGTAAGTGAGAAATTGACATCACATTATCGGTGATGTGAAAACTCCTATCAACATGAGTTAGTATAAAGGTGATCGAACAGTGATTAAATTGCAGAAAATAATTCTAGAATGTCAATAACTCATATAGGAAAGATAGTGTTTATGCCTCATCATAGATCGAGACAAGTGTAACTTCGAAATGCCTACCATGTTTAGGATATCAAGGATAACTTATTATCTATGTCAAAACTAACATCTTTAGTCAAATATGCCGTGTTTGGAATGAATGATATAATGGTACATCAAAACTTTAAAAATAAAACCTTTCCTATCATCGAGAGAATATGATTAGATTCAATCTATTTATGATTTTTGAGACATCTTATGTGAAGAAGAATCAAAGTAATAAAACAATAGATCTATGGAATGCACGTCTTAGGCACCTGAGCTACAACGAATTAAAAATCATAATGCGACTGTCAAAATTAAAAGGTTTTTCCTAGTTTAAAATTAGAGGATATACTATATGTGTTGGATGTCAATATGAAAAAGCACAACAATTTTTCTATGGAGAATCAAAGTATTTAGAAAAGAAATAATTGGAGTGGTGCACTAGATGTGTTTGAACCATGAATGCAACCTTCTATCAATGATTACTAATACATGCCAACATTCATTGATGAATTCTCAAGGTACGTGTGAATTTACTTCTTAAAGAAAAAGTTTGAAGTATTTGAGAAGTGTTTTTTTCTAATAACGATAGTTTAGGTCATTACAATATATACCAATTTACCCATCATTCATTTCTGAATGATACAACGAACAAAATGATGGCATGCCAGAGTATTCCTCCCGAATAACCATGAGGTTCTATTGCCCTATTTCAACCGAGTGAAAAGAGGATCATCGCCTTACGTAACTTAGGACTATTAGCATACCGTACTCGAATGATTAAACAAAACACAAGAATTTCCCCTCAATCATGGAGTTAGACCCCGCTATAGTAGGTATAATCCCACTATAACAGTGCCGCTGGAGCGGCAACCCTACCTCTATAGAATGGTGATGGAATTCAGAAATCATATAGGGACGAATGGGTTTCTCTTTTCCATTCCTTCCTCTTCACTCTCATACTCATATTTTCTCTTAATCAATCCTTTTTAAACGTCGAATCTAAGGTAATGATCACATTTCCTACTCTCTTTACTTTATTAAATGCATAATGATTAACACATGATAATAATAGATTGTGTAGAATAGACTTTTGGGTTGGTTTTTGAAATTTGAAAGTATTGCTTGATTTGTCAAAAATATTGTAGCATGGATACTTCCCTTACATTTACAACGTCACTACAACATTCTGAATGTAAGGATTACGAGGTATAGGGATAAAAATAGTTCCAAATTGGTGGAGGAAGGTGAACAGTTATTCTTGATTGAAAACTTAGATTCGGACAATGTTTAGGAGTTATAATGCCTAGATTCTTGCATGTATAGATAATAGGACACTTTGGGGACACAGATCTGGAGTAAACCTGATAAAAATGGGATTTTAGCCAAGGGATGCTATTGAGGGACCCATTAAGATTTGGGGAGATGAAGGCACTACAGCAACCTTGATTCTACCATAGTGGAGGCCAATGTAGTTGGATCATTCTCGTTATGGCAGCCAGCTATAGCTTGGCCAAACTCCCTAAGGGGGAGGATGCTTAACAGTAGCCTCTCAGTAGGTCCAAGCTAGAAATTACTTCCTTTCAAGTAGGCCCCTTACTTTCAATGAGTTATAATACATTTAATCATGCAATCACAGGTTTTCAACAATTGCCGACATGGACGAGGAAGGTCTGCCTTTTGTGAGGTTTCTCGATAATGCTAGTCGAGAACAATATTACAACTTTCGATGAACAAAATTTTGTTGTTGTGAGAGAGGTTTTTTGATATATATTGAATGGTGGAGAAGACACTTGCTTTCTATGTCCGACTTGAGGAGTTCGATTGGGGCCCACTAGTGGAGGCTCCTTATGCTGCACGCTCTGGCTCAGTAAGGGAGTTCTACGCCATCCTACCTACTGTGCGTTGGGGTGATCCCAGTTCATAATTTGCATCTGTGAGGTGGATAACCTAGTGGATGATGAGACAATCAATGATGTGCTAAGGGTACTAGAGGTCTCAAATACAGAATTTGATGCCAGATTGAGGGGGGGTAGGCCTAAGCTGGCTGAGGGATACACTGGTTTAGGAGAAGTTTCACAATCAGGTCTACTAGTCCACCACTGAGGGCTTCTCTAGCCAGTATTTCTCGGGATCTAGTGGTGGACTATATTTGAATGGGATTAGGTTGAATATGGGGACAGATAGTGTATGAGTAGGAGGAACTTTTCCATGTCAACAAGAAGACATTCTTCCTTCTAGGGTTGATAACGGTGTAATGCAAGGGGGCCGAAATGCCCTTGATATACACCGATGAGAAGCTGCCATAGATCTTCCCTTCTACCCTCTTTTAGTTAAGGCAACCTCCATTAATTGAAGAAGAAAAAGAAGTTGAAAGGGGCTGAGAGCAGCCAGGTAGCGGCAGGGGCAGATGATGATGAGGAGGACGGCAATAAAGATGACAATGCACATCCTTCTCAGTCACAACTCCCATATTTTGGTATCCAAATGAAAGAGGACCTAGCTTCCATTCGAAGAGCCATAGGAGGTGCCACTAGTAGAGCCACCATCCTACCCTCCTCTGCCCAGGAACTTGAGATGCTCCGCCGGCAACTAAAGTGGGAGAAAAGGAAGAATTAGGAGAAGGACCGACTAATGGCTAGGATGTGAAAGGACCTCAAGGTTATCTTTATCGGTGTTGCCCCCTAGTGGGAGCTTCCAACCCTTATCTCGGAGGACTTTCGAGAGTTTCCCTCTATGAGCTAGGCATGGACATGTGAGCGGCCCCCAAAGTATCTCCCATCCGATTAGGACTTCTCTCCCCCCTTCCTCTGTATACTAATTCTAAGGTTGTTATTAATTGTTTCTACCATTTTTGTATTGGTTTGGACTTGAACTAGCAATTTTAAATGCCCCGATAATGAAAGGTTAAATAGGGGAAAATATGGAAGGGGTTCTGTCCCCCTTCCCACCCTCCTCTGCCCGCCTCCTATACTGAAAACATTTCCTCTATGGCAGCCCAACCAGGTCAGTTCAAGAAATATAGAATTCTATGAGGTCTTCTCATTCACCAAATGCCTTCAATTGATGTCGTCCCTTCACATCGCCTAACAGTCTGATATATAACCCTAGGATTAACCCAACAATGGACATCTCATGATTAACCCAACATTACACATTTAACAATTTTGCATTATCTTAAATATAAGGCATTCCAATCATGCACATACCAGCAAATTTGTTCATCACAAACATATTTTATCTATTGCATTAGAATAGCCCCTTTATAACATAATTCTCAAATTAGGCACGACTGTCTCGAAATCAGAGTTTCCTACTATCACAATTAATTCTATCTGCTTACCATCTTTACCAATAGTAAGTCAATGCACAATTCTTAACACAAAAATGTTCAGTTAATCACCTAGCAAGTTATCAAAAAACTATTACACATAACCAAGTTATATCCTTCAGGAGAGAACACATCACACACTGACATACATTTATGCAATATTCTTCAGGCGAGAACACATCACACACTGACATTCATTTATACAACACTATACACAAAATTCCAGTGTCAAGCTACATCACACAAGCAAGTCCAAATTATTAACTTATTTCGCCTCATGGATGAACATTAGCCAGTCATCCACACTTTTACACAACCTCTAAGGCTGGATACCAATAGGAACCTTCCCAGTTTCAATTTCCCTTGATTGTGTCAATTCGGCCAGACATGTCGGCATCCAATTAACTCGTCAAGATACCAATTGGAATCAAGAATTACCAATTGGACGCAACCCATACAAGGAAGTAACATACCTCACGTCAAAAGTAAAAAAAGTGATATTGTTTCCCAAAATGCTTCGTAGCTCCTTGAAGATTAAATATGGAGGTCAACACACCAATCTATAGGACAATACTCGATATTTGCTCTTGTACTAGGAGACCAGTAACTTGGGCCCTAATATCAAATTATCACGACCCAATTCATTAAGTCATGTGGGAACCTATTCTAAAAACTAGATAAGAGAACCCTAACCACCCAATTTTTAAAATGGGCAATGCAAAAATTAATAAAAGCATAAGAATATCTTTAATAATGTGAATATAATCATAAAACTCGAGTATAAGAATCATATTTTTACAATTACCTAAAAACATCACCGCCTGCATAGACTGCACAGACTAGGGAACATCATCGCCTACACAGACTATTTCAAGTGGCATAGCAAAAGTAGCATTAGTACAAACAACACGCACTAGTAGGCATAATCAATCGATACGAATCCACCACGTGATATCATGTAAATAATAAAAGAAATATATAACTTGCATATAAATTTAGGATCTGATCTACTCATTCACCACTCTCACTACAAGAAGCATTACCTTGAAATCCATACACTCTGTCTCAAGTCACCCCACCTTCTTCCACTGCCAACTCCCCCATCTAGGAAATCCACCCTCATCTCAGATCATAGCCTAATCCCTTCTATCACATAGAGGTTTCCTAAATACAAGACCACTATTAATTATGTTAAATAATTTATTATTCCACCTCAAGCTCTCGTACCAACACACTGTCCCTTGACAAATTTAGTAAACCACATTCAAGACTTTTACCAAACCACCTTGAGTCAAATCCCCGTTATTAAATATGTACCAGACAACCTAGACTAACAATACAGTGGAAGCTAGTGAATAAGCCAAACTCCCAGTCAACATTCTGACTTAGCAACGCTCTAGTTATACAAAATCTGAATAGATAACCACAACTTAGTAAAACAAATAACATTCAATTATAACCATTGTCAGGAATATAACTCTGATTCACAGTCCTCACTTGGACTTAACATTCACAAATCACCTGATCCACAATATTACAACAAGTCATATCTCATTCATCACAACTTTCAAATAACTCAGACCTCCAAGGATCCCTAAAACACCATTACGGTATTTAGTATGCAATCTTGGTCTACACAAGGATAACCCTAGTATTTAAATACACAAACTGGCCATCAGGGTCAACATGTGACAAATATAACACAATGAAATAACTCGGTTCTTTCATGGAACACACACAAAAACTGTTGGTATGCCGGAGTTGTATGCTTTTTTATTGTTAATGTACCGGTGTGGTATCCAATTTAATATTAATATATATCGACATGGTACCTGATCTAATAAATATATGTATACCGGTATGGTACCTGATTTTATCATCAAACACATAACACAATCATAATGAACAATAATCACACTTATACACTCACGCAAACACTTTATTTGCATGTGATTGACAACATCTTTCATTTCAAATCATGTTCTTCCTTTCTTCCCTAATCATATATCATGTATATAATACTAACAAATAGTTGACAAGCGCATATAACATAAATGAAAAAACAACAACGCTCAAACTAACATGAAGGATTCTTTTCTGAATATTTCATGATCATCATCCAAATAACCACAAGTACCTTCCTTAGGGTGACACCCAGCAACCATCATAATTTCAACAATAACTACCCAAGTCCACCATCAGCCTAAACCACAACTAAATTCACATTTAATTATTCAGACTCTGTGTTCGAAGGCATATGCATGAAACCTCTCGACAATCTACAAGGTATTATGTAAGTAAAGACTAGTCTAACTACTTGGTTAAAAAAACCTAGCAACCTAGACGCGAAGCAATTGCTGAAGAATCTGATTCATGAGTTTTTTTTGACTCCATGGAGACGAATCAAGGAAAATAGGGCTGAAATTCATGAGTTGTAGCCCTCTTTGCGCCAGAATCCCTCCTCTCCCTTGTTAACAAGATCAGAGCAACTTTTTTCGGGTTTTAGGAGCAATCCCCATCTATTTTAATATTGAGGGAAAGAGGAAAAATTTAAGTGTTTGCATTTTTGAGTATCTATCCCGCTGACCTCACTATAGCGACTGACATACCACTATAGCACTGCCACCATGATGGGAATATAACTGCTATATAGAAATGAAGTCAGTCCAATTCAAATTTTAAATTCTGAATTTTTGTCATGTCATCCCAACTTTTAATTGGCAACGAAATTCCAAAAAGTTTTAAGTCTCTACACAAGGTGTCTTTTCTAATAATGATGGTTTAGGTCATTACACTAACTTAATTAATATATAATATATTTCAAAGAAGAATCTAGAATATTCAAGACTTGTAAATAATTAAACAAACAACTCTACAATGATATTTCTAGATCAATACAAAGTCTAAAAGAATTCTAGAAAGAGCAACTCTAGAAATAAGTAGAAGGTGTAGTTATAGAATATTACATCCACTAGATTATTTCATCACCACATATAAATAAAGGTGACCATTTGAGTTGTTTGTTACTCAAATAAAGAGTGTGTGATCAAGAAAGATGTGTGAGAGAGATGTACCCAAGAAAATAGTTAGTGAAAGAAAACTAAGTGTAAAGATTTGTAAGACCGAAGTTGGTCCTTACTTAGCAATAATAAAATTAACGTTGTGAGCAACCAGTTGTATCCAACCTCTCTACAGACACTTTTTTTGATCCAGACTACCACTTTTACCGGTTGGTCACAATTAGCACCCTTTTTTGGTCTAGGCCACCACTCTTGGCATCCTAGCAAGGTATTACTTTGAGTAGTGGCTTCAAACATTAGCAAACCTACTCTAATACCAATTTTTATAGACTGAATAAGATAACCCAACCTTAAAAACTAGTTTGTTTCATGGGAGAGTCTACTCAAGCCTATAAACACCTTTGTATTTTTCCTTTTTAACTAGATTGTGGATCATATAAATTTTTTATAAATTAGTCCACACATAAAAGATGAAATATAACAAAAATTAATTTATCTATAAATTTTAGTGATTAAAAGTTTAACCCATTAATTATTTTCATATCTATCACAATTCTAAATTAAGGAAGGGAAAAGGAGAAAAAAGTTTGGAAGAAATATCTCTTTCATGTGATGTTTTCGGACAAAATTCCTAGAAGAGGAGGAAAAAGAAGATACTATTTCATAAAGGACACTTTGGACATTAACCATCTTTCTTTAAATTACAATTATCATAAATAGCATTCTCTCTTCTCATTATTATCCCATTTATGTATTCTTCTTTTCCCCTAACCATGTAGAAACTTGAAGAACACAGACGCCACCTTTGAAAACAGTAGCAACCCTTTGGATACTAACCAAATCATTTCTTCCTTGACCTCATAGACTTTTTATTGTACCGATGCTTAAAACTCATTCGTCTATTGTAAAAACAAACCCTTTGGATACTAACCAAATCATTTCTTCCTTGACCTCATAGACTTTTTATTGTACCGATGCTTAAAACTCATTCGTCTATTGTAAAAACAAACCCTTTGAATACTAACCAAATCATTTCTTCCTTGACCTCATAGACTTTTTATTGTACCGATGCTTAAAACTCATTCGTCTATTGTAAAAACAAACCCTTTGGATACTAACCAAATCATTTCTTCCTTGACCTCATAGACTTTTTATTGTACCGATGCTTAAAACTCATTCGTCTATTGTAAAAACAAACCCTTTGAATACTAACCAAATCATTTCTTCCTTGACCTCATAGACATTTTATTGTACAGATGCTTAAAACTCATTCATCTATTGTAAAAACAATTAGAAAATATCTGATAGAGATAATGATGAAGACGACAATTGTCAATGTTGGTATTGCTAAATTTTGAGTTATTATTGTGGGAATAGGAAAACAATTGTTGACTCTATAAGAGAGAAAAAAGCCAAAGTACTATTTAATTAGAAACGCTTGTTGAGTTATGTTAATGCATGTTGGCTTAGTGGAGTGAAGGTGAATTTAGAGAGAGAGGAGTGATTAAAGAGGAAAATCAAAACATTAAGGAGACAGTAAAGGCAGGGAATAGAGAGAGTTTTGTCGGTGTTTTATATTTTTATGGATTCTGTTTCCTCCTAGAAAATTGGCATATAGTAATAAAAGATAAATGAGAATCTTGCTTTTGTGTGACACCATATCATCGGATAGATTGTATCAAGTAAATTAAAGGAGAGAAATAAAAATAAATACAAAAAAGAAAAATAAATACAAATTAAAAAAATATAAATGTCGGCTATGGAGACGGGCACATGATTTTGTCAATTCTATTTTTTTTTTGTAAACATATTGTTCTCTAAATATTTAGATAAAAAGTCAAAAACATATAAATTAAAGAAGATAAAATGCATGCTATCAGTAGAGTTAAATGTAACACCTTTAATATAGACCAATAAAAGATTTGAATGAGTAATTTCTAATCATAACGTACATGTATTTAAAATATTAAGATTAATCATAATATAATTTTAATATATTATTAAAAATGCGAAGATCCAAAGTGTAAAGTGGAATTATCATTTTAGCCTTATATTGAATCAAAATGTTGTTGGAAAAATATTATTTATATATGAAGAAATTATAACTTATTATTTATCATTTACTAACCATGATTAATTTCCTTTAATACCTTTTAAATGAATCTTATAATTAAGTTGGTCAAACCTCTTAATTATTCTTTTATAACCTATAATTTATTCTACAAATTAATGACATTGGTTTATTCTTCAATGTTGTATTTGAACGTTCTTTACAAATTAGAATATTAGATCATTGAGGGAGTTGGAAGATGATTATTCTTTCTCTATAAATACATATATTTTCAAGGTCTTTAGTAGAGACAAGAATAAAACATACATATTCTTCTTTCTAAACTATATTATAGTTGTGATGGGTTTTCTTTACTGAATCTATGTTAATTTCTTGCTCCTAGTTTAATATTAGAGGAGCTTTTTGAATCCTAGTGTATACATCCATATCGGGTGAAATATTCTTAAGGGCAGTGACAAAAATATGCCTAAAGTTATGAGAATTCCTTATAACTGTTCGCGATAAAGTGTTCGTGTTCGTGATAAAGTGTTAGTATTCGTTATGATGGAGTATTTTCCGTAAGATTTCCAACAAATATTATAAAAAATCTAATTCATTAAATATAAATAAATATAATTTAATAAATATTATAATAGATATAAAAATAAATATAATATTTTATTAAAGAAAACAATCTAAATAATTGAATTATAAAGTCTCAATCTAAACTTTTCTAGAAATTATATATCACCTTTTGAGCTTCCTGTAGCAACGTAAGTACTTACTAGCATCTGTAGGTTCTTTAATTTCTTGAAATTGTAAATGTCCATTTATTAAAATTTTAAAAACTGTGAGAAAATTTCTTGGCAATATTCTTATACATGAATTTTAACTATTTACCCATTAGTCGTAGTTGTTAGCTAAGTTAGTTATTAGTTTGTTAGAAGCCAATTGTACACAACTGTCATAGTGCGACAAATACACATGTACAGATACGTTTTCTTTTGAGAAGTTTTATTCAACAAAGTAGTCCTTCTACTTCTCTTTACACTGACTTCTCCCTCTCTATGAATTCTTCCATTGATGCTGGGAGTCCCAAAGCTTCGAGATTGTGCACTGATCTCTGATCTTGATATGGTATCAAAGCCCCTATCGATACTTGCAGTTTGTAAGTCTAGCTACCTCTGGTTTAGGTCCTTTGTTGCTATTACTAGATATATCTTTTTGCATTTTCTCGATTCAGAACAATTACGTGTTACTTTGCTTACTTCCATTGATTTTACAATGGCAATTTCCCCTGTTGCGTCTCCGTTATCATCTATTCTGTCCATTGTTGTTAATCAGAGTGATCCTTTATACATGCATCCCTCAAACAACCCTTGGTTAATGCTTGTTCATTTTCCTTTTTATGAAATGGGATATCGATCCTAGAGAATAAAACTCATGTGATCCTTATTCATGAAGATCAAATTAGGTTTTGTTACTAGTGATTGTGCAAAATCTGCTGTGAATTCTCCCCAATTATAACT
Source organism: Solanum dulcamara (assembly GCF_947179165.1). Taxonomy (NCBI): domain Eukaryota; kingdom Viridiplantae; phylum Streptophyta; class Magnoliopsida; order Solanales; family Solanaceae; genus Solanum; species Solanum dulcamara. Next base: position 17,157,017 of record NC_077248.1, on the reverse strand, counting down.
TTGGCAGATGCAGGAAGACATGGGGACATCGTGGATCCACAATTCCCTTGCCAAAGAGACCGCATACAATGTTGAAGATGTCACTAATTAAGTCGAATTATGAAAAGATCTAAAGGATCGATATGACCAAACTAATGGTGCAAAATTGTATCAACTCCAGAAAAATATCATTGACCTAAATCAAGGAGTTTTAGATATTAATTCTTATTATACTAAAATGAAGAATTACGGGAGATGGTAAATCTGAGCAGGATAGGTGTTTGATTTAGTTTTTGATGTGCCTTAATGAAGTCTACACTATCAACAGAGGAAGTGTCCTTATGATGAACCCTTTGCCTTCCATGGCACAATCATTTTCCACAATCATACATAAGGAGAAACATAGGCAATTTAAGCTAAGAGGCCAGATGCCGATGGAATCCATTTCTCTCAATGCAGGAAGTTATTCTACATGGACTTATTCTACAGGTGCAGGTTCTTCAAAGCCAAAGAACTTTAAAACTAATTACACTGCAAGAGATAGAAATTCCAACAAGGCAAGCCTCTTCTGTGAACACTGCAAAAGACCATGACATATTATTGAAAAATGGTACAGGTTACATGGATATTGTCGCGATCCAAAATTCGAGGTCATAATGGTACACACCTCAAATTCAAGCTGGTGTGTAAGCCTAATTTTCTAACTCAAGAGATACCTCAGATATTTCGGATAAAGAAGATCAAATAACATTCGAGACTCCTAGAGTGGAGTGAGGCCATAAATGAAAGAAAAACGAGATGTTACAAATAAATTCCCAAAACCTAGTATCATAAGCATAAAGAGAATTTACTACAACTTAGAGTCAGGAATACATCACAGGTTTTTGAAATTGAAAATAAAGACTGAAATAGATAGATAGAGTCAAATGACGATCTGAAAGGCAGGATATCACCACGGCTCTGAATGGACACAATCCTCTAGATCTGCTTAGCTACCACGAGAAATGCCCTGACTAGGATTTGCATCAAAAGAACACAGAAATAGAGGGTGAGTACAATTTATATGTACTCCATAGGATTGACCGACTGAGTATAAGATAGATAAACATAACTTATGATAATAAATTATGAAACGCTTCCATCTTCATACATAAAAGTCTCATTTCAGCATCGGTACCACCAATTTATATAAGAATGGTGCGAGTAAAGTAAACAGGTAAAACTACAAACAAATACTCATAATACAAGGCAAGATTCACAATAACAAAGATGGCCAATGCAATGCAATGATGAAATGATGTGGTTGAATCAAGGTTATCGCACAACCTGTCGTACACACCTTGTCGAGCCTCTAGCTCCTAAGAAAAGAACCCATGGGGACTCATAATTCATATACCAAATCTCATGATCTTAGTATCTCATCAACTTGCCACTTAGCTCGTCGTCAAGGAGATATATATATATAAGGTGTCTCATTTTTTCTTCCTCAAAAATATTACTTCCACAGTTCTCAACTTCCCATGAACAATGAGATAATGAATAAGGATGAATGCATCACAACACATATAACAAAGATGCATAGTCAACTCAATAGATGTATAATAAAAGCTCAAATCTCAATAAATCATGATATACGCCCCCTGATGGAAAAAGTAGTGGAATAAATCATTTGAAATGTGTATTTATCTTTTGACAAAATGCTCATTTCATGTTAAGAAGTGATAAAAACTCATCTCAAGCCCCCCTCTCAAGCATTTCACATCAACACATAAGAATAATAAGCTCAAAACCCCATCTCAGGGTAATCTCATTGATCACATACTTTCAAAGCGAATAATAATATCACATGCCCAACACGAGCTAATCACAATATACAAGCTCCCCACACATGAAAACACAATAAACAAGTCTCGACACGGTTGAAATAGCATAGTTCACAATTTACAACACCTCAATTTCATAGTACGATCCCATCCTATAGCCTAATCCATAAGAATGATTAACTAACCAACCCAGTCTAGAAGAAGGATAAGCTAAACTTACCTCGATCCAAAAACTTCACCCAAACTAATTTACCAGAGAATTTTTGTCAAACATCAACTCCGCAACAATCCCCAACTATGAAGAATGAAAAGTATTCATCAAAAGGATTCCAACGTTACCCATATTGCTAAGGTAAGGAACCACGGTCAAAATCATTCAAAAATCTCACCGAAATCGGGAAGGTCAAAGTTAGAATTTTATTTGAAAATCATGGTCTACAAGTAAAAAGAAGTTTGTGGTTGAAAAACCCATTAAAAACGAGTAAGAAATGGGTTCTAATAAAAATAAATAATTTTTCAATTGGGGAAAATACCCCAAAACCCACATTGAAATATTAATTTTTGAAAGGTTTTGGAAGATAAAATTGATAGGAAATGATTTAGAAGAGATAAAGAAACTTACTCCAATGAATTTCCTCAAGAAATCCCTTAAAAATCTCTTCTCCCAAGCTTTCAAATGTATGAAATTAGAGGAAATAAGAGAAAAAAGGGAGAAATCCCGTCTTCTTGTTCAGAAAAAGGGGTCCCACAAAAATGGGCCTAGTGCCACGAATGTGTCCTACCTGTGTGAACGCACTGATCCTCTCGTGAACGCGAACCCTTCCAAAGCCACTCCCTGCGAACGCTCTCCAATAAGTTGAGATCATGATCAAGCACCCCTCTGTGATCGCACCCTACACGCCCGCGAATACAGAGCCTTTGCCTAGGTATTTATTGCGAACGCGCTAGGGGTCCTACGATTGCAGTCTCTGGCACTAGATATCAAAAAATAGTTAAAGTACAATCTCAAAGTCTCGAAATGGACCCTCGCAATTCATTTGGGGTCCGATAAAAGTAAATCGGATCTACTACCCCACTAAATTCAATATTTTAGACTCAATAGAATCGTCAAATTTCGAAAAAATTAATAGTTATGACAAAAATACTCTCACCGACCTCTTTTAGGCCTAAACTTTCAATTTCTCACCTCAATACCCAAAATACAACCTATGGTCTCGGGGCTATAACCAACCACCCTACTAACCAAACTTGATGTTCTGGATACAACTGAACTGACAGAATCACCATCCAATATTTGGATATCGTTATATTGACCTAAGTCAACTATCTCAATATAACTCAACTCAAAAGGCTCAAAATCACCAAAATCTCACCTGATCGCATAGGAGAGCATACTAACCATTCACACATCATATAGTAAGCATGAAAATGCTAAGGTGAAGGGAAAAATAGTCATTTCACACACAAATATTATTTCTCATGAAATGGGATATTGCACTATCCACCACTAAAATACGCATTTGTCCCCAAATGAAAAACAAACTAAAGTACCTGATGAGGTGAAAAGCTAAGGGTATATACTACACATATCAAACTCAACCTCCCACGTAGACTCCTTAACTAGCCGGTGTCTCTACTTCACCTTCACTGAATCAATATGCTTGGATCTCAAATATCTACTCTTCCTATTCAAGATAGCAACAAGCTCCATCTCAAAGGACAAGTACTGATCTAAAGAAACTGAGTCCCACCAAATCACATGGGTATCATCAGGAAGTGATCACTTAAGCATCGAAACGTGGAACACGGGATGAACTGCCAAAATGTTTGGAGGTAAAGATAACCTATTGGTTACCTCTCCATACATTTCAAAAATCTCTAATGAGATAATAAACATCAGAATGAGCTTTCCTTTCTTCTCAAACCTCATCTCACACTTAGAGGCTGACACTTTGAGCAAAACAAGCTCACCAATAGCAAAGGACACATCACGAACACGCCTATCAACATAACTCTCATTTCTACTCTAGGCTGCCATAAGATGCTACTAAATCAACCTCACTATCTTCGTGGAATCCCTCAACAAATTTGTACCACAAGGTTGTACCTCAAATGAGTCAAACTATCCAATGGGAGATCTACACATCTTCCCCTACAAAGCCTCAAATGGTACCATCTGAATAATGGAATAGTAATTTTTGTTATAGGTAAACTCCACAAGGGGTAAGAATTGGTCCAAATGACCACTAGAGTCAATAACACAAGCACAAAACATGTCCACAAGAACCTGAGCAGTCTGTTTAGACTGAGCATCGATCTAAAGATGAAAAGCAATACTCAACTCAAGCTTGGTACCCATCTGCTCCTACATAGAGCTCCATAAATGTAAGGTGAACTGTGTACCTCTATCAAACAAAATAGAGATAGGTACACTATGCAACCAAACAATCTCACGGATGTAGGTTCTAGCTGATTGCTCTGCATTTTACCTAGTCTTCACGAAATGAAATAAGCCAATTTTTTGAACTACTCCACAATCACCCAAAAAGAATTATACTTACCCTAGGTCAAATGTAATCAAGCCACAAAATCAGCAGTGATCTGCTCCTATTTCTACTTAGGAATAGGCATCCTCTGCGTCATAGCACCTGGTCTTTGATGCTCATACTTCACTTGTTGGCATTCAAACAATTGGCTATGAAGTCCACAATGTCCCTCTTCATACCACACTACCAATAGTGTTGTTTCAAGCCATAAAACATCTTTGTCTCTCTCAGTTGAATAATATACTTTGAACAATGAGCCTTCTCCAATATAATATGCACCCAACTACTAATTCTAGGCAACAAATATGACCACCAATCCTCAAAACTCCCTCGGGATCTAGAGAAGCCGAATTAGCTTCACCTTTCAACACTTTGTCCTAAATCACTCTTAACTTGTCACCATCAAATTGATGGGCATGAATCTTATCCATCAAAGTACACCTAGCCTTCATAAAGGCCAAAATACGATGAGGTACTGAAATATCAAGTCGGGCTAACTCTCTAGATAACGATTGAATCTCCAATGCCAAAGGTCTCTCCTTTTCCTTAAGAAAGGCTAAGCTACCCATGCTAGATGGTTTCCGAATCAACGCATCCACCACCACATTTGCCTTGCCCAGAAGATAAAGGATGGTAATGTCATAGTTCTTCAACAACTCTAACCATCTAAGCTGCGTCTTATTCGAATTCAGTTGAGAAAAGAGATACTTAAGGTTTTGAGGATCGATAAAGACTTCACAATGCACACCATAGAGGTAATGTCTCCACAACTTCAAAATAAAGATCACCACCGCTAGCTCTAAATCATGAGTGGGTAATGTTCTCATGCACCTTTAACTGTCAAGAAGCATAGTCTAAAACTCTCTCTTTTTGCATCAACACACCACCTAAGACAACACCCGAAGCATCACAAATTACAATAAATACGACACCCTCCTAGGGTAGTACCAAAATAGGTGTTGAGGTCAATAACTTCTTGAAAGCTTACCTCACACTTATCTGTCTACTGAAATTCCATAGTATTTTAAGTCAACTTAGTCAATAGAGTTGCATGGAGGAGAAACTCTGAAAAAACCGATGATAATAGAACACTAACCCAATGAATCTCCAAATCTCGAGAGAAGAAGTAGGTCTCACCCTATCACGAACCATTGAAACCTTGGTCAGATCAACCATAATCCCTTCCTTGTCACCACATGACCCAAGAAAGCCACGGACTCAAGCCAAAACTCACACATAACGAACTTTGCATACGATTTCTCCTCTCTCAATCTCTAAAGAACCGTCTTCAAGTGACGAACATAATCAGCCTCATTCTTTGAGTAAATCAAGATATCATCAATAAATACAATCATGAAAGAATACAAATAAGATTGAAATACCCAATTCATCAAATCTATAAAGCAGTCAGGCATTAGTCAACCCCAAGGAAGTGACCACAAACTCATAATACATATAACGAGTCCTGAAAGTGATCATCAAAATATTAGAATTCCAAACTCTCAACTGATAATAACCCAACCTCAAGTTAATCTTAGAAAATATCGATACACTATAAAGTTGATCAAAAAAATCATCAATACAAAGAAGATGATGCTTATTCTTAATTGTAACCTTTTTCAACTATGGATAATTCGTACACATCCCCATAGTACCATCTTTCTTCTTCACAAATAAGACTAGTGTGCCCCATAGTGAAACAATAGGCTGAATAAACCTTTTCTTGAATTAATCTTCCAATTGTTCCTTCAACTCAACCGGAGCCATACGATAAGGAGAAATATAAATAGTCTTGTACCCAGCTCTAAATCAATCACAAAATCAACATCGCAGTCCTGACGAATGCCCGGTAAATCTGTAGGAAACACAACCATAAAATCTCTCACCACTCTTACTGTCTCTAAAGGAGACCAATCCTTGTTAAGATCTGGGATATGGGCCAAGTAAGATAAGCAACCCTTCTCCATCATACGGTGAGCATGAATAAAAGATATTAATCTCTTCGGATAAGAACTCAAAATACCCTTCCACACCAATCGAGGTAAATCCAGATAAGCTAAAGTCACAATCATAGTATAATAATCTAGAATAATATGATATGAAGATAACTAGTCCATACCAAATATCACATTAAAATCAAACATAACTAATAAAATCAAGTCTACCTGAGTCTCACTACCTAAAAATATCACTACACACCCTCGGTACACACGACCTACCACTAAAGACTCTCCTATCGAGGTTGAGACACTAATAGGAATTACAAGGGGCTAATACACATAATCAATGTCTATAGAAAAATAAGTAGAAACATAAGAATAGGTAGACTTGGGATCAAATAACAATGTAATAGAGAAATGAAAAACTGGATGATACATGTGATAACTGCATTTGAGGCCTCTTCTTAGGATCTACCTAGTATAGCATAGCATCGTCTACAGTCACCACTAGCCTTGTAACCACCATGAGTACTTCCATGATTTCCTTGAGCTCCACCATTTTTACCCTTAGTAACACCTCTAGTACTATGTGAAACACCTCTAACAGCTGAAACATGAGTAGCACGAACAACCTGTGATCCTGGCTGAGTAGTAGAAGAAACATGTCTAATGAAATCCTTTGCCTTATCTCAAACTCATCACAAATAAAACATCGTCAAGGACATAAACCTCGTGGAGTATAACTAGAAGAGTCTTCATGCCCTCTTTAAACCAAAGAACCACTATGTGAACCGTGGGTAGTCTGACTAGGTCTGGGTCTACCGGTACCTTATGTACCCTGAATCACTATATGCACTAGTCTACCCTGATAACCCTGGGTACCATGACCAAAATAATCTCTACCTGTGGATGAATGAACATTAAATTGGTCCTGACAAAGTAACCTCCTGGAACCATCTTGTCTAGCATGTTGAATACTCTAGATTATCCTGGCATGGTCAATACTACTCTGAAATGTTCCACCCAATAACATAAGAGAGGTTATGGCCTCTTGAAGATAACTGATAATTCTTTTTACCAGCCTACATATCCACTCAAACTTGGTAGGAATAATAGATATAGCATAGCGAGACAACTCATAAAAATGACCCTCATACTCAGGAATAGATCGAAACCCTGCTCTAATCTATCAAACTCATCCCTGCACTAATAATGAAGGTTGTATGACACAAAACTCTCGAGGAACACCTCAATAACCTTCTCCCAACTCATTATAAGAGAACCAATAGGCTTACGATCAAGAACCAATCACTACTACTATATGGCCACTGCCGCAAAATGATAAGAGATGTAAGCCACTCCATTTGCCTCTAAAATACCCAAGTTGAACAACCTATCTTGCACTCATTCAGAGGTCATAGGACTTCTCCCTAGTCATTCCATTACAATAGAGATGTCAATCTAAAAAATCTATCAAATCTCTTTCACTTAGAAACCGATATGGCTGTACTAGCAAGAATAGGTAGAGCTGCAAATCTTGGAGGTGCAATAAAAGGCACTAGAGAAGAAATAGGAGTTTGAAAACCCACACTAGGCCCTTCAAATGGAGGTATAACACCATTTGTAATAGGAGAACCTGATGTACCTGGAAGAATACCAAAAAGAGGTGCACTGTCCAATCTAGCCAATAGCCTGGTGATCAACTCATAAAGCATTGAAGTGTTGTATGAAACCAAAGGAGGTTGGGCTAGTTCCCTGTCCTCAGTATGCTACTAGATATCATTATAATTCTCATAGGTAGGTGTAATTGATGTCTTCCTAGCCCATCCGTGAGTAGGTGCAGCCCATCTCGCTAGACCATGACCCATAACTCCATTACGTCCTCTGCCTCTTCAAGAAAATGAGGCTCGATCAATAGGCATGACCTCAACCTCTGCAACTTCTCTAGTACTCACCATTTATGCAGAAAAATAGATTAGAGGTTTGCAACACTTGAGACAAAACAAAATTATTTCACCTACCTATGCTACCCTACAATCCCAAAAGTTTATAGAGACAAATTTAAACCAATATATAATCCTTATGCCTTTGTAGGATACCCCTTTGGTACAAAAGGTTACAAGGTACTATGTCTAACCACCAAAAAGATTTCCCTTTTGCATTATTTTCACACAAAGGCACTTTTCCTTCTATTTTACATTTTGTTCCTTTCATAGAAACAAACACTAACATGAATGATAATGTGGATTATAATAGTACTGACGACAATTTGTTTTACTCTTATCTTGTATCATAATTACATGATAGTGATATGATCACCGAGTTTCCTACCAGATAGGAATTGCCTTCATCTTCTTATTTAATAGAAATCTAGAGCCAACAGGTTTAGTCATAAGATCTCATAGAAACCATCAGGTGCTTAAGTACCTCAATGATTGCATTTATTCTCTCCCCTCACTCAAAACTATCAATGCAGTATCAACTTTTACTCCTACAGTACAACTTCCAAAACTGCCCCTTAATGCCATTTGTTTCAAATAATATTCATGTTGCTTCTGAGACCCTAAGTCTTAATAGTCAATTAATCATTTAGAATGTTTATCATGATAGTGATCCATCATTTTATAAGGAAGAAAATTTTTATCCTATTTGGCAAGTTGCAATGACACATGAATTTGAGGTTCTTCATAACAATAAAACTTGGGATTTGGCTTTATTATAAGTGGATAAAAAGACTATTGGTTGTAGATGGAAGTATAAAGCGATTTAGGCTTAATTGATAGTGAAAGGGTATACTCAACAAGAAGGTATAGACTATATTAAAACATTTTCTTTTTTTGTTAAGATGATAATAGCGACAATATTGATTTCCGTTGTAATTAAGAGGGGTTGGAACATCTTTCAATTGGATTTCAACAATCTCTTCTTGAGTGGAGATGTACATGAGGAGGTCTATATGGACTTACCACCTATTCTTGAGGATATTGGTTCCACTACAATGTGTAAATTAAATAAATCCTTATATGGATTGAAACAAACCAGTAGGAAGTGATGAGAAGTTATCAGAAGCTCTATTTTTAAAAGGGATACAACCACTCCACGAGTGATTAATCACTCTTCATAAAGATATCAAAAAAATCTTCCATATTTGTAGTAGTATATGTGGATGATGTAATCATCACTAAGACCGATCCATGAGAAATTTATCACCTCAAGTAGTTTCTTCATTGTACTTTCAAAATCAGGGACCTTGGTAAGCTCCATTATTTTTTAAACTTGGAGGTATGGTATTAAGAAGAAGGTGCTATTGTGTGCCAAATAAATTTGGTCTTAGATAGGCTTAAAGAATATGGTTTCCTTAGGTACTCTAGTTTCTCTTCCCCACTTGATCCAAATGTCAAGTTAAAAGCCAAGGAAGGACTTGCCTTTCCTGATCCCATATTCTATAGAAAACTAGTAGGTAAGTTGAACCTCCTTATCAATACTAAATAATATAGCACATAGTGTCCAACAATTTGGCAGTTCATGCAAGATCTCAGAGAGCCTCACCTACAAACTGCTTTTCATTTGCTCAGATATCTCAAGAATGATCCAATCTTAGGTATCTTTACGTCTTCAAAACTAGATTACTTTGATCATACTTATTGTGATTCAGATTGGGCAGCTTGAACTTACTTAAGGAGGTCTATCTCTGGTTATCTTGTACTTTTGAGAAAGATAACTATCAGCTAAAAGTCCATCAAACAAGAGACTATATATTTATCTTCACCATAGGTAGAATAGAAGTCATTAAGGAAAGCTATTGGTGGGCTTCTTTGGGTGGACATAATTTTGCAAGAATTGGATATTCCTTTCTCTAAAGCTATTTCAGTACATTGTGATCGTTAATCTCCCCTAACATTGCAAGGAATCAAATTTTTAATGAGAGAAAAAAACATATAGACTTGACAATCATTTTGTTTGAGATAAGCTCCAAGATGGCCTTATTTCCCTTCATTATGTTGTTACTGCAGATCAACTGGTTGTCCTATTCACCATAGCTCTTACTGGTGTAAATCAAAATTGCATCATGTCCAAGTGGGTTATGAGGCAGCATACAAATAAAAACAAAAGCGTTATCGGATTGGAATCGATGACTTAAGCCTCCTTCTTAAGGGTCTTTAAAGACCGGCCATTATTGGACTCTTTTTATGCTTTTTTTCACCACTCTCAACCGTCTTTGCTTATCTTTCTAGTAGCTCTATCTATTGGTACTAGCCAGGGAACTCCCTCTTTATGAGCTACATACTTTATCAGAACCCTATACCGATAGATGCACGAATTACAATGGTCATTGTGCAGAATGCCCTCTAAGCCAGTCGAAGATTCCACATCTGGAAAGCACCTACACCTAATGGCTTAAGCCACTATTCCCATTTCCTTGATGACCCATCATACAAAAGGACGTCGTTAGAGTGAGTGCACTTTCTATAAAGTAAAGGCTCTAAGCTTTGCTCCTTAGACTAATTGTTCACATCGGATCTTAGGTTCTCTATTGCACTCCCTAAATAGGGTTCTTTTCACCTTTCCGTCACGGTACTTGTACATTATCGGTCATTGAGGAATACTTAGGCTTAGAGGGTGGTCCCTCTTTCTCGCATAAAAGAGATTAGAATTCGAACACGCCATGTTTTACTTAGAAGGATCGAACCATGGGAATGAATCTATAGGGCTATCACCTTCTTTGGTCAGATCTTCTAATCTTTTCACAATTATAGTTCAATGCGCCCGCTCCTTTAAAGGGAGACGTCTTGAAAGCTTAACTTATTATTAGAGAAAGTTTTGGAACGGAGTAGCTCACCTAAAAGCAGAGGATCCCTAACCAACGTTTTGGATTTTGGAGTTTTTGCCCCAACCTAGGTTAGGGGCTCGTTAGACCGTAGCTTGATGCTAAAAAACATTGCTAGGCTAGCGCGCTCGCTTATCTCTTCAAGCTCCGCCTCCCTTATTTAACCTCAACATCTATAAAAAAAGTCCTTAGCTCAGTTAGTTATTATTTTCTTAGAAGCCAACTGTACACAATTGTCATAGTGATATAAATACACGTGTAGGTATACGTTTTCCTTTGAGAGGTTTTATTCAACAAAGCAGTTTGCTTTCCTTCCTGTTCTTTTTACACTGATTTCTCCCTCTTTATGAATTTTTCCATTGATGCTTGGTGCTCCAAAGCTTGGAGATCGAACACCGATCCTTGAAATTGATAGGTAACGTACAATAAAATATTCCAAGTTAGCCCATAGATATATAAGCACCTAAATAGTAGCAATCGATAGAAAATAAGCTTTTTTTAATTTAAAAATAAATAACCTCGACATTCTTGCTAAAGATGACCAAAATATAACAGTCAAAAAGAGTAGATTGTGATGGACAAAAAGGAAAAGAATCAAATGATTAGACCCTTTGATGTCTTACTTATATAAAGTGCAGTCAAAAAGAGTAGATTGTTATGGACAAAAAGGAAAAGAATCAAATGATTAAACCCTTTGATGTCTTACTTATACATAGTGCAAACTAAAATCTATGCATAAATGTTATTGTAACAGTAGAAACTTAAGGACAAGCAAATAAATATTGGAATGTGAAAGATGATATTACCTTCATTTATGTGTAGCCTACAATTATGGATAATTATTACCTTCATTTTAATTATGCCCCCAGTCAAACATTATGGCAATTTGGTCTTGATACAAAAATATCATAAATTACATTGTGTATTATATATGCATATTCATATTGGGTAGTGGAAGAGACTAACCGTTAATTATGGCTCCATAACTAATAATGGCTCGACTTGGAAAATTTACACAGATAATAAATTGGGATAGGAAACGTTAGATTAATATAACAACTAAGAGTGAATGTCACTATCAAAGAATGTGCCAGCGGATGGGGTTGCTCCTCTCTAAACTAGAGGTTTTCGGTTCGAACTCTGGATATGAAAAAATTATTGATAGGAAACGCTTTCCACCAAATAGGACTAAACGACTTCAATCCGAATTAGTCGGGATCTAGTGCGGATACTGAACACCAAATGAGAAACCAAAAATAACAAAACCTAGTGTAAATGTCCAAAATTAGTAGAGAAAATGAATGTGCTCAATTTTGTCTTTATTATTTATGATATAATGTATATACATTATTCTAGAAAAAATGTTAAATTACTAATTTTAAACTAAAGGCTAATAATCCAATTTTGAAGTTAAGAGCTTTCCTCTTTTAACATAGTATAGTATAATAATAATATATGATATGATTCATGAGGGGCAATTTGTTTATGTGATTTTGAATTGGTTAATATTAGAAATTAGATTTTAGGTCTTTTCTTTGAGTTGAGGTTTTTTTTTTTGAATTAAATTGTGAATTACATATTTTTTGGAGTTGGAATTTAAGTGTTGTTGATATTCAAATGTTATGTTAAGTTGGTTAGTTCTTGAAGTGAGAATGTGAATGAAAATTTTAGGCCCTTAGTTTGAATTGTGTTTTTTTAATTAGATTGTGAATTGGGTATTGTGTTAGTTGGACTTGAAGTGTTTTTGAAGATAAAATTACGGTTAGAACATGAACTAATTAGAAATTAGAATTTAGGATTTTTTATGTTTGGAAGATATTCAAGTTAGAAAAACTTTGGGTTGAATGATTTTTAATGTTTGGAAGATATTCAAATTATGAACTTGGACTTTAGGATTTTTGAACTTAGAATTTTTTTTTGGTTGGTATAAATTGTGAACTTTAGACTTTGGAACTAATTAGGACTTAGATACTTGAATTTTAGGATACTTGAATATAATATAGAACTTGACCTTAGAACTTGAATTTTGAAACTTGAACTTTGAACTTTGAACTTGAAATTTTTGTTGACTTTAAAAATCTTGTTGAATTGTAATACTTATGAACATATTAAGCTAATTAGAGTTAGACCATATTTGTCACGACCCAAGCCTAGGTCCTAGACGTGACACGGCGAATGAGACACACGGAGGTACCTCACCCAAGCCTCTTAGCATTCGTTAAGTATTCCATTGGTAATGGTAAATAACAACAAGCGGAAAATAAAAATATTTTTCATTCATTTTTTTTGTGTGTCCAAACATACCTCTACTAATAGACTTGGCGAGAGCTAAGACATGTCCCTAGCTCACCCTCAAAATAAGTGTCAAGAAATCCCTTAATAAAAGTCTTACTATTCTACATAACATAAGCTTAGAATAAAAAGGGATGTTGTTCCCAAAACTCGAATTAGCCACGTGGAGGAGGATGAGGTGCGACGTCGGTTCCTACATGGTGATATCATGTAGGCAAAAGTATGTGTTAGTACTTTGAATGTACTAAGTATGTGAGTATACTATGAAATGAAGAACATAAGAGAGACATGAGTAAGCAATATGCATAATGAATGCATGCATAGAACATCATTATAAGAAATCTTAAAATATTCATTTTTGTGGGGAGGTGACCTTAACCGATATTTAAGACCATGAGAGCTATTACATGGAATCAAACATAACCCCTTACGTTGTCACGGGGAGTATACTTTCCAGGTAGGACTCCGTCAACTTTAACATTCTTTAACTTTAACTTTATTGGCTAATTGTGGATCCACTAGCCAAAATAGCCTACAAGGGCTCCTATGTTGGCGCATAGTTAATGCAACATGAGACTTTAATTAAGGACCCCTTAGGTCGAGTCCCCATCTACATGCTACATTCGGTGCTAGGTCAATTCCACAGAATAACATGTAAGTATCATAATGACATAGGCATTGTATAATTTTAGACATCACATCTTCATCAGTGGAATAGCTCATTAAAACATTTCTTTTGATTCAAATATGTGAGAATTGTCCTTTCACATTGAATCCCTTTCTTTGACTAAAAGACCTTACATCATCATTCAATATAAGAAGACTAGGTGGGTTCAATTCATAAACACCTTCAAATACATTTAAAGAATACTTGCATGCATAAGGATGATGGAAAGGCATCAAAATACACATCTTAAAAAAAACCACCATGCCTTAAACCCTTTTTGAACTTTCATATAGGCATTTTAACAAATCATTCATTTGATGAAATTAAGAGTCAATATACATCCATATATGTCAATAAGCATAAAATATATCATAATATATGCATTAAGAGTCATTGGGTAAAAGCCCATGAAGGTTCATCATTAGAATTTGAAATATCAAGTTGAGAAAATAATTGGGCTCCATGGGTGGAAGAACCCATGGATGAAAACCCACATACCTTGAAGAGTCAAATCTTGAATGAAAAACTTGAAAAGAGATAGAGACTTGATCTTCTTGGAGATGGAGGAAGAAGGAGACTTTGAGAACACTTGGGAAGTTAGGGCTTTTTCTTGTTCTTAGAGTGTGAGTGAGAGTGAATGAGTGTAGAAGACTTAGGGCCTCTTAATAGGTGAAATATACATACAAAATGACCTAACTTTTGGTTATAACACAAGAGAAGACTAAAATGCCCCTCAAAATCTGGAAAATGGGCTAAAAACCCTGCTGGCACTATAGTGGCGCGCTGCGCCACTGTAGTGCCAAGCCAAAATGGGCTTAAAACCCTGCAACCTAATAGTGGCGCGTCGCGCCAAAGACCAAACTGCTGAGGCTGCTTTCTGGCGCTATAGTGGTGCGCCGTGCCACTCTAGCGCCAAGCCTAAAATTTCTGGAATCTGGAAAATGGGCTTAAAAAAACCTATAAGTGTTTTAGTGGCGCATCGCACCAAGGGTCAAACTACTGAGGCTCGTTCCTGGCGCTATGGTGGCGCGCCGCGCCACTGCAGCGCCAAACCTAAAATTTCTGCAGTTATAGTCTGGAGTAAAATGACCATAACTTTTGACTCTGAACTCCAAAACTTGCAATTTTGGTGGCGTTGGAATAAAGACTCAAAGACCTTTAATTTGGTAGGTCGTGGGACACCCGGTTCATTACATCCTAGGAGGTATGCTCGTTTGAAGTTGACCCTTATATTAACTCATCCGAAAACTTAATCGATGGGGATTCTTTGGACTTGGCTTAGTGTTAGAGATGTCTTATGACCCTAAACCACATCTAATACCCTTCAAATACTTAGGAATTGATCTCAACTCATATATGAAATTAGAAGTCATCGGGTTCAAGCCTATACGCCTATGAAGAATGGTTCGGGTCTTGACATGGAAATTTTCAAGGCGTTACAATATTCATAGTCATGAACTTAAACTTTAGGAATTTTGGAAGTGGAACTTTGAAATTTTTAGGTTTGTATATGTTTGAATTCTTTAAGCTTTAGAAGTAACTAGAACTTAGACTTTAAAACTAATTAATTAGAACTTTATGTTGTCATGAACTTGAACTTTAATTAGATACTTGAATTCTCCTATTTTAGAACTTTAATTTGTATATACTTGAAACATGTAATTTTGTTCTTATTTAACTTAGAACATCTGACTTGAATTAATTAAAACTTGAATTATTTATAATTTGAACTTAATTATAAGTTGAATTAATTATAAGTTGAACTTAATTATTATATGAATTAATTAATTATAACTTGAATTTAATTATTATATGTATTAATTAATTAGAAATGAATTAAATAGAATTTTAACTTACTAATTATAAGTTGAATTAATTATAAGTTTATCTTAATTATTATATGAATTAATTAATTATAACTTTAATTAATCATAACTTGAATTTAACTAAATTATGAATTAATTAATTTTAACTTGAACTTAACTAATATATGAATTAATTAATTATAACTTGAATTAATCATAACTTGAACTTAATTATTATATGAATTAATTAATTATAAGTTGAATTAATTAGAATTTCAACTTAATTATAAATTGAAATAATCATAACTTAAACTTAATTATTATATGAATTAATTAATTATAACTTGAATTAATTAGAATTTGTAGTCTCGATGAATTGTAGTCATTATGAACCAAAATAACTAAGCTTGAATATATGTAATTTTGCAGATGGATCATCGTTTGTGGATGTATAACATGCATTATAAAGTTGGTGGTGGTTTGAAACCTGAATTTATTAACGGTGTAAGAAGTTTTATCGATCATGTCATGACACTTGATGTTTTAAGCAAAATGGATTGGTTAGGTGTCCTTGTCGTGAATGTAGGTGCTTGAATTTTTTTAATCCAGATATAGTTATGGTTCATTTGTATGGTAATGGATTAAAGCCTAGATATTTTGTATGGGTTGATCATGGATAAATAGATGGATTGAATAATATATTTTATAATCTGCTGCCCGTGGATAAATATAATATGCTTGCACCACATGGTCAAATTAGGATTGAACATGATAGGGTTCTACATGATAGAGTTCAACATTATACATTTCAACATGATAGAGTTCATGAAATGGTTAATGATGCATTCGGGGCTTAAGGTGGGATGGAACCCGAAGGGTATTTTGATGAAACTCCTAATGAAGAAGAAAGATGCTTCTATCAACATTTAGAAGAGGCTAGTCGTCCAATATGTGAAGGGAGTCCGCATTCTGCTTTGTCAGTTGCAGTTAGGTTAATGAATATTAAATCAGACTGGAGTGTTCCTTATTCGGCTATGGACTCAATGGTTGATCTTTTGGGCGAACTGGTTAATCCTGAGTTTAACATACCTAAGAACTTTTATCAGGCAAAGAGATTGGTTTCCAAATTAGGATTATCGTATGACAGAATTCATTGTTGTGTTAATGGCTGCATGTTGTTCTACAAGACTAATAGTGAATTAGAAAATTATAAGTTTTGTGGACAAGCTTGTTATAAGAGGACTCCTACTGAAAAGATGGTCCCAATTAAGGTGATGTATTATTTACCTCTTATTCCCAGATTAAAGAGGTTGTATACATTAATGAGGTCTTCCCCACATATGATGTGGCATCGTGAGTATAGAAGGTCATCGGGTGTCTTCTCACTTCCATCTGATGGAGAAGTGTCACGCCCCGGGAGGGTATCCTAGACATAACCGGCACCCGAAGTCCATTCCTGACCTCCGAGCGAACCACCTGATCCAGTCACATATTTATTCAATTACATTCTCTTAGCGGAAACTCAATTAATTAAATACTATTCGCAATATGAGGGCCGAAGGCCAAGCATTCATCAACCCAACAACAAAAATAATAAGACTCCTTGAATTAACCGTTCAACCTCCCCACACTCCAGTCTATGAAGCCTCTATCCAAGTCTAAAAGGTGCCAATAACAAGTCCATGGCTACCAACAATCAAAAGAAAAGAAATGACAACAAAACTGTACAAGAAGGCTCAATATCCTCTGGGAACTAGGAGGACTCACCAACTAGCTGGGAGTGTAAGTGCATCTTTAACGGAGCGCCGGTTGATGATCTCTGGCACCTTTCGCTGCATCATAAAACGATGCAGGCCAAATGACGTTAGTACGTGGAATGTACGAGTATGTAAAATGGCCGGAGGAAACAACATCAAGAAAGCATCAATATCAACTCAGGATCTTAACTCATATTCATATACATAACAACTCACTCAAATGTCCTAAGTCCAACAAGAATAGTTTAGGCAGGACTAACTCATAGGCCACTTAACTCAACTAACTCGTAGCACTATCAAGGCCTCAATGGGAGTTTCTCTTAACCAATAACCATCACCTATGAGCCGGTGATAGTACAACAATCGGACGTTGTTGCCACGTCCGTCCATACCTTGCCAGGGCATGAACGCCTCCCTAATCATGGATACCATCGATTAGTCAAGTCCTATCATTTCAGGACAATAAAATGAGAAACATCCGATTTAACGGTTCGATCCCATGGGAAGCATCCGACTTTAACGGTTCCATCCCTACCTACGTTGGCGGCATAGTTTCTGGGGTTCGAGTATGGACTATACTCTTACCCGCTTCGGTGCTCGATACTCCTCCCATGACTCTATGCTCATAAGACTCCCTCAAATCATCTCAAATAAGCCCTCACGGCTAGTTTCATGTGGAACATTTCCCACTCATCAACTGTATCCTCATTCTTAACTCAATTTAAGTTATAATGGCAAGTCTCATTTAGGACCTTGTCCACTCATCAATTTTATCCTCCAATTAACTCAATCAAGCCTCATTTAGGTAAGCATTTATGACATCTCCTTAAGACTCATCACAAAACTATGACTTTAACTCAACAATTCAAGTCGAATAATACATTTAAGGAAAATGACTTAAGCAACATAATCACTTGGCTAAAGAGATCAACAAAATATAATAACAAGTCATCTCCATCAAATCATACTAACATAAAGATTTTAGGAATTTCTTATCTCACCAACATCAAAACATATGGCATTAAATAAATAGAAGACAAAACTCACTCAAACATGAACCATACCAAGAAACTACATTTTTCATGGACATCTAACCTCAAAGCAATAGTAGGGCACATGGGTGGACTTAGAGCATGTTTTGGATAGCCTTACATACCTTAGTGAAGATTTGAAGAAAATCTTGTGGTTGGGTCTTCAATGGAAAACTCAAACCTTGAAGCTCTTGGAACTCTTCTTGTTGGAGAAGGATTTGGGGAGGAAGAAGAAGAGAGGGAGAGAGAAGAGGTTTCTAGGGCTTTTAGAGAGAGAGAGTGGGGGATGAAGAAATGATTCCAAAATAGTCTAGGGTGATACATATATAATTTGGGGCAATTCCCAAATTGCCCCTTCTCAAAAGTTCTGAACATAGGCTAAAAATGCACCTGGCGCGATAGTGGTGCGTCGCGCCATTATAGTGCCAGGCTGAATACGCCTAAAACCTGCACACCTCATAGTGGCGCACCGCGCCAGAGACAAAACTACTGAGGCATGTTTATGGCGCGATAGTTCCGCGTCGCGCCTTTACAGCGCAAGGCAAAATTTTTTGGGTTCTGGAAATTTGGACTGAAAAACCCTGCACAACTTTTAGTGGCGCGTCGCGCCAAGGACCAAACTACTGAGGAATGTTTCTGGCGCGATAGTGGCGCGTCGCGCCCTTACAGCGCCAAGGCCATTTCCCCAGCAGTTGCAACCCAGGTCAAAATGAAATTCCTGCTGTGCTAGTTCATCTTAGGATCTCATATCTTTTGACTCCGAACTCTAAAATTTACGTTCTTGATGGCGTTGGAAAGAAGACTCGATGACCTTTAATTTGATAGGTCGTGGGCCACCCAGATTGACATCCTTCAAAAGTTAGGGTTGTTACAAGTCGACCCTTATACGAACTCATCCTAAACTTTGCCACGACGGATCTTTTGGACTTAGCTCGGTCCTAGGGGTCCTTGGTGACCCCACATCACCTCTAACACTTCTCAGTCCCTCAGAGACGCATCTTAACTCACGAATATACTTCAAGATACTCGGGTTCGACCCCTCCCGAACACAAGAAGGGTCTGAATCTTTGGAAAATTTTTGAGGGGTGTTACAAAAAGCATGGAAACATTTTGATAACATGTATCCTGATTTTGTTAGTGAACCAAGAAATGTACGAATGAGATTGTGTGCAAATGACTTCACACCATTCTCTAATGCTTCCTCACCTTATTCTTGTCGGCCTGTATTTCTAACCTTGTACAACCTTCCTCCTGAAATATGCATGACAAGTCCGTATATCTTTCTAAGTTGTGTTATTCCAGGTCCTCGCAATCCTAAAAGTTTGATTGATGTCTATCTACAACCATTGATAGATAATCTTAAACAATTATGGTTTGAAAAAGTATTGACTTACGATATATCAACTAAGCAGAATTTTGTTATGGTGTCATTCAGGAGATTATTGAAGTAACAAATTCAGGTTGGCCTAAAAAAAGATAGTATTTTTTCGGTGTAAGTGGTTTGACCCATCACACAAAGACACAAGGGTGGACCAACAACATAATATAATTGAAGTTAAGCACACCAGACAATACAGAAGTTATGATCCTTTCATCATTGCCAAAAATGCTAAGTAAGTCTATTACGTTCCATATCCATTGCATAGAGATAAGGCTGATTGGTGGGTTGTTATTAAGACAAAGCCTGTGGGAAGAATTGAAAGTTAGAATGTATTGGATGTGGTGTACCAAAATGATGTTGCACTTGTTCAACGACAAGTTGATGTTGAGTTGCAAACCACATTAGAATATCCTCAACACATAGTAGAAGAGGTTTCCAATGATGAACTTATAATGCCAAATGTTGAGGAAGAAGTAAATGAGGAATATAAATCATTTGAGGGGGAAGAATGGATTGACAATGAATATGAGACATCTGAGGAGGACGAATGGAAAGATGACGAAAATGAAACAAGTGAGGAAGAATAGAGTGGTAGATTATCACTAGTATGTAAGTTATTTATTTCTCTAACCCTAAATTTAAACAACTATGTGGTTTTTATATATTGTATTGTTACTTTACATACAGATGTCATCTGGTGATGGTGATAGATCCCGGGATCATCTTGGTGTTAGACATTCTGGTAGAAGTAAAAAGAAGTCTAGGAGACCTGTTGATCCTGAGGATATCCCAGAACATATTTCTTTAGCGTCGGAGATGCAGCACCGCCGAGCTAGTCCTAGTACACATATTCATGTTGTGCCTTTTGGAACTATGGATCCTTTAGTTTACCATAGTCAGTTCTGCCGACCACGTGACACTTCTTCTTCTTCACAGGTCAGATATACTTCATATGATCAGACCTACCAACTACCCACAGAGGTTATTGCTCGACCCCCGAGAGTATCATCTTCTTCAACTCCATCTCCCGGATCTCAGTCTCCTCACATATCTAATCTGAGACTTAGAGATTCTAGTGTTGAGACTGACACTCCCATATCATCACCTACACCTTCTTCTGCTGCTACAACAGAGGCATTACATGGTGTGTTTGAGTTAGCTCATGGGAAGAGGGACAGACTTGGGAGAGTTATGATTGAGCCTAATGGATCCTCGTAAGTTTAATGTTTTATTTATTTTTTATTATTGCTAGATTAATAACTTATTGATGATATAATTACATATTTATTATGTGTCTTGCAGGTGGCATCCTTCGAAGGATGCTGCTAGGGCTCTTCAGGAGAGTGTTAGGAGGCTATATACTGAGCCCTATCACTCTTGGAGGGAGATTCCAAAAAGTATTCGCCAGGCAATGTTTAATGAATTCAAGGTATATATAAGTTTAAATCTAGTTTTTAAAGTTACGTTTAATATTTTTACTATACTTTACTTAACTAATTATTTCACGTTATTCATTTTTTTCAGACTTTATGTACCTGGGAGACAAGGTACAATATGGTCATTGCAACCACTTTTGAAAGAAAAGCGAGCGTCAGACTGTCTAGCTGGCTAAAGAAAGCTAGGGATGATCGAGCACCTTCGAGTTGGATGCTGCCTCATATATTTGAAAAAATATGCCGGTATTGGGATACCGAAGAATTCAAGGCCTTGTCCGATCAAGGAAAAAAAGCAAGAGTCAGCCTAAAGGGTGGCTCGTTGCACACCGGAGGTGCAAAGAGTGTTGGTACGATTCAGAGGGAGATGGTAAGGTTTCTAAATTTTAAGTTTAAATTCATTTTCTGAAATAAATTATTTCACAAAATATTATTTCATTAATTGTATTTTTATTTATAGAAAAAAGATTTGGGACGCACTTCCTATCACCATGAAGTCTTTTAAAAGACTCATGTGAAGAAAAAGACTAATGAGTCGGATTCGGATGAATGGGTGGAGGAAAGGGCGGAACGAACCTATGTAAGTTATTTAAGATATATTATAATATATTTTGATTCTAAGTTTATATATATATATATATATATATATAGTTTGATTATAACTTTTATTTTCTAATATGCAGCAAGATTATGAGCGGCACGTACGTGAGATGGGAGATTCGGTTTAGCTAACGCCTGAACAGTCCACTCAAATTTGCACAGAAAAAGTGGTTGGAGGTAGCCACAAGGGCCGAATATATGGAATGGGCTCTAGGAATAATGTACGACGACTCCAATCAGGTTTAGAAGGTATTGGATCGTCGCGTCAAGCCGAGGCCATTGACGGAGTTCAGATAGCTACAATGTCTTAGCAAATTGAAGAACTTACACGCGCATTGATAGAATCAGAGAAAAGAAGGATCAAGGATCAAAATAGTATGAATGAACAAGTTGAACAAATTAAAGAACAAGTGCTCAACCTTGCCCGTCAGCATTCGCCCCGTTATTCAAGAGAGTCCACTCTGGATAATTCTGACGATAGTGATGAATATATAGCAAATAATCCTTAGGGTTCCCTATGTTTGTTTATGAACATTTTGAATTTTTTTGTCAACTTTGAAACACTTTAAATTATTCTAAATTATAATTTTATTCATTTTAAGTGTTTAATGATGTTTGTTATTATGTATTTTGCAGATTTTGTTTGTTGTTATTTGTGTTTGAATGGGCTGAATTGAATACAATTGAATTAAATTTTGATTGCAGGTGGGCAGCAGAAACTGTAGGTTTTTGGTTTCAAAAGTGTTGCAGAAAAAGCGACGGACAGGGTCCTTTAGTCCGTCACTTTTCTAGTTTTTTTTATATTTTTCCAGAAAAGCGATAGACATGGTCCATTATTCCGTCTCTTTTCTGGTTTCTTATTTTTATATTTTTCCAGAAAAGCGACGGACTAAAGGATACTGTCAGTCACTTTTCTGAAAAAATTTCAGATATACAAAGCGACAGACGGAGACTAAATGTCCATCTCTTTTTATTAAATAATTGCTTTTTAAAAAAAATAAAAAGATGGAGTCCGTCGTTTTTTTATATATATTTTTAATTAAACAAATTAGGAGTGACGCAGTCCATCAACTTTTACAACTCTGTCCGTCGCTCCTTCAAAAGCGTTGAGTAAAAAAGCGATGAAACTGACTGTGTTGCTTTTCCGTTGAGTTTGACAAAAAAAGCGACGCAGTCCGTCGCTTTTTTGTGTCATTTTTTGGCAGTTTTTTAGTAGTAAAAGCTTAATGCCCAAAGATTTCTGTTCTTTGGGTTATAATTCATCATTTTCATCTTCAACTTCTTTAGTTGCTAAAGCTAATAAAGAAAATTCTTAGCCCGGTGACGTGACATGCCTCAATGATCATAAAAGATATTTATCTATTTTCCTTTTTTATTTTTTGGCATTTTTAAAGCATTAATTGTAAAAACCCAAAAGTCATTATTATTTGAGAAACACCATTACTTTGATAGTCTAAAAGTCACTGATCACTGTCAAAAGGCAAAACCATTGTTGAAGAGTCACAAGTCTGTCAAAAGACAGAAGTATTCACTTAGGATTTCATTGCACGTTTTGTTCCTTTTTGTTGCATGAGTCATAGTAATGATATATCGGAAACGCTTTTCAAGCCAAAACCAAGCTTAGATAATATGCAGAAGATTTCCATCTTCAAACTATCAGTGTGTCACCATCTCAATACCACACATTAACCTTTGTCTTTTCGTTCCCAGGTTTGTATTCTATTTTTCCTTTCCTCCTTTGAGAATTGATGAATTAGCAGTTGAGGCAAATTTAAGATTTCAATACCTGTCATTGTGCACATCAACTCTTACTTTGTGATAGTAAACTGCTTATCGTTGTTCTCTATCTGATAAAACAAGTACATGCCCACCTTTTTCTTGTCAAATCTTTTCAGTCATTTGTAAATTAGAAGAAACGCATATCTTTTTTGTGATACTGATTTTCTTTCACTTGATGAATCTCCATTTTTTGGTTAGACTCTAATTATGCATTGGTGGTATTTCGAATAACATCATATCATATACTCCCGCTGCAGTTCTATTTTTTTTACAGTGGACTAAGCATATTCTACCATACTCGATAAAGGTCAAGGAAAAAGGAATTAGTAACCAAAATCATATTCTACAAGACCCGAGAAAGGATAAGGGAAAAATAATGTTGAAACAAAAGCTACTGCGACATTCCAAAAATCCCATGTTAATCACTACTAAAAACAGTCCAAAAAAGGACCGATAAAACAGCGACGGACTGCGTCCCTCAGAAAAGCAACGGAATTTGAGATGTTGTCCGTCGCTTTTTATTTTTTTAAAATTTTTATAATAAAAAGCGACGGACAGAGACTATATGAAAAAAAAATAATTATAAAATAAAAATAATAACAGATTCCGTTGCTTTTAATTGAAAAAAATTAAATATTATTTAAAAATTGCATCTCCGTTTGTCATTTTTTATTACATTTTACTTATCATTTTTTTAAATAAGCGACGGACAGCGTCTCCTGGTCCGTCTCGTTTTTGGTCAAAATAGCAGTTAACTATTTAAAAAAAGCGATGGACAAGGCGACGTTGTCCATCACTCCTTCTGAAATATTTCAAAACAGTGCCCGGCATTTTCTTATTTTCTGCTCTCCCTCTCTCTAAAACCCACCCCTTCTCTCTAAAACTTTCAACCCCCGCCCCCTTCGCCGCCCCCACTTCCTCCCCCATCGTTGCTGTTGCCGCCGCCACTTCTCTCCGTCAGCCTTTTCTCTCCGTATTATTAATAAGGTTAGTTCGTTAGGATTTTAATTTTGAAAAAAAAATAATTTGTTGATTGTTAGTTAATTTATTTCATTTAATTTGTTTAATGTATGTTATTAACATAGTTAATTTGTATAAGTGATTTTGAATTGGTGAATGTTAGAAATTAGATTTTAGGTCATTGCTTTGATTTGGCTTTTTTTAATTAAATTGTGAATTGAATATTTTTTGAGTTGGAATTAAAGTGTTCTTGATGTTCAAATGTTATTAACATAGTTGGTTAGTTCTTGAAGTGAGAATGTGAATGAAAATTTTAGGGATTTAGTTTGAATTGTAGTTTGTTTTAAATTAGATTGTGAATTAGGTATTGTGTTAGTTGGACTTGAAGTATTTTTGAAGACAAAATTAAAGTTAGAACATGAAGTAATTAGAAATTAGAATTTAGGATTTTTTATTTTGGAAGATATTCAAGTTAGAAAAACATTGGGTTGAATGATTTTTGATGTTCAGAAGATATTCAAGTTATGACTTCGACCTTAGGATTTTTGAACTTAGAATTTGTTTTGGTTTGTATAAATTGTGAACTAATAATTTGGAACTAATTAGAACTTAGATACTTGAATTTTAGGATACTTGAATATAATATAGAACTTGATCCGGATGAGTGGATGGAGGAAAGGGCCGAATGATCCTTTAAGTTATTTAGCATAATGTATAATATATTTTTATTCTAACTTTTATTTTTAATACATACATACATATTGTCACACCCCGAGAGGGTACCCTAGACGTAACCAGCACTCGGAAGCCATTTCTGACCTTCGAGCGAACCACCTGATTCAGTCGCACTATCATTCAATCACATTCACTCAATGGAGGGTTCAATCATAACATACTATTCACGACATGGGGCCGAAGGCCAAACATTTCTCAACTCGACAAAACAAGTATAATAGGACTTCTCAAAAATAGCAGTCCAACCTTCCCACGCTCTAGTCTATGAAGCCTCTATCAAAGTCTAGAAGGTGCCAATGACAAGCCTATGGCTACCAATAATCAAAATAAAGGAAATAGCAACAACAAAACTATACAAGGAAGTTCAACATCCTCCTCAAACTAGGAGGACTCACCAACTAGCTGGGAGTGTATGTGGATCTTCAACGGAGAACCAGTTGATGAGCTCTAGTACCTATCGCTGCATCATAAAACGATGCAGGCCAAACGGCGTCAGTACATGGAATGTACAAGTATGTAAAATGGCCGGAGGAACAAACATCAAGAAAGCATCAATATCAACTCAGGATCTCAACTCATATATATATACATAACTACTCACTCAAGTGCCCTAATTCTAACAAGAAGTGATTTAAACCGGACCAAATCTCATGCCACTCAACTCAACTTACTCGGAGTACTATCATGACCTAAATGAGAGTTTCTCTTATCCGACAACCATCACTTATGAGCCAGTGATAGTACAATAATCAGATGTCGTTGCTACGTTCGTCCATACCTTGCCAGGGCATGAACGCCTCCCTAATCATGGATTCCATCGATTAGTCAAGTCCTATCATTTCAGGACAAATAAATGGGAAACATCTGACTTTAACGGTTCGATCCCATAGGAAGCATCCGACTTTAACGGTTCCATCCCTACCTACGTTGGCGGCGAAGTTTCTAGGGTTCGAGCATGGACTATACTCTCGCCCGCCTAGGTGCTCGACACTCCTCCCATGAGTCTATGCTCATAAGACTCCATCCAATCATCACAAACAAGCCCTCACGGCTACTTTCATTTAGGACTTTGCCAACTCATCAACTCTATTCTCATTTCAACTCAAAAAGTTCATAAGGGCAAGTCTCACTTAGGACCTTGTCCACTCATCAATTCTATCCTCCAATCAACTCAATCAAGCCTAATTTAATAAGCATTTATGCCATCTCCTCAAGACTCATCACAACTTTATGGCTTTGGCCCAATAATTCAAGTAGAATAACACATTTAAGGAAAATAACTTATACAACATAATCACATGGTTAAAGAGATCAACAAAACATATTAACAAATCACCTCCATCAACTCATATTAACATAAAGATTTTAGGAACTTCTTAGCTCTACAACATCAACACAAATAGGATCAAATTAATAGGAGACAAAACTCACTCAAACACAAACCATACCAAGAAACTCTATTTTTATGGACATCTAACCTCAAAGCAAGAGTAGGGCACATGGATGGACTCAACCCATGTTTTGGATAGCCTTACATACCTTAGAATAGACTCTTGAAGAAACCTTGTTGTTGGGTCTCCAATGGAAAGCTTGAAGTCTTGAAGCTCTTGGAACAATCTCTTGTTGGAAATGGATGGGAAGAAGAAGAAGATGAAGAAGAGAGTTTTTTAGGGATTTTCTAGAGAGAGAGTGGGGCTGAAAATATGTTCCCAAAATGGTCTAGGGTGATACATATATAATTTGTGTAAGTTCCCAAATTACCCCTCCTCAAAAGTTCTAAAAATAGGCTAAAAATGCACCTGGCACGATAGTAGCGCATCGCGCCATTGCAGCGCCAGGCTGATTACGCCTAAAAAACCTGCACATCAGTTAGTGGCGCGCCGCACCAACAACCAAACTACTGAGGCACATTCTTAGCGCAATAGTAGCGCGTCGCGCCCTTACAATGCCAAGGCCAAATCTTTTTGGGTTTTGGAAATTGGCTTGTAAACCCCGCACACCTCATAGTGGCGCGCTGCGCCAGGGGACAAACTACTGAGGCGTGTTCCTGGCATGATAGTGGCGCGTCGCGCCACTGCGGCGCCAAGCCCAGTTTTCCAGCAACTGTAACCTAGGCCTGAAAATCCCTACTTCTAGTTCATCTTAGGATCGTCATATCTTTGGACTCCGAACTCCAAAAATTACATTTTTGGTGGCGTTGGAAAGAAGACTCGACGACCTTTAAATTAATGCGTCATAGGCCACCTATATTGTCATCTTTCAAAAGATAGGGTCGTTAGAAGTCGACCCCATACACGAACTCATCCTAACTTAGCCACGACGAACCTTTTTGGGCTTAGCTCGGTCCTAGGGGTCCTTTGTGACCCCATATCACCTCCAACACTCTTCAATTTTTTAGGTACTCATCTTAACTCAAGCACATCCTTTGAAATAAATATGATTGACTCTACACGTATACAAGGAAGGTCCGAATTTTAGGGAGAAATTTTGAGGGGTGTTACATTATCTCCCCCTTGGGATCATTCATCCTCGAATGACGAGCAACCAAGAAGGGACTCGAGGTACAAATCACAATCAAAATTTCAGTCATTCAACCATTCAAATTCTGAAACAATTATCAAACAAAACTCAAAATTCACAAATGAATTCAAGTCAAAGAAATGGACATTACCTTCAACATTCTCCTGGGTAGGCACGAATAGATATGGATATTTAGATTTCATGTCTTCCTCCTCTTCCCATGTGGCTTTCTCAACAAATTGATTTCTCCATAGGACTTTAACTGAGGTGATCTCTTTGTTCCTCAGTTTGCGAATTTGGCGATCAAGAATTTGGACCGGAACCTCCTCAAAAACAAGCTATCCTTAATTCCAATGCTATCAATGGGGACTACCAACGAGGGATCGCCTAAGCACTTTTTCAACATCGAAATGTGCAACACTGGATGAATAGAGGATAGCTCTGAGGGTAACTCCAACTCATAGGCAACACTCCCAATCAGCCTCGAAATCTGGTAGGGACCAATATATTGAGGACTGAGCTTCCCTTTCCTTCCAAACCTCATGACACCCTTCATGGGTGACACTTTCAAATATACCCAATCATCCACCTCAAACTCAAAGTCTCTCCTCCTCATATCGGTGTAAGAGTTTTGGCGGCTTTGGGCTGTCTTTAGCCTATCTTGAATAACTCGCACCTTCTCCATGGCTTTATGAACAAAATCGGGCCCAATCAACTCGACCTCACCAACTTGAAACCACCCAATAGGCTATCTACACCTCCTCCCATACTAGGCTTCATAAAGAACCATTTGAATGCTTGCATGATAGCTATTATTGTTTGCAAACTCTATGAGAGGTAAGTGATCATCCCAATTTCCCTTAAAGTCAAGCACATATGCCCTCAACGTATCTTTCAATCTCTGGATGGTGCTCTCTGCCTGGCCATACATCTAGGGGTGGAAAGTCGTACTCAAGTTCACCTTCGAACCCAGTCCCTTCTGAAAGGATTTCCAAAATTGGGAAGTGAATTGAGCTCCTCTGTCTGAGATGATAGACAAGGGAACCCCATGCAGTCTGACGATCTCTCGAATGTATAACTTCGCATAATCTTCTGCGGTGTCTTTAGTCTTAAATGCCAAGAAGTGAGCTGATTTCATCATCCTATCCACAATCACCCAAATCGAATCGTGTTGCTTTCGGGATTTTGGTAAACCAGTGATAAAGTCCATGTTGATCATCTCCCACTTCCCTTTCAGAATTTCTATGTTTTGGGCTAAACCACATGGCCTTTGATGTTCAACCTTCACCTGTTGGCAATTCGGGCACTTGGAAACGAATTCTGCAATATCTCTGTTCATCCCACTCCACCAATAGATTTCCCTCAAGTCATGGTACATTTTCATAGAGCCCGGATGAATAGAGTATCTAGAACTATGCGCTTCGACCATAATCCTTTCTCGAACATCATCCACTTCAGGTACACACAATCTATTTTGGTACCTCAACACACTATCTCCCCCTTTGGTAAAGACCATTACCTCTTGTTTGTGAAGAACTCCCTTCAATTTGAGAAGGACGGGATCTCGGTCTTATTTTTCCTTTACCTCTGCCACAAGTGAGGATTTATACCCATCTTGAACAATAACTCCACCTTCATTGTTCTCTTTAAGATGAACTCCCAATTGAGCTAACCTATATACCTCCTTTGCCAATTCCCTCCTTCCTTCCTCTACACGGGCAGTGCTACCTATAGACAACCTGCTAAGAGCATCAGCAACAATATTAGCTTTACCTGGATGGTAGAAGATGCTCATGTCGTAGTCCTTGAGTAGATCGACCCATCTCTTTTGCCTCAGGTTGAGTTCCTTCTAGCTGAAGACGTATTGTAAGCTCTTGTGATCGATGAATACATCAACATGCACTCCATACAAGTAGTGGTGCCAAATGTTAAGCACAAACACCACAACTGCCAGTTTAAGGTCATGAGTTGGGTAATTCCTCTCATAAACCTTAAGTTGTCTTGAAGCATAGGCTATCACCTTCCCCTTTTACATTAACACACAACCCAAACTAATTCTAGATGCATCACAGTAGACCACAAAGCCCTCTTTTCCATTGGGCAAGGTCAGGACAGGAGCAGTGGTTAGCTTGGCCTTCAATTTCCTAAAACTCTCCTCACAAACATCGGACCATTGGAACTTAGCCTTTTTGGGTCAGCTTCGTCAGTGGTGCTGATATGGATGAGAATCCCTCTACAAAACTTTGATAATAGCCGGCCAAACCAAAGAAGCTTCTTATCTCCATTGGGGATGTGGGTCTGGGCCAATTCTTCACCGCTTCAATCTTCTGAGCGTCAACCTAAATACCATCTCCAGATACAATGTGGCCTAGGAAGGCCACTAATGCAAGCCAAAATTCACATTTGGACAACTTTGCATACAATACCTGGTCCCTCAAAGTTTGTAGGACGACTCTTAGATGATGGGAGTGCTCCTCCTCGTTCTTGGAGTAGACCAGAATATTATCTATGAATACAATCACAAACATATCAAGATATGGTTTAAACACTCTGTTCATGAGATCTATAAAAGCTGCGGGGGCATTTGTCAACCCAAAGGACATGACCAAAAATTCGAAGTGGCCCTAACGAGTCCGAAAAACGGTCTTTGGAATATCACACTCCATTACCTTCAACTAATAGTAGCCAGATCTCAAGTCTATCTTTGAAAAACAAGTGTCACCCTGAAGTTGATCAAACTGATCATCTATTTTGGAGAGAGGGTACTTATTCTTTATGATGACCTTGTTCAGCTGCCTGTAATTAATGCACATCCTAAGAGACCCATCTTTCTTCCGCACAAATAGGACGGGGGCACCCCATGGTGAAATACTCGGCCTAATGAATCCCTTATCTAACAAGTCCTTCAAATGCTCTTTCAACTCCTTCAACTCGGCCGGAGCCATTCTATAGGGAGGAATTGAGATAGGCTGGGTATCAAGAAGAACATCAATCCCAAAGTCGATCTCCCTATCAGGAGGGACTCCAGGTAGATTTCAGGAAAGATATCTGGAAACTCGTTGACAATCAGAACTGACTTAAGGGATGGAGACTCAATACTGTCATCTTTCACTCAGACCAGGTGATAAATGCACCCCTTTGAGATTAGCTTCCTGGCCCTAAGGTAGGAAATAAACATACCCTTAGGCACAACAGGACTACCCTTCCACTCTATGACAGCCTCATTCGGGAATTTGAACTTAACAATCCGAGTCCTACAATCAATAGAGGAATAATAGACATAAAGCCAGTCCATGTCAAAGATCACATCGAAATTAACCCTGTCCAACTCAACCAAGTCAGCCAAGGTATCCCTATGATGAATTGACACATTGCAATCTCTATAGACTTTCTCAGCTAAGACAGAATCACCGACAGGAGTAGTTACACTGAAAGGCTCAAGAAGACATTTAGGAATTTTATTGAATTTACTAGCCACGTAAGGAGTCACAAAAGATTGGGTGGCACCCGAATCCATCAAAATATAGCAGTCAAGAGAAGAGACTCGAATCATACCCGTTACAGCGTTTGGAGAGTTTTCTTGATCTTAGCGACTACCCATAGCATATAAACGGTTTATACCTCTGTTGGTGCCTGAAGTAGTGCCCCTCTGATTACCTCTAGCTAGTGGTGTGGTGGTAGAATGTTGGGCTCTGTTTCCCCCAATTTGACACTCTCTCTGAAAATGATCCATTTGATCGCTTTTATAACAACCAACCCTTCCCGCTCTACACTCCCCCAAGTGGAGCCTACCGCACTTGCCTCATGGTGGCTTCCCTTTCGAACCTTGACTCACACCAGCCTGGGATTGAGAACCCTAGGGTCTGAAACTCTAGCAAATCTGTCCCTGCCGATCATACCTATTCTGCGGCATAGGTGCACTTGCGGTGGACGAGGCATGGTTGAAAGGCCTTTTATGGAAGAAGGACCTGTTGCCCTTGTTTTGCCTCTATTCATTCTCATGGCCCGCTGATCTTGCCTTCTTGCTCAGATGCTCCTCTCTGTATTTTCTTTTCTCATCCTCCACATGTTGAGCATACACCATCAATCTGAAAATATCCATGTCAGAGATTAACAATGCTGCTTTGCATTCTTTCTTTACATGCCTCCCTAACCCGGAGACAAACTTCCTCATCTTTGACCTCATATATGGGATCATTCCTGGAGCATACCTGGACAGATGGATGAACTTCAGGCCATACTTCTTAACTGTCATGCTTTCCTGTTTCAGATTTACAAACTCCTCCACATTTGCTTCCCTCAATTCTCAGGGAAAGAAGTGGTCAAGAAAGGCTCCCTCAAATTCATCCCACCTAGCAGGTTCAGCATCCTCACCCCTACCCTGTTCTCATTGGTTATACCAAATGTTCGCCACATCTTTGAGTTGATAGGACACCAACTCAACCCCCTCAATTTTCGTAGCATGTATGGCTTTCATAATTTTCCACATCTCATCAATAAAGTTTTGGGGGTCTTCATCAACCTTAAAACCCGTGAATGCTGGCGGATTCATTCTCAGGAAGTCTCTAATTCTAGTGGCAGCAGACGACTCTTGGGAACTGGAGCTAAGAGTCGGCGAACTCTGATTACTATTTCGGGCAGCCACTAACTGAGTGAGCATTGCTATTGCCCCTCAAAATTCTGCCTCTGAAGTGGGTGCAGGTGGAGTAGCAGGCACTTGGGGTGCCTCCGCATACCTCGCTGGTCGGACTCTAGCCCTCGATGGGCGTCCCTCTGATTGGGTCATCTCGGCATTATCAACATTCCTATGGCTAGCCGTACATTTTGGAGGCATTATCTGTAACATACAAATGCACAAATTAGAAAGGATTTTTATAGAGTTTAACTCTATCGCATGAATTCAGAGTATGAAAGAAGTGAAACAATTCCTAATGTCTTATAGCCACCTGATTATAAGTGTGGTGCACAACACACCCATAAGCAAGACTCTAGTAGACACGGCTTTATAAACTCCCTAGTACACTTGAACTCTATGCTCTGATACCATGTTTTTCACGCCCCAAGAGGGTACCCTAGACGTGATCGGCACTCGAAAACTATTTCTGACCTTCGAGCGAACCACCTGATTCAGTCGCACTATTATTCAATCACATTCACTCAATGGAGGGTTCAATCGTAATATACTATTCACGACATTCCGGGTCCTGATCCGACTGGATAAGATAATAATGGAGAAGGTTTAGCTTTGAGGGCCGAAGGCCAAACATTTCTCAACTCGATAAAACAAGTATAATAGGACTTCTCAAAAATAGCAGTTCAACCTTCCCAAGCTCTAGTCTATGAAGCCTCTATCAAAGTCTAGAAGGTGCCAATGACAAGCCCATGGCTACCAACAATCAAAATAAAGGAAACAGCAACAACAAAACTATACAAGGAAGTTCAACATCCTCCTCAAACTAGGAGGACTCACCGACCAGCTGGGAGTGTATGTGGATCTTCAACGGAGCACCGGTTAATAATTTCTAGTACCTGTTGCTGCATCATAAAACAATGCAGGCCAAATGGTGTCAGTGCATGGAATGTACGAGTATGTAAAATGGCCGAAGGAACAAACATCAAGAAAGCATCAATATCAACTCAGGATGTCAACTTATATATATATACATAACAACTCACTCAAGTGCCCTAAGTCTAACAAGAAGTTATTTAGACCGGACCAAATCTCATGCCACTCAACTCAACTGAATCGGAGTACTATCATGACCTAAATGGGAGTTTCTCTTATCCGACAACCATCACTTATGAGTTAGTGATAGTACACCAATCAGACGTCGTTGCCACGTCCGTCTATACCTTGCCAGGGCATGAACGCCTCCCTAATCATGGATTCCATCGATTAGTCAAGTCCTATCATTTTAGGACAAATAAATGGGAAACATCCGACTTTAACAGTTCGATCCCATGGGAAGCATCCGACTTTAACGGTTCCATCCCTACCTACGTTGTCGGCATAGTTTCTGGGGTTCGAGCACAGACTATACTCTCGCCCGCCTCGGTGCTCGATACTTCTCCCATGACTCTATGCTCATAAGACTCCATCCAATCATCTCAAACAAGCCATCACGGCTATTTTCATTATGGACTTTGCCAACTCATCAACTCTATTCTCATTTCAACTCAATCAATACATAAGGGCAAGTCTCACTTAGGACCTTGTCCACTCATCAATTCTATCCTCCAATCAACTTAATCAAGCCTAATTTAATAAGCATTTATGCCATCTCCTCAAGACTCATCACAACTCTATGGCTTTGGCCCAATAATTCAAGTAGAATAACACATTTAAGGAAAATAACTTATACAACATAATCACATGGTTAAAGAGATCAACAAAACATATTAACAAATCACCCCCATCAACTCATATTAACATAAAGATTTTAGGAACTTCTTAGCTCTACAACATCAACATAAATAGGATCAAATTAATAGGAGACAAAACTCACTCAAACACAAACCATACCAAGAAACTCTATTTTTCTGGACATCTAATCTCAAAGCAAGAGTAGGGCACATGGGTGGACTCAACCCATATTTTGAATAGCCTTACATACCTTAGAATAGACTCTTGAAGAAACCTTGTTGTTGGGTGTCCAATGGAAAGCTTGAAGTGTTGAAGCTCTTGGAACAATCTCTTGTTGGTAATGGAGGGGAAGAAGAAGAAGATGAAGAAGAAAGTTTTTAGGGCTTTTCTAGAGAGAGAGTGGGGATGAAAATATGTTCCCAAAATGGACTAGGGTGATACATATATAATTTGGGCAAGTTCCCAAATTACCCCTCCTCAAAAGTTCTAAAAATAGGATAAAATTGCACCTGGCGCGATAGTGGCGCGTCGCGCCATTTCAGCGCCAGGCTGATTACGCCTAAAAAACCTGCACATCAGTTAGTGGCGCACCGCACCAACAACCAAACTACTGAGGCACATTCTTAGCGCGATAGTGGCGCGTCGCGCCCTTACAATGCCAAGGCCATATCTTTTTGGGTTTTGGAAATTGGCTTGTAAACCCCGCACACCTCATAGTGGCGCACCGCGCCAGGGTCCAAACTACTGAGGCGTGTTCCTGGCACGATAGTGGCGCGTCGCGCCACTGCGGTGCCAAGCCCAGTTTTCCAGCAACTGTAACCTAGGCCTGAAAATCCCTACTGCTAGTTCATCTTAGGATCGTCATATCTTTGGACTCCGAACTCCAAAAATTACACTCTTGGTGGCGTTGGAAAGAAGACTCGATGACCTTTAAATTAATGGGTCATGGGCCACCTATATTGTCGTCTTTCAAAAGATAGGGTCGTTAGAAGTCGACCCCATACATGAACTCATCCTAATTTAGCCATGACGAACCTTTTTGGGTTTAGCTCGGTCCTACAGGTCCTTTGTGACCCCACATCACCTCCAACACTCTTAAATTTCTCAAGGTCTCATCTTAACTCAAGCACATCCTTCGAAATAAATACGATTGACCCTACACGTGTACAAGGAAGGTCCGAATTTTTGGGAGAAATTTTGAGGGGTTTTACACACACACACACACATATATATATATATATATATATATATATTGATTATAACATTTATTTTTTAATATGCAGCAAGATTATGAGCGGCACATACGTGATATGGGAGATTCGATCCAGCTAACGCTTGAACAGTCCACTCAAATTTGAATAGAAAAAGTTGATGGAGGCAACCACAATGGGCTCTAGGAATAATGTACGACGACTCCAATCAGGTTTAGAAGGTATTGGATCGTCTTGTCAAGCCGAGGCCATTGACGGGGTTCAAATAGCTGCAATGTCTCAGCAAATTGCAGAACTTACACGCGCATTGGCATAATTTGCGAAAAGAAGGGTTGAGGAGCAAAAACGTATGAATGAACAAGTTAAGCAAATTAACGAACAAGTGTTCAACCTCGCCCGTCATCCTCTGCCCCGTTGTTTAAGAGGGTCCATGCAGGATAAATCTGACGATAGTGATGAATACATAACAAATATTCCATAGGTTCCCTATGTTAGTTTATGAACATTTTAAATTTTTTTGTTAACTTTGAAAATACTTTGAATCGTTCTAAATTATGACTTTACTCGTTTTAAGTGTTTAATTATGTTTTTATTATATATTTTGCGTATTTTATTTATTGTTATTTATGTTTGAATAGGCTGAATTGCTATGAAATAAATTGAATTTTGATTGCAGGTGGGCAGCAGAAACTGTAGGTTTTTGCTGTCAAAAATATTGCAGAAAAGCAACGGACAGGGTCCTTTAGTCCGTCGCTTTTCTGGAATTTTTTTAATTTTTTTTTCCAGAAAAGCGATGGACGGAGATTCTAAGTCCGTCGCTTTTCTACAAATTTTTAAGAACACAATATCAAAAAGTGACAGACGAAGACCAATAATCCGTCCCTTTATATTAAATAATTACTTTTTTTAAAAAAAAAAGACGGAGTCCGTCGTTTTTTATAGATATTTTTTTTAATTAAAAAATTTAGGGGTGATGCACTCCGTCGCTTTTTACGACCCTGTCCGTCACTTTTTAAAAGCGTCGAGCAAAAAAGCGATGAAAGTGACTGCGTCGCTTTTCCGTCGAGTTTGACCAAAAAAGCAACGCAGTCCATCGCTTTTTTGCGTCGTTTTTTCACCTTTTCTTAGTAGTGGTTGTTTTTATTCCTATCGATCGCTTCCCCTGTTCAACATCCTGACATGTGAGTTTGCTTTTTGAATTTGAAATTAGGAAAAACTGATAGTTTATAACTGTAAAATGGTTAATAGCCCTTAAACTCTATGTTAAACATATATATACTTGTCAAGTTGCTTGTAAGGAGTATGAACACTAATGCATCTTTCAGAGGAAATAACTAATTCAGTTAAAATTTACATGCAAGGTACATGATTATTCACCTTCCCTTTTTATTTCTGTTTATCTTAGTTAGTGCCACAAAATAAATGCATATTCTTGAAGGATATATAACATATAAACTTCTTTTCCCAAAATTAGTTTTAAGATCTTTACATGTTTATAAAAAAAAAAAAGCACCGACTAATGACACTTTTTTCTACACGAGTGGTACTCGATTGATTACTCCTGAAAGTTGACATTATATATATATATGTTGAAGCTACGCATTTAATAGGTTATGTTAAACCTCTCTATGACCAGCATTTACATTTATCTTATTTTTTTTTATTTGTTGGCTTTTTTTTCTAAAATTTTCGCTGCACTCATTTTGTAACATTTAGAAGTAAACAAATACATTACTTAATTAATGAGAAAATATTTAGGAAAAAGAAGTTGAGAAGACTTTATCATCCCATTTCTGCCCCATTATAATTGTAAGAAGTTATTTATATTTATATCATAAAATAATTTCCAAAACTGATATCATCAAACATATATAACAAGATTGACCTTTTATGACATCAAATCTTTTCCATTTTTCCAATATTTTCTATGTGAGTTTTCCTGTATCTAAGGCTGTTTTTCATATAATGAAATAGTTTGGTCACAACATGCATATGGCTCCTTTCGTCTACAAGAAAATATTTCACACGTATGTTTAATATATTGTGCTTAATTTTAAAGTCTTTGACTTTATGCTATTTCTTTCTTGTTCTCTTTTTCTTCGTTCTTTAGCTGATTCTTTATCTTATAGGAAAGAAGGAAAAATTCAAGAATTGCATATGAAATTACAACCGGAAAAAATTCAAGAGTAACAACTTCAAAACAGTCAAATGCTAGCCTCTTTGTGATTCTTAACAAATTAAATGATATGTTGTAACTTAGGTGAAAGAAAGAGAAATTGGCCAATGAAATTGGCGTTAATAGAGGGCAAAGAAGCAATGTGAAAAGATGTCCATCATTCTTTGTAAAAGGAAGTTTGCTTTGGTGAAAACCAATGAAAATTTATAACATATTTAGAACTTTCCCGTTTTCACTCAGTAGTAACATTTTGGATAACATGTTTTCTCTGTTTCTTTTTTGTTTCAGACACTGATTTTTAGATTTCATCTGAGTGTTAGATTTTCCCCATTTACTTTCAATTAGAGTGTGTTTATGAAGGAAAATAGTTAAACCATCATACCCTTCAATGTAGTAGAACATTAGGAGAAATGATAATGTGTGAAATGAAAATGTCTATCTTCACGGAGAGTACTAGGGATATTTGTGCAAGAAAATTAATTTTGTCTCTTACACCCACGTCTTCAGACGAAGAATTTGTTTATATTTAGTGATTCAAGAACTACTTTTTTTTTACCCCTCCATAGGAGCTCTCATATTTTTGCTCCTTTGGTGACTTGAACTCACAACATTCGGGTTGAAAGTGAGGGATCTTTACCATTCGAACAACTCCCTCTCGTCTCAAGTTCTTGAAAAAGGGTAAAAAAATCTTCTCAGAAGGAAAAAAAAACATTGACATTAACTGAGGTGGTAAATATTCATAACATCTAAATCAATTTAGTTTCTATGGAACTAATAGGAATAGTTGCGTGAAGGTTTTACTTGAGATTGATAGATGTTAACGAATATTATATTTCTATGGGCGATGAATGTTGTAACCAGGATATATTTGTGCCTAATATTTTTTTGAAGATGAAAATGCTAGAACTTATATTTACTTGACTGTTTTGTAT
This sequence comes from Solanum dulcamara, assembly GCF_947179165.1. Lineage (NCBI taxonomy): Eukaryota > Viridiplantae > Streptophyta > Magnoliopsida > Solanales > Solanaceae > Solanum > Solanum dulcamara. The sequence continues at coordinate 17,118,258 of NC_077248.1, read as the reverse complement.
GATTTATGATATCTTAGACTGAAAATGCAGATTTAAGTTTATCTCGTTTGTGAAAAGAAAAAATATATCTCAAAAATTCATGTCAAGATTTAGTAGCTATTTTATATTGTAGATGAGTTTTAATATGATAATTATTTCTTTAATTCTAAAATTACCTTTTGAACAGGGGCAAATCTAGAGGGGGCTGAGGGTGTTCATATGAACCTACTCGGCAAAAAATTAATATTGTATATATAAGGTAAATATTTTATTTTTTTATGCATATATATTAATTTTGAATCCCTAAATATATGATTAAAGGTTGGTATAGTGATTTAAGACGTTCAGAATTCACCTTGAAGTTTCAAGTTCAAATCATAGGCACTCATTATATTAAATAATGAGCTAAGTAAAGCAAGTTAAAGAAATATAAGTATAAATTTGATAATTAGATGATATGATGTAACACCCCTAAAGTTCCTAGCCTGAGTTAACTCTAAGAATCTCAGAAAATTGCACCAGGTGGAAAGGGGCCATGAAGATGTCATGGATCAGGGGATGTGAGGGGAAGGGTCTAAGGAGGTCTCTATAGCTCGTGGTGCGTACCACAGACCATTATGGCATCCGTGAACCTGACCCCAAGACCCCCCTTCAATGGAGCGAAGACCACAACGGGCCACGGGCCGTGGAGGGCTTCACGGGTGGTGGTGACCTCCATGAAGTCGACCCCTCCTCACAAAAATACAACCCCACCACCACGAACGTCACCACGACCCGTGGTGATTTTTACAGTCCGTTGTGGCCTTTCATGAAGGTGATCGACTTAGTCTTTAATGAGGGTTATTACGGTCTTTTCCCACCTTTTTCAAACTGAACCCTACACGTTTAAGGACAAAATTTAGTCCCTTATCATGCCCAAAAGGTTTTTTTATCTCATCCACACTTAGAACTTTAGAGAGAAATGGTTGGAGAGAAGAAAAAAAGCTAGGGTTCAAGGTTTTCAAGCAATTCCTTCGAGTCTCGATCGTTCCTTCGATTTCTAGGTATGTAAGGCTTATCAGAACGTTTGACCAAGTTTGTCCAAGTGCCCTACATCTTCATTGAGATGAGATTGAGTCTAGAGTTGAGTTTGAGTCTGTACATTGAGTGCATGATTTAATTCTTCTGCTATTGAGTTATGTATGATTATGCATTGAGATTATCATTGTTTATTATCTCTCAATTGATTGTAATTATTGTTCATGACTACTTTCCTATGAATCTTAATTGATTTGATGATCATGACTTTGACATGCATATTTTTGAGTAAAAATGATGGCTTTCATGCATTGATAAGGAGAGTGATTTGAACTAATATATATATATATATATATATATATATATATATATATATATATATATATATATATTATTTGAGTTTAGATAAGTATGAGGGTTAAGTATGATTGATTGAGATTGAGAAAGAGTTTTGATGAGAGGTGAATGTTTTTGAAAGCATGATTTATTGAAAGAATTTGATTGAGCATGAGCATTGATTGTATATGAGTTTGAAAGTATGTCCTTAAATTATAGATTTGATAATTGAGATGAGATTGAGATTGATGAGAGTCCAATGAGACTAGATGATATGAATTGAATGAATTAATTTGATTGAGTATATAAGCATATGACCATATTGAGTCTTATGGGAGTAGTTTGAGCATCAATTTGGGTAAGAGTAAATAATATCTTGAATCCCATAAACTATGTAGCTAGCGAAGTATAGAGGCTATGCCTCTCTAGTCCCAAAAGAATGTACTTTGATTGATTGTGGATCCAATGAGGTTAATCACCCCTTACCCTGGAAAGGTATTAGACGGCTGTAGCAACGACAGTGCAAACTGTTGTATCATTACTATCTCATAAGTGATGGTTGTCGGTTAGACAAACTCGTTAAAATGAATGGTTTGATTTGGTTGAGTTGCATATCATTGAGTCTACTTTCAAAGCATTGTTTACTATAAACTTGCATATCATTTTGAGTTTATTTAAGTTACTTTTGAGTTGAGTCTTTTTAGTTGAGTTACTTGATGTTGAGTTTTTTTAATCATGTTTCCTTAAGCTATTTTAGATACTCATACATTTCATGTACTAACGCCATTTGAACTACATCATTTTATGATAAAATTACAGGTGCTAGGGATCATCAACAAGCGCTCTATTGAAGATCCATTTCATCCCTGATAGTGGCGAGACTTCATTGCTTCTAGAGGAATCATATTTTATTTCATGCATTGTTTTGAGTAGTTTCTTTGAGGTAGCTGTGGGCTTGTCTCGACACTTTTTGATAGTTGAGAAAGGATTCTTAGACATAGATTGAGTAGATTGGAGTTGAGATCTCTCAAGTTTGTTTGTTTTGAAAAACTATTACTTTTGAGACTGAGTTGACATTTAAGATTGTTTATTTAATTATTCCTTTATTGAGTATTGATTTGTTAGCCCTCCCTAAGTGAATTCTTTGAGTTATTTTAAGTCTTGTTCTGATGTGATTGAATGAGTGATAAGACTAGGTTTCTTCTTAGGGATATCAATAGTCTCCGAGTGCTACCCACTTCTAGGGTACCCTCTCGAGGCATGACAAACTTTATATAAAATTATAGAGTTCAAGAGTCCTAGGTATCTATGAAATTGTGTCTTGTACAGCCTATCTTATAGGTTTGTCGTGCACCACACTTATAATTATGAGGCTATAGGACATTAAGAATTATTTTACTTCTTCATATTTTGAGTTCGTGCGATAGAGTTTAACTCTATAAAAGTTTCCTTCTAATTAGTGCATATATGTGTTACAGATCATGCCTCCTAACCGTATTTCTAGTCGGAGGAATGCCGCTAGCACTAAGGTTCCATAGTTCAAGATTCCCCCACCCTTTGGAGTGAGAACTAGGGGTCGACCTGCATGATTTATTGAGGTGCCCCAAATGCCTACTACTAAGTTGACTCCTACTTCAGAGGTAGATTTTAGAGGAGCTATAGTCATGCTCATTCTGTTGGTAGCATCCTGGAATGGTAGCCAGAGTTCAGCAGCTCCTAGCTCTAGCTCTCAATAGTTGTCCACTGCTACGAGGATTAGAGATTTTCTACGGATAAATCTACCAATGCTTATAGGGACCAAGGTTGAGAAGGAACCTCAAAACTTCATTGATGAGACGTGGAAGATTCTGAAGGCGATGCATGCTACTTAGGTTAAGGGAATTAGATTGGTTTCCTATCAGTTCAAGGATGTGGTAAATGTTTGGTACAATCAATAGGAGAAGATTCATGGGGAGAATGTTGAGCCTACTATTTGGTATGGGTTTGAGGGTGCATTCATCAATCACTTCTTCCATAGAGAATTAAGGGAAGCTATAGTTGAAGAGTTCGTCAATTAAAACAAAATGGGATGACAGTGAAGGAGTATAATGTTAATTTCATCTAGCTATCTAGATATGCTCCAGAGATAGTTCCAGATGTGAGGTCCAAGATGATTAAGTTTGTTTCTAGTTTGGGAAAACATGTGAAGAAGGAGTGTAAGACATCACTATTGATTTTTGACATAGATATTTCTAGGCTTATGGTGTATGCTCAACAGGTTGAGGATGATAAAAAGAAAGATAGAGAGGATCACTTAAGCAAAATAGCCAAATTAGTTGGGCAGGAGAATAAGCAAAAATAAGGTAAGGGTAACATGTCCTTCTTTCAGAAGAGGTTTTATAAATATGCCCCATCATCAACAATGCACCTACTCCCAATTACATATATGATCAGAAGTCGCAGAGCCACCAAAATTTCAGAGCTTATTATTCTCAATCCCAAGAATGTGTGGCTCAAGGTTCAAAATGGAAGTCGCCTTGTAGCAAGTGTGGTAAACTTCATTTGGAAGAGTGTAAAAAGGGCACCAATGGGTGGTATAAATATGGTAAGATGGGTTATTTTCTAAGAGAGTGTCTGATGTGAGGTGACAAAGGAAAATCTTCTTTTGCGGCACCACCAGGTCAAGGTAATCAGAGAGGTACCCCTTTGGTTACTGGAGGATTTCAAACCGTTTATACGCCATGGCTTGTCTCTAGGATTAGGAAAATTCACCAGATGTTTTCACTGGTATGCTTTGAGTCGTTTCTTTTGATGTCTATGCTTTGCTTGATCTGGGTGCCACTTTGTCATTTTTGACTGCTTATGTGGCTAAGAAGTTTGAGAATATTCTTGATATTTTTCTTGAGCCTTTCAGTGTTTCTACTCCTGCTGGTGAGGTATTCTAGCTAAGAGTGTTTGTAGAGATTGTTTTATGTCTATCTATCATAGAGATACCATAGATGACTTAGTTGAGTTAGACGTGGTTGATTTTGATATTATTCTTAGCATGGACTGACTATATGTTTGTTATGCCTCAATTGATTGTAGAACTCGAATTGTCAAATTTTATTTTTCGAATGAACCTATCATATAGTTGAAGGGTATTCCAGCAGTGCCTAAGGTAAATATATTTCATACCTTAGGGCTAGAAAGTTAATCACCAAGGGTTGCATCTACCACATAGTTTGAGTTAGAGATGGTAATGTGGATACCTTATCCCTTGAGTTAGTTCCTATAGTAAATAAGTTTCACGAAGTCTTCCCTGATGACCTGCCTGGATTCCCTCCTGAAAGGGAGATCCACTTTGGGATTGATTTTCTTCCTAATACACAACCTATTTCTATTCTTCCATATATGATGGCTCTTGTTAAGTTAAAAGAGCTGTTGAAAGATCTCTTGGATAAGAGATTCATTCGGCCGAGTGTCACACCTTGGGGCATTCTAGTCCTATTAATGCGAAAGAAAGATGGTTCCTTCAGAATGTGTATTGATTATGAACAAGGTCACCATTAAGAATAAGTACCCTCTTCCCATAATAGATGATTTATTTGAGCAACTTCAAGGTGCCACTTGTTTATCAAAGATAGACCTCAGATTATGCTATCATTAGTTGAAAGTAAGAGTGTGTGACATTCCAAAGACAACTTTCTGAACATGATATAGTCACTTTGAGTTTCTTGTTATGTCCGTTAGTTTGACTAACACTCCTACAACATTCATAAATTTGATGAATCGAGTATTCAAATAGTATTTGGACATATTTGTGATTTTGTTTATCGATGATATATTGATCTACTCCGAAAGTGAGTAGGAGCATGCCAATCATCTTAGAGTTATGCTTCAGACTCTCAAGAATAGGGAGTTATGTGTGAAGTTTTCAAAATATGAATTTTGGATTTCTTCTATAGCATTCTTAGGCCATGTTATATCTGGTAAATGTATTCAAGTTGATTTACAGAAGATTAAGGCGGTAAAGAACTGGCCTAGGCCCATATCTTCGACTGACATAAGGAGTTTATTGGGTTTCGCTAGCTACTACCAAAGGTTTTTTCAGGGGTTTTCATCTATATCATGTACATTGACTAAGCTGACTTAGAAGAAGGCTAAAATCTAATGGTCAGATGCTTGTGAGAAAAGTTTTCAAGAGCTGAAAATGAGGTTGAGTACTACTCCTGTTTTGTCCTACCCGAGGGAACATATGGTTTTGTTAGCTATTATGATTCATCCAGAGTTGAATTGGTTGTGCATTAATGTAGAAAGGTAAGGTTATTGTGTATGCTTCTAGGCATCTTAACATTCATAAGAGAAACTACCCGACTCACAACCTTGAGTTAGAAGCTATAGTATTTGCTCTCATGATTTAGCACCACTATCTCTATGAGGTGCACGTTGATGTGTTTACTAATCACAAGAGCTTACAGTATTTGTTAAGTCAGAAAGAGCTGAACCTAAGGCAGTGGAGATGGCTCGAGTTTCTCAAAGACTACGACATGAGTATACTCTACCACCTAGGTAAAACTAATATGGTTACTGATGCTCTTAGCAGGTTATCTATGGGGAGCACTGCCCATGTGGAAGAATGAAAGAGAGAGTTAGCTAAAGAAGTGCATAGACTTTCATGTTTGGGAGTTCAGTCTATTGACCTAGTGAGGGTGGTGCTAATGTTCAGAATGGGGATGAATAATCTCTAGTTGCTAAGTTAAAGGAAAAGCAAGACAAAGAACCCATCCTACTTCAATTGAAAGATTATGTTTATAAGTAGAAGGTTATGGCTTTTGCAAAAGAGGGAGATGGAGTGCTGATGTACCAAGGATAATTGTATGTTCCAAGTATTGATGGCATTCGAAGAGTTTCATGGCAATGGCCTATACTTCCAAATACTCTATCAATCAGGTTCTACAAAAATGTACCACGACTTGAGAGAAATTTATTGGTGGAATAGGATTGTAAAACCTTGAAAGTTGAAAAAGTCATAAAATGAGGATCAAAGAAAGTTTGCCCAAAATATTTAGCTTTCGGCACTAGGTGCCTCTCCATGAAGCCCTCCACGCAGTGGTACTCTTTACGAGGCATAAAGAGCACCCTTGAAGGTCACTCATGGCAAGCGGAATTAGGATAAGGGACCACTGATGGCTTCACAACCCATGGTGTGAACCACGAGTCATGGTATGGTCCGTGAAACCCATTCCCCAAAAGCCTGTTCAGGGTGCACACCATGAAAGGGCACCATAAGTTGTGGTGAGCACCACGTGCCATGGGGGACTTCGTGGAGGTCACTCCCCAATGCCCCAAATTTCAATAGTTTAAGGCAGACACAATGACCACCACCATGGACCGTGATGAAGTTCGCGGATGTGGTGGGTTCCCCGTCCATGTGATTTTTAGTTTTACGTTGGGCGTATTTTGGTCTTTCCCTATGTTTCCTTAATGAATGTAGATGTTTTTGGGAGTTTATTATAACCTATTAACTACTATAAGCTCTTATAACCCTTGCATTCTCACCCTAACTCCCAATATAAAAATCGTCTCTTTAAAAGTGTTCTCTCCAAGTATCCTACTTCCTCAAGTAAATTCTAAGAATTTTTTAAAGGTCAATCTTCCATTCTCTGTAATTTACGGCTTCTAATGGTCAAGGTATGTGGAAATTCATCCTTAGCTTGGGCCCTTTCGCCCATGGAATCCCAAAGCTTTCTTCTCAAACTCTCTTATGATTTCTTCTTCTAAAAGCCCTAATTTCATGATTTGCATTGGGTTTACTTAATTATGACACATTTCAATGCTATTAACCTAATTATGCATAATTCACATGAAAATGCATGATTTTAAGATGAATTTCAAAGACCTATGCTATATGCTAGTTTCAAGCATGATTTAATAGTTATGATCATGATTTTCATGTTATTTCAATGAAAGCTTTATGAATGATGTTGCAATGATGCTTTAATAAAAATTTATGGTGAATTAAGGACAATTCTTGAACAACCATGTTAAAGAGGTAAAAGGAAAATTCTCAGCAATTCATGCATTCTTTATGAATCAAACTAGTTAATGAGCTATTCTTATGATCTTTCTATGTTGATGATAGATGAGCTACTCTTATGTTATCTTTAAAAGATGGATTGATATTTATTATTATTTTTCCTGTTGATGTTAATGACTCTAGTTTCATGAATGTTCTGTTGGGATAAAGACTTAGCACCAAGATGACTTTAAGGTGGGGTTTGATCTGGTAGCCATTGTAGCTATCCAAGAGAATCCTAGTAGAAACCTTTAGTCCCTAACTACATTGCCCATGTAGGTTTAAAGATGCTAATATGGCGAAGCTAGTTGATCCACATATAGCCCATTTAAAGAAAGTACCATGACGGAGTATACCCTGGCAAGGTAGCCTCCCCTATCTCGATGTGGTGATCATCAGATTCAATGTAATAGCTTACGTGGTATTAAGTGTTGGTTAAAGTCCTATCCCACACTAGTTAAAAAAAAGTTATAAAATTCTCACGATGATGATGTTTTGATCCATTGACCAATGATTATGATGTTTTATTGTTTTCATGGTTTTACTCATGTTTTAAGATATGTTTCTTGCATCCCATGATTCATATTGATTATGTCCTATGCTTATTATTCATGCATACTTCTCACATACTTAGTGCATTCCATTTACTAACACATACTTTTTGCCTACATTATATCATAATATAGGGACGGATGATCATCGTGTACCTCCTATTCTTGAGTAGAGTTGAGCCTAGACTAGCACTTATGGTGAGTCCTCATACTACGATGACAAGACACTTTATTTTCATTGCATCATTTGACTATTTCATTCTCTTATGTTGTCATGTATGAGCTAGGAGCTTGTCTTTTCCCCTATCTAGTTAGTAGAGGCACGTTGGATGTTTAGAGTCTATGTTGTCTTTCATTCTGTATTTTGATACTTATGCTCCACTTTGGGACTATACTTCTATATCTATGCTTTAGCTTATTTTCCTATTTACCTTATGAAGACTCTTAAATGATATGCTAAGAGGCTTGGTTGGGGTCCTTCAGGATTCTAATCATAGTGTCACACTTAAGGCCTAGCTTAGGTCGTGACAAACGTGGTATCAAAGCACAAAGTTCAAGTGTCCTACAGAGTCTAACATGACGCATCAAGTAGAGTCTTATTTATCGATGTGAAGTGGGCCACATCTATAAATAGGAGGATATGAGGCTTTTTAGAAAAAATATCACTTATTTCGTGATCTCATCGTGCTATACAGTTAAACTCCAAGCATTCCTCCTCCAACACTCTTTCTTTACAATTACAAAACTATACCTCCAACGAGATACCCCATATGAAGGGATGTTGAATAGGAGAAACAAGCTCCAAATGACCCCTTGAATGAACAAGTGTCCCATGCGGAGTTCTAAGCCACTTTCCAAGTTCTTGCTCAAGCCATGGCGGCTCAATTGATATGTGAGGTGGTAGTTCTTGTGAACCCAAATATGGATGCGATGGCTATCTAAGTTCAATACTTCACCCGTATGAACCCTCTCGAGTTTCATGGTTCTAAGTTGGATGAGCATCCATAAGAGTTCATGGAGGGTATTGGTAAGATTGTTTGCATCATGGGTGTTAGCCCAGTTGAAAAGGCAGACATAGCAACGTATCAACTCAAAGGGGTTGCCTAAGTGTTGTATGAGCAATAAAAGGATGAGATAGGTATAAATGATAGTCCCATTGATCGGGAGGAGTTCAAGGATAATTTTCTTGACCGATTCTTTCCTTTGGAGTTAAGGGAGGATAAGGTGCAAGAATTCATTAATTTGTACCAAGGTAACATGAGTGTGAGCGAATATGCCCTTAAGTTAACTAAATTGTCCAATTATGCTCCGTTTATGGTTGCAGATCCAAGAGCTCGCATAAGCAAGTTTGTTTCAAGTGTGTCCAATTCGGTAATCAAAGAGTGTAGAACCACCATGTGTATCAAGGAGATGGATATTTTGAGGCTTATGACATATGTTGAGCAAATTGAAGAGGAAAATTTCAAGGACAGGTCTAACAGGGAGTCTAAGAGGTCTCAAACCAATAGTGGTAACTTCTCTCTAGTAGGTACAGAAATGGTGGCCATCCTTAGTTTCATTAAAGGTATTCCGGCCAAGCTTCATCTAGCACTCCGGCTCCAAAATTTGATAAGGATAAAGTACCCAATCCTAAGTAACAAGGAGAAGCTTTGAGTGGTCAAGTTGTTCCTTCATGCAAGAAGTGTGGGAAAAACCATATGGGAGAGTGCTTAGCGAGATTGGATGTTTGCTATGTGTGAAAAACTGGGTCATCATTCAAGGGAGTGTAGGAGTGGGGCCAAACCATAGACTCAGACTCAAGCTACCGATCGTATGGATCAGCGTGCTACTACTTCAGGTGGCAATCATCACCAAAACATATTTTATGCCATTCAGACTAATTAGGAGTTAGAGGATTCCCCCGATGTTATGACTGGTATATTGAAAGTTTTCAACTTTGATATTTATGCATTGTTAGATTAAGGTGATACTCTATCATTTGTTACTCCATATATTTCTATGAGATTTATTTTTAGTCCCGAGATCTTGCTAGAGACTATTTCAGTCTATACTCCTGTTGGTGATTCATTTGTGGCTAAAAGAGTCCATAGAAATTACCCAGTTTCATTTTTTCATAAAATCACCTTAGTCAATCTTATAGAGTTTGACATGATTAATTTCAATGTTATTCTTGGTATGGATTGACTTCATGCATGTTGTAAGGAGGTCAACTCATGATGATTTAACCCACTTCGGTACCCAGTTTCCCTCAATCTCATTTCACACTTAGTGTAACACCCCAGAATTTGTTTGCAAAGACTCAAATATTTCTTCACGTGTGTGGGGACTCAAACTAAAGGACTTGTGATTTTATATATGAGTTAGGATTAATTTCTAAGTATTTGAAGGGTATTATATGTGGTTTAGGGTCATAAGACATCTCTAACACCAAGTCGAGTCCAAAGAATTAGTCCCGACTTAGTTTCCGAATGAGTTCATATAAGGGTCAATTTCCAACGACTATATCTCTTTGACTATAACTAACTAGGTGGCCCACGACCTACCAAATTAAAGGTATTTGATTCTTCTTTCCAACTCCACCAAAATTAAAATTTTTGGAGTTTGGAGTAAAAAATTATGACCCTTTTTCTATAGACTAGTACTGTAGGAATTTCGAGCTTGGACTCTAAACCCAGAAAATTTAAGCTTGGCGCTACAAGGGTGCGACGCGCTACTATAGCGCCAAAAAATAGCCTCAGTAGTTTGGTCCTTGGGGCAATGCGCCACTATTAGATGTGCAGGGTTTTTAAGACCATTTTCAAGAACTCAAAAAATTTAGGCTTGGCACTGCAAAGGCGCGATGCGCCACTATAGCGCCAGAAAACAGCCTCAGTAGTTTGGTCCTTGGCGCGATGCGCCACTATTAGGTTGCAGGGTATTTAAGCCTATTTTGACTTGGCGCTGTAGTGGTGCGGTGCGCCACTATAGCACCAGGAGAGTTTTTGCCCAATTTTCTAGATTTTTGAGGAAGGGAAAATTGGACTTTTTCCCTAATTATAAATACTCTAGCCTTGAATGATTTGGACCATATTTTTCAGTCTTGTGCCTCTCTCTACAAACCCTAATCTCCATTCTCTTCTCTCCCAAACATCTCCAACAAGATTTGCCCTCAAAAGCTCAAGGATTCAAGATCTTTAAGTCAAGTCTTGGTTTCCGGTGAGATGATCTTCAAGCAAGGTATGTAAAGCTAACCTAAAATATTGATTGAGTTCTTTCATATGCCCCATAGATATGTTGGATGAAAAATTGTGAAGGGATTGAACCTTCTATGAAGGTTTTCTTGAAATTTTCCTAAACTCTAGAATATTTTATTTACTAGTAATTGATTGGTGATTTTCATGACTTAAATTCTTGAATAGTTATCTTTCATGTTATTGACTACAAATGAATCTTTGTATATGAAGTTATATGTATTGATGGTAATTTTGAGTTGAGTTTTGTTGAGAGTATGGGTTCATGTAGTCATTCACACAAACCCAAGATGAGATTTCTTTTGTCATAATTGTCTTGAGGTTGAGATTGATAGTTTTTGTGTATATGTATTGATTGGAATGAAAAGAATGAATTGGGATAGTTATGAATGTGAATGACAAAAAAAAGAAACGAAACCTTGGTAGAGCTAGAATGTCATTTTTGTTTCTACAAGTAGAATATAGAATTAAATAAGAATTTTGGAGCAAGATGTTTGATAATGATGTGAATGATGATGTTTGATGATGATGTGAATGATGATGTGAATGGTGGTTATTTAACATGGGTAAAATGATTGATGAATAGGTATGTTGATGATGATGTTTGACGGGAAATGGATTGGAGTCTAATATGACTACATGATATGTGATTTACATAATTTGATTTGATTGGAGTCATATGAGTATAAATCATTGTTTGAGGAGGAGCTTTAAATAAATGATTTGTGAACATTTTTGCATAAACTATTTATACACTATTTTGAGTTTAAAGAGTGATTATTTTCATGTTTGATTTAGAAAGAGTTTAAGAATAAATTGAGTTTGAAAGAGTATCTTAAATTCTCATTTTCGAACACGAGTATTTTGAGTACAAATGAGTTGAGCATTTTTGCTTTAAAAAATATCGATTTTTGAGATTGAGTTGAGATTGTATCAATTTTAAAGAAAAGAGTTTGATGATTTGAGATTAGTCGATTTGAAAGAAGGTGCAATGAGGCCAGATTTGATTTGAGTTTTGAAAAGAGTCCAATGAGACTAAATAAGTTGATTTGAAAGAGTCCAAAGAGACTAAATGAGTATTTTAAGTATGTTACTCACTTGATAGATATGAGCATATTGAGTATTGGGAGAAGTATCGAGCACCGAATTGGGCAAGAGTATAGTCCATACTCGAACCAATAAACTACGTCGCCAAACGTAGGAGAGGATTAAACCATTAAAGTCGGATGCTTCCCATGGGATCAAACCGTTAAAGTCGGATGTTTCCTATTTTATTGTCCTGACATGATAGGACTTGATTGGTTATGGATCCATGATTGTTGATTCGTTCTTACCCTGGAAAGGTATGAAAAGACATGGCAACAACGTCGGCTTGTTATACTATCACTCTCTCATATGGTGATAGTTGTTGGTTAGAGAAACTCCCAATTGAATGAATTGTGCTTGATAGGATTGGTTTGATTGTGATTGTAGATGATTGAGTTGAATTGTAAAACATTGAATAATTTTAATTTGCATATCTATTGACTTGAGTTGATTGCATATGATTAGATTGGATTGGATTGGGTATGTGATTGGATTGGGTTAGATATGTGATTGGATTGGATTAGATAATATGTGATTGAATTAGAGTTGATGGTATGTGATTGGATTGGATTGGATACATGATTGGATTGGATTGTATGGTATATGATCGGTCTTTGTCTAAAAATATATTCTTACTTTAGACTTATGACACTTTGATTAAGTCTCTCCTATTTTTCTGGTTTGAGATATTTGAACTAATGTTATTCTTCCTTGAGGTATGTTTCATTCTGCCATATTAAATACTCGTACATTCCATGTACTGACGTCCATTTGGTCCTGCAACATTTCATGATGCAGAGACAAGTTTAATAGATCATCAATAGGAGCATCATTGAGGATATATACACACTCAGCGTATTGGTTGAGTCCTCCCCTATATTCAGAGGAAACTGCTTATTTTATGCTTGCGTTGAGTAAGCCCTTTTCGTTTTGATTTGAGGTAGCCATGAACATGTCATTGGCACCCATTACATAGTACTGATAGAGGCTTCATAGACTAGATAGCGATGGGTCGATTGAGTATTTTCTTTCCTTGAATTATTCTTGTCAAAGGATTTTAATGACTAATATTGGAGTTAATTTGTTGTCCCATGGCCTTTCTTTCTTGAGTTAGATTGATGAGTTGAGTTGTCCACTAAATTATTTCTCTATTTTAAACTTCCGCTGGTTGATTGATATTGAATGGATGTGTGATTGGACTAAGTGGCTCGCTTGGGGACCAGTAATGGTCTTCGAGTGCCAGTCACGTCTACGGTACCCTCTCGGGGCATGACAAAAATGGTATCAAAACACAGAGTTCAAGAGTCCTAGGGAGTCTATGAATCCGTGTGTAGTAGTGTCTTTCTTATGGGTGTGTTGTGCACAACACTTATAATCAGGAGGCTATAGGACATTAAGAATTATTTCACTTCTTTCATATTCTAAATTAGTGCGATAGAGTTTAACTCTATAAAAGTTCCCTTCTAATTTGTGCGTTGCTCATATCCATTCAACTACCCCTCATACTCAAGATAGTTGGAACAGTAAATATGAGATTCTTGTTGATAAGTTAAGATAAAGTCTTGAGGAAGCGAAGAGGTTGCATAAGGCTTGAGAGGAGCCGATTAATGTGCTTAAGTCCATTAATTCGAAAGAATGCACTCAAATTCAAATGAATTGTGCTTTTGATCTAGAGAAAGATATATCCCATAATCTCATCTCTAGATCTTGATTTGAATGTTATATTTGAGAGGGAAGCTGTGTATCTAAATGATAAGTCTCACCATCCAATGGAATATGGTTTGAGGCATGGTGAGATATGATTAGTAGAATGATCCTAGATGTTAGAAAGAGGGAGTTAGAGGAGTAGGACTGAAGTAGTGAGCATGGTGGCTGATTGAGCCTACAACTAGAGTGAAGTATCTATAGGGTGAGCAATGAGGTGTAATGAATGATTGTGATAGTGCTAGTTTTAAGATTTGATTTAGTAGGATTGATATGACATATGCAAGAGATTAAGATATTAGCTTGTGAGGAGTATATGTTATGAATGGAGGGGTATGTGACCCTCAGATGTAAATAGTGAATCGAGGCTAAGTTATTTGATAAAAAGAGGCTTAAAATGTGTATACGAGATAATATAGAGTTATATGAGGTTCTAATTTTTATGAGTTTCTTGGGTGACTAGTTAGTATCATTTAGTTGATGCCTTTGAGCTAAGGGGGAGATGAGAGGGTAATAAACTAATGTAAGTCTTGAGCTTTCGATAGTGATGAGTTGACCTAATAGTAGGCGGAGTTGAGTGAGAGTGGATGGGGAAGAGTGAGTGTTTCTTGATTGTGATAGTTGTGTTGTACTTGTCTAGTTGAGGATAGATGAGTGGAAGAGGAGCGAGATGAGACCTTGTGATATGCAGTAGATAGGTAAGAGTATGTTGGTGTGTCTCCGGGTAAGAGCTCATACAATAATAGAGGTAGAAGTGTTAAAGTAAGCATGATAATTCTTAGATGTGGTTGGGGTGGTTAGAGTGATAGGCATAAGTGTGTGGTAGTCACTATGAGAGAGATGGAAGTAGGCTATTGTTGACTTTTGGGGGAATGATTGGATGTATGCGAAGGGTGTTATAAGGCTTGGAAAGAAAGGGAAGTTTGGGCACCGATATATTGGCCTTACAAAATTGTGAAGAGGATTGAGGATGTCACTCATGAATTGGAGTTCGATGGTTGATGATCTAGATGTTTGAATGATTCGATTGATAGAGTTTCGATGTTCTATTCATGCCTAATGATGAGAATGATGAAGGAAATATCCCTACTCTTGACATAAATTGTTTTGCTTATTCTTGAGCGGGGATAGTTGATTGTCTAAATTTCTCAATTGGTTGATTTGTTGATTTGATTGAGTCTCGATTGTTATTCATTCCTCGAGTACAGCTTTTCTTGATCTTCATTCGAGGATGAATGATCCCAAGAGGGAGATAATGTAACTCTCCGGAATATTTTTGCAAAGACTCGAACATTTCTTCACGTGTGTGTGGAATCGAACCGAAGGACTTGTAATTTTATATATGAGTTAGGATTAATTTCTAAGCATTTGAAGGGTATTAGACGTGGTTTAGGTTCATAAGACATCTCTAACACCAAGTCGAGTCCAAAGAATTAGTCCCGACTAAGTTTTCGAATGAGTTCATATAAGTATCAACTTCCAACGATCATATCTCTTTTACTATAACTAACTGGGTAGACCACGACCTACCAAATTAAAGGTATTTGAGTCTTCGTTCCAACGCCACCAAAATTGCAATTTTTGGAGTTTGGAGTAAACAATTATGACCCTTTTTCTATAGACTAGTACTGCAGGAATTTCAGGCCTGGACCCTAAACCCAGAAAATTTAGGCTTGGCGCTGCAAGGGTATGACGCGCCACTATAGAACCAGAAAACAACCTCAGTAGTTTGGTCCTTGTCACGATGCGCCACTATTAGATGTGCAGGGTTTTTAAGACCATTTTCCAGAACTCAAAAAATTTAGGCTTGGCGCTGCAAGGGCGCGACGCGCCACTATAGTGCCAGTAAACAGCCTCAGTAGTTTGGTCCTTGGCGCGATGCACCACTATTAGGTTGTAGGGTTTTTAAGCCTATTTTGACTTGGCGCTGCAGTGGCGCGGCGTCCCACTATAGCGCTAGGAGAGTTTTTGCCCAATTTTCCATATTTTTTAGGTAGGGCAAATAGGACTTTTTCCCTAATTATAAATATTCTAGCCTTGAACAATTTAGACCACATTTTTCAGTCTTTTGCCTCTCTCTACAAACCCTAATCTCCATTCTCTTCTCTTCCTAACATCTCCAACAAGATTTGCCCTCAAAATCTCAAGGATTCAAGATCTTCAAGTCAAGTCTTAGTTTCAGGTAAGATGATCTTCAAGCAAGGTATGTAAGGCTAACCTAAAATATAGATTGAGTTCTTTCATATGCCCCATAGATATGTTGGATGAAAAATTATGAAGGGATTGAACCTTCTATGAAGGTTTTCTTGAAAATTTCCTAAACTCTAGAATATTTTTATGTACTAGTAATTGATTGGTGATTTTCATGACATAAATTCTTGAATAGTTATCTTTCATATTATTGACTACAAATGAATCTTTGTATATGAAGTTATATGTATTGATGGGATTCTTGAGTTGAGTTTTGTTGAGAGTATGGGTTCATATATTCATTCATACGAACCCAATATGAGATTTTTTTTGTCATAATTGTCTTAAGGTTGAGATTGATGGTTTTTGTGTATATGTATTGATTGGAATGAAAAGAATGAATTCAGATAGTTATGAATGTGAATGACAAAAAAAACGAAACCTTGGTAGAGATAGAATGTAATTTTTGTTTCTATAAGTGGAATATAGAATTAAATAAGAATTTTGGAGCAAGATGTTTGATAATGATGTGAATGACGATGTTTGATGATGATGTGAATGATGATGTTTGATGTTGATGTGAATGGTGGTTATTTAACATGGGTAGAATGATTGATGAAGAGGTATATTGATGATGATGTTTGAGGTGAAATGGATTGGAGTCTCATATGACTACATGATATGTGATTTGTATAATTTGATTTGATTGGAGTCATATGAGTATAAATCATAGTTTGAGGAGAACTTTTAAATAAATGATTTGTCAACATTTTTGCGTAAACAGTTTAAGCATAAATTGAGTTTGAAAGAGTATCTTAAATTCTCATTTTCGAAAAACGAGTATTTTGAGTACAAATGAGTTGAGCATTTTTGCTTTAAAAATAATGATTTTTGAGATTGCATTGAAATTGTATCAATTTTAAAGAAAAGAGTTTGATGATTTGAGATTAGTCGATTTGAAAGAAGGTGCAATGAGGCCAGATTTGATTTGAGTTTTGAAAAGAGTCCAATAAGACTAAATGAGTTGATTTGAAAAAGTCCAAAGAGACTAAATGAGTATTTTAAGTATGTTACTCACTTGATAGATATGAGCATATTGAGTATTGGGAGGAGTATCGAGCACCGAATTGGGTAAGAGTATAGTCCATACTCGAACCAAAAAACTATGTCGCCAAACGTAGGAGAGGATTGAACCATTAAAGTCGGATGCTTCCCATGGGATCGAACCGTTAAAATCGGATGTTTCCCATTTTATTCTCCTGACATGATAGGACTTGATTGGTTATGGATCTATGATTGTTGATTCGTTCTTACCCTGGCAAGGTATAAATGGACGTGGCAACAACGTGGGCTTGTTATACTATCACTCTCTCGTATGGTGATAGTTGTCGGTTAGAGAAACTCTCAATTTAATGAATTGTGCTTGATAGGATTGGTTTGATTGTGATTGTAGATGATTGAGTTGAATCGTAAAACATTGCATAATTTTAATTTGCATATCTATTGACTTGAGTTGATTGCATATGATTGGATTGGATTGGATTGGGTATGTGATTGGATTGGGTTAGATATGTGATTGGATTGGATTAGATAATATGTGATTGAATTAGAGTTGATGGTATGTGATTGGATTGGATTGGATACATGATTGGATTGGATTGTATGGTATATGATCGGTCTTTGTCTAAAAATGTATTCTTACTTTAGACTTATGACACTTTGATTGAGTCTCTCCTATTTTTCTGGTTTGAGATATTTGAACCAATGTTATTCTTCCTTGAGGTATGTTTCATTCTGCTATATTAAATACTCGTACATTCCATGTACTGAGTCCATTTGGACCTGCATCATTTAATGATGCAGAGAAAAGTTTAAGAGATCATCAATAGGAGCATCATTGAGGATCTATACACACTCATCGTATTGGTGAGTCTTCCCCTACATTCGGAGGACACCGCTTATTTTATGCTTGCGTCGAGTTAGCCCTTTTCATTTTCATTTGACGTAGCCATGTACATGTCATTGGCACCAATTAGATAGCAGTGATAGAGGCTTTATAGACTAGATAGTGATGGGTCGATTGAGTATTTTCTTTCCTTGAATTATTCTTGTCAAAGTATTTTAATGACAAATATTGGAGTTGATTTGTTGGCCCATGGCCTTTCTTTCTTGAGTTAGATTGATGAGTTGAGTTGCCCACTAAATTATTTCTCTATTTTAAAATTCCGCTGGTTGATTAATATTGAATAGATGTGTGATTGGACCAAGTGGTTCGCTTGGAGACCAGTAATGATCTTCAAGTACCGGTCATATCTAGGGTACCCTCTCAGGGCGTGATACTTAGACAATTCCTAGGAATATAAAAACACACCAGCGCAGGAACAAGTCCCAACTTTGTATCAAATTTGTGCCATAAAAAAGTACACAAAATCAGTCTTACAAAAATATGGCCCAATGACTCTCTGCCTGTGACTGTCTGCCTGTGCCATTAAATAGGCCAAAGCACCCAGTCACATGCCAGTCATGTGCCTTACAAAGTCAGTTGACATCCCCAACTTTAAGGACAAATTAAATTTGAATTTACAAGCTTATTTAAAATGCTGACAAAGGCCAAAATGGCTAGAAACGGCCCAACTACCCACGCATGTGCTAGGCATATGCGGGAAACCTTCAATTCTAGCACAAAAATCATTCTCTGGCCGCTCAAACTCACACCTGCCCACGTGCCTGCACTATGCTAGGTCCTTCCTCACACAGCTTACTGTTATGGTCCAATCTCCTCAGTTTTTGCCCCTTCGTCTAGCACTTAGCCCACATTTATTTAGTCACAATCTTTCCATGATCATATCCTCGCCTTGCCTTAGCTTGTCCAACCCTTATCATGTCTTAGCCACATCTTGCCTTACATGTTTTAACCTTGCCTTAGCGTGCCCATCCCTTGTCATGCCTTAGCCACGTCTTGCCTTGCATGCCTTATCCACGGCATTGACAAGGTCTTGTCAATTGACCTTAATCTTGACTGATTGCATTGGCCTTGACTAGGCTCATCATGTAAATCCTTAGTCATGCTCGAGCCACTCAAACCATCAAGCTAAGGGTCTAGCAAACCATCATGCCCAACACCAACTCAAACAGACTTTTCTTTGTTGCTGACGACCTATGCGGGTTGTAGCAGAACTATGCACTATCCAACAACTCAACCCAATTCCTCTGACTTGCAATCTCATAGTGTCTTATATATTCTTCAAGCAGACTAGTTTTGGGAACGTGTATTCCACGTTTATCCCATAATTTTTCATAAAATTTCTAGAAGCATGATTTTATGTTGATAGTTATTTATCGCATAATATATTTTTGTAGATATGTTATAACCTGTATTGATTAATATATTTATATGTAGAGCTTACATTCTCATCAAAAATAAAAAAGAGATTACACATATGATTTTCTAGACTAAAACATATTCTACTAAATGTTTCTCTATAAAAACACAATCTTGTATGTTAATAATTTAATTTGATATTTACTTATTTGTTTGCAAAATTAGAAATGTTGAAATCTGAAAAATTAGTTAAGATAATTTAACACCTAATCTAATGTTACGAATTTCTACTCTAAATTTAAGAATAAAGAAATAACAAATAGTATGGGGTATTATTATCAATAAATATTAAAATAACAAGAATTTACTATCATTTTTCCCTTTTCCCTTTTCTCATTGTTTACTTTCATTTTCATTTTCCTCTGTTACTAACTACATATATGGATACTTGCAACTTTATGCATATGTTCATGCAAATTCTTCTATTTTCGAAGTTTATGCAAAATTCTCCCAAAATCATTGTTTTTTAAATTACGAATCTTAGTGTATTCTCATTTAAATTTAAAAGGCTCCAATACAAAAAGGGAGAGAACTAAAGGAATTTTTGAACATTTAAACAAGCGTTAATGTAGCTTCAGATTAAAACTTTTATAGATTTTGCGACCCTTGTTTCCTTTCTTCTCTTCATTTCATTCCATGAAAAGCTTTAATTGAAATTACTGATTGACCTTGTATTGTTAATGCCTTGGTGTGTTACGTCGTACCTATTTCTATTAAAATACAGACCGTGAAGAATTTGAATTTGAGCTTTGAAAAAATGAGATGCTGAATTTATATGATGTGTGTATGTATAAAGTATGTTTGGAATTTAAGGAAGATCAGTCCTCTCTTGTTTTTGGATGAAGTTATAACTAAAAAGATATGAAGAGATTTGCATCATTTGCACAATGCAATTGAAGATGAGAAAAGAGACTAACAATGTAACTGAAGGAAAAAGAGACGTTCACGGTACAACAACAACATATCCAGTAAAATTCCACAAGTGGGGTCGGAGAGTGTATGATGTATGCAGACCTTACCACTACCTCATGAAGATAGAGAGATTGTTTTAGAAAGACCCTCAACTCAAAAGTCACAGCCCCAAGTAAGAGAGAAAACAATATATATAGCATAATGGCAAAACAAAAAAAATGAAAAGCGATGCAAATTTTAGAAGACAAGAACAGTAATGATAGCAAAGTAATGTGATAACCAAAGGCAATAACAACACAACTATAATGGCACGCCTATAAGGCAGCACAACTATAAGGCTTTTGCATTGTACGTTTAACCTCGTTTCACATTTATAAAATCTACTAACTAAAACTTCCAATGTTTTAATGCGCGCACGATATATATATATATATGTATATATATATTTTTTATCTCTAAGGTATCAAATAAATAATGACAAACATTCGGTACAGATAAATATTTACCTATCAATATTATGAGTTACCAAATATAAGGGGGGGGGGGAATTAATCATGAAACAACATACACAAAAATATAAATTAGTAATATAATTATATTGATGATAAATTAAATTTTATTCTAACCAACTCACTTTCTTGAAGCTTGTTATAAGATTAATAGGAACTCATTCCCTGTTCGGCTGCAATAATATGTCCTTGACTTTCATTACTGCAGAAATAAATAAATGTGGTGCAGTGAATTGGGCGGGCTGCTCCTTCCTTAATAAGTGGTCTCAGGTTTGAGTCTCGGGTATGAAAAAAAATTTTGGTAGAAAACGCTTCCCCCCTAATGGAGTCCTACGCGGTGCGAATCCGAAATAGTCAAACTCCAATGCGGGTACCGGATACAAATGGAAAAACAAAAAAATAAAAATAAAATAAATAACCACCAGAAGGAAATTAACTACAAAAAGTAAACAATACAATTTTCAAATAAAATTAGTGCGCTGACAAATAAAAAAAACACATGAAGCATAGAAATGGTACTTTGGCCTGGAATATAAATAGCAATACGAGGTGTACATTTTGGACTTATGAGATTCTTCTTTAATGCAGAAATAAATTAATGAAGAAAAGATCAATCTAATAGATTGGATGAATGTGAACATTTGGATTAATATTTCTTTCAACTCTTTAAATTCTCATTAAACGCAATAAATTGGTTAATTATATGTGGTGACTTCCCATTTAGTTGTTTATATATCCTCTATTAGAAGGTTAATTTAGTATTTGGTATAAAGTTATTACAGACTTAGTAATTCGATTAGGGGTAATAATGTTGTTAATTAACTTTTTAAACTTTTCAACTTTTAAATTAAGAGTAATTAAGACTATATAATAAATTAGCAATTTATTTACCAATATTTGTTTAGTTAGATTATGATTTAGTGTAGGGGCCAAAGGGTAATCTAACTTTTGCATAACATTCTTTCCACTTTTAGTATAATATGATGATTGATCCTTTCAGTTTTTCCATCAGTTTGTGGGTGGTTTACCATTGGTAACTTCAAATCAGTACCCATTATCTTGAACAAAGCAGTCCAAAACTGACAGGTAAACCTAGCATTACGATCCTCACAATGTCCAATGGAACACCAAAATTCTTCACAACATTCTTATAGAATAACTCAACAACTATTTCAGAAGAACATAAAGTAGGGGTAGCAATAAAAATGTCGTATTTTGAGAACCTGTCAACCACAACCATGATTGATGCTTTGTCATTCACTCTTGGAAATCCACTAATGAAATCCATTGAAAGAGAAGCTCATGGATGCTCTACAATAGATTGAGGCTGAAGTAACCCAGCTTTCTTCCTTCTTTATGTCTTTTCCAGTTGACATACTAGACATGATTTCACATAGGCCTCAGTGTCATCTTCCATTTTTGGCCAGAAATAATTTTGGAACAACAATGCCATCATCCTTCAACACCTACATGCCCCAACATAAATAGTATCATGTGTCTCTTTTAGGAGTTTTCTTCGTAACCCATCACCTTGAGGAACAATGATTCTCCCCCCTTTGAAATAGAGTAGATTGTCCTCGATCCAATACTATTAATTATACCCTTCTTCACTTGATCCATTAATTTAACATATAATGAATCATATGCAGCACTAACTTTGATCTTATCAATAAAATCAAATTCAAGTCTAGTAATTGCCTACATAGAAGCTAATACCTCTTTGCGACTTAGTGCATCAGCCACTTGTTTTTGCTTGCCTGGTTTATGTACCCACACGAAGTCATATTCAGCCAATATCTCCTGTAATCTAGCCTGCTTAGAACTCAGTTTCTATTGAATTTTGAAGTACGTATTAGCCACACTATCTGTCTTGACAACAAACTTCATCCCAAGTAGGTACACCCTCCAGATTTGAAGATAATGGAGTACTGCCACCATCTCCTTCTCATGAGCAGAATACCTTTGCTCCACAGGATTTTATTTTCTGCTCTCAAATGCAACAAGATGTTCACCCTGCACCAGCACACCGCCAAAACCATAATCAGATGTGTTAGTGTGTACCTCAAATGGAAGATCAAAGTCAGGAAACCGTAATATTAGTTCTGATGCAACGACCTTCTTTAACGAATTGAAAGCCTTCTCTCTTGATTCTGACCAAGCCTATTTCACGTTCTTCTTTAGCAAATCTGTCAATGGGGCAGCTTTTTTTGAATAACCTAGTATGAACTTCCTATAATAGTTTAAAAGTTCTAAGAATGACCTCAGTTCTTTAACCCCGTTGGGTGCTTGTCATTCTACAATCGCCTACATTTTCGTAGGGTCCATGCGCACTTGATTTTTGCTTACCAAATGGCCCAGAAACTTTATTTTGCAACTAGAAAACTCACGTTTTCCATCTTGACATAGAGTTAGTATTCTCTTAGTCATTGTAGCACCTTTCTCAAATGCAGCAGGTGATCTTCTAGAGTCCTACTATATATGACTATATCATCTAAGTAGACTACTACAAAGTCATCATGATACTCATAAAGTACATTGTTCATTAAGTTGCAAAAAGTAGCTGGGGCATTAGTCAGCCCAAATGGCATTACAAGGAATTCATATCTACTATATCTAGTAACACAAGTGGTCTTTGGGGAATCCCCCTTAGCAATACACAATTGCCAATAGCCAGACCTCAAATCTATCTTAGAAAAGAAACTAGCCTTAGATAACCTATCCAGCAGATCTTGAATCAGTGGCATCAGATACTTGTTCTTCACAGTCAGTTTGTTCAATGCCCTATAATCAACACACATCCTAAGACTGTCGCCTTGCTTCTTTTAGAACAGGATAGGCATACCAAATGGAGCCTTCAAAGGGTGAATCATTCTAGCATCAAGAAACTCAAACAATTGCTTATGAAGTTTAGTCAACTCCAATAGGAACATGCAGTAAAAAAGACGTGCCGGTGGCACATATCCAGGAATCAGTTCAATCCAGTGATAAATTTACCTCCCTGAAGGTAAATCTTTAGGTAGTTCTAGAGGCATCATATCCTAATATTCAGCCAGCAACTTAGCAACAACATTTGGAAATTCAATCTGCATATCTGGCTTCACTTCAATCAAGGCAGCAAGATAAGCCGGTTCACCTTTCTTCAAGCCCTTCTCAAAAGCCATAGCAGACAGTAGTGCATCAATTCCAGTATTTTTCTTACTTTCCTCATCAAAGGGGTGGATTTCTTTAATGAATTCAGGGTCCTTCTCACCCATAAACATCAGACTATCTAAATGAGAAATATGAGCAATTCTGAATTTCCTCAAAAAGTCAATTCCCAACAACAAATTAAAATCATCAAGTGGTATAACAATCAAATTATGCACATCAGACCAGTGTCTTATCATTAGAGGCATATCAAGAGTCATGCCATAGCCTATTTGTGCGATAGAATTGACTGCCTTCATCCTCGTTGCACAACCAAGACACCTTTAAACCATACTCTTTGATAATTCTCGAGGCAATAAATATATGAGTCACACCAGTATCTACTATCTTAATCACACTCTTATCTTCGATCTTTATATCAATGTACATTATAATCCCAAAGGTGTCTGATAAATCATCCACCATTTTAGCAGTATTTATTTAGGCAACATCAGCAGCAACAATTTCATCAGTGTCAATTTTACTAACACTAGAAAAAGTGTTTAGCAAATACAAAAGGTTAACATAAGTAGCAATTTCCTATCCCTTTCCCTTTGTTTGTTTCTCCTTTTTGGACAGTAGAGTATTTATTTTGCTCTACTTAGGATAGTTCCTTGCCTGATGGCCTGGTTTTTATCAAATCCAGCAAACCTTTTCACCAGTTGCTTGCTTTGACTAGACGACGCAACATCCATCTTTTCCTTTGTTTTGTCATTTCCTTCTTGCCTTCAGTTGTCTTTATTCCAGTCTTTACCCTTCTCCTTCCTCTTATTCTTAAATGAAGGAGTTGGGTCAGTAGTGGCATTATTATCTCGGAAATCAATCAAGGCATCTGTTGTAATAATTGCACTGGGCAGATCTTGGATTTTCTATCTACGCAATTCATTTTGTGCCCACCCCTGCATGCGAGAAATGAAGTTGTACAACTTATCTTTGTCTGGCATGTTTTGAATATCAAGAAAAGGTGATGTGAATTCCTTCACATACTCACGAATGGATCCCACTTGTTTCAAACATTTCAGCCTATCCCTAGCCACCCAAGATGAGTTACTTGGCAGGAATTTCTCATGAAGTACATCCCTAAGTTTTTCCCGCATATCAACCTTGGACCTATTTGCACTCTCATCATCAGTATTTTTTGTTTGCCACCACAGAATAGCATCACTACAAAAGTAACGGACTGCAATAGTCAACTTGTCATTTGCAGGGACATGAGCACTAGCAAAGTAATGCTCTAGATCCCATAAGAAATTTTCCAATTCTTTGGCACCACAAACACCATCAAATAACTTGGGTTTAGGAACTTTGATTTTGGCATATTCTTCACCTCCTCTAGGAAGATTTACAATAGCCAGATGAAAGACTGTCACCTCCATCTTCAAATCTTCATTTTTCCTTCTTAAAGCCCTCAATTTGTGTACCCACAAACCTATGAAAAGCCTATAATTTAGCCAACTTGCCATCACCATTCCCACAATAAGTCTGCATTACTGCATTGATGCCCTGAATTCAGGTCAGAACATCAACCATGTTTCATCGCTTGTTGTCATGCCCATAATGGCCTCCAATCGTGCAACCTTTTTCTGTAAGTCATTGTAATTATTTCCATCATCAATTGTTAGTGTCGAAACCCTTCGCTCTGATACCAGCTGCAAGAATGTCAACTCACGATGATCTAACCTACTTCGACAACCTAACTCTTTAGACTCAACCTTTCTTTCTTTTCTTTTAATCTCACTTCACACTTAGACAATGCCTACAAATATAAAAACACACCATCATGTATAGTAACAAGTCCCAACTCTGTATTAAACTAATGTCACAAAGAAGCACACAAAATCAACCTTACAAAAATCTAACCCAATGACTCTCTGCCTCTGACTGGTCTGCCTATGCCATTAAATAGGCCACAATACCCAATCATATGCTAGTCATGCACCTTACAAAGTCAGTTGACATCCCCAACTAATAGGCCAAATTCAAATTCAAATTTATAAGCTTATCTAAAATGTTGAAAAAGCCAAAACGGCTAGAAACTGCCCAACCACCCAACTACCCATGCATGTGCGAGGCACACGTAAGAAGCCTTTAATTTTGGTGCCAAAATCAGTCTCTGACCGCCCAAACTCGTGCCTGCCCATGTACCTGCATTATGACCAGGTCCTGCCTTACACAACTTGTTATTGTGGTCCAGTCTCCTCAGCTTTTGCCCCTTCATCAAGAAGTTAGCCCACACTTGTTTAGCCACGACTATGCCATGAACATAGCCTTGCCTTGACTTAGCTTTCCCAACCCTTATCATGCCTTAGCCACGCCTT
The DNA here is from genome assembly GCF_947179165.1 of Solanum dulcamara. NCBI lineage: Eukaryota > Viridiplantae > Streptophyta > Magnoliopsida > Solanales > Solanaceae > Solanum > Solanum dulcamara. The sequence continues at coordinate 17,091,821 of NC_077248.1, read as the reverse complement.
GCCTTGTATGATTTATCCTATCCTTAGCTTGCCTAGTCCTTGTCATGCCTTAGCCACGACATTGCCAAGGTCTTGGCAATTGAACTTAATCTTGACTAATTGCATTGGGCATTAACTAGGAACATCATGTAAATCCCTAGTTATGTCCGAGCCACTTGAACCATCAAACTGAGGGTCTAACATATGTTGTACTTCTATATATTGTAGGACCCGCATGGTCAAGTTTCAATTTTCAAATGAGCCAATCCTAGAATGGATAGGTAGTTTTTCCATGTTTAACGATAAATTCATCTCATGACTTAAAGCTCCAAAAATGATTTTCAAAGGTTGCATTTATCATTTACTCTTGTGTCAGTTTCAGTTGCTAATGAGTTTTTGAAAGTTTTCCCCGATGAGCTCCCAAGTATTTCTCCTGAAAGGGAAATAGACTTTGGTATTTATCTTCTCCCCAATACTCAGCCTATCTCTATTCCTCTGTATCAAATGGACCCGACAGATTTGAAGGACTTAAAAGATCAGTTGAAGGATTTGTTGGATAAGGGTTTTATTAGATCGAGTATATCTATATGGGGTGCTCCGGTTCTCTTTGTTGGGAAGAAGGATGGTTCTTTTTGTATGTGTATTGACTACAAAAAATTGAATAAGATCACAATTAAGAGTAAGTATCCCATTTCAAGGATTGATGACTTGTTCAATCAACTTTAAGGAGTAAGCTATTTTTCAAAGATTGATCTTCGATCGGGCTATCATTAAATCCGAGTAAGGGAGTGTGACATTTCGAAGATGACTTTTAGAACTTAGTATGGTCACTTTTAATTCTTGGTTATGTCTTTTGGACTAACGAATGCCCCTGCAGCTTTTATGGATTTGAAGAACAACATATTCAAGCAATACTTTGATATGTTCGTTATTGTGTTTATTGATGATATTTTGATCTACTCTTGGAGTGAGAAGGAGCATGCCAATTATTTGAGGATTGTCTTACAAATCCTCAAAGTCCATCAATTGTTTGCTAAGTTTAGCAAGTGTGAATTTTGGTTGAGATCAATTGCTTTCCTTGGCCATATTATCTCTGGTGAAGGTATCATGGTTGATCTTAACAAGATGGATGTGGTTAAGAATTGGCCTATACTATTATCCCCTCTGATATTCAAAGTTTCTTGGATTTATCCGATTATTAGAGATCATTTGTGGAAGGGTTCTAGATTTGGGAATGGAGACCCTAGAGTGACTAATATTATCACAAAGTGTACAAAGAATCAGATGTCTTATTAGTAGTTTCATTTTCAAAACCTATTCCAATTTTTGTACAATGTGTGTTATTGCTAAGTTGAGTTACAATCATGGAAGACTGGGTCCATTTATTTGATCTCTCAAGCTCATATTTAGTTCTAGCTAATTCAAGATTCATTCTTCTAGAGTTTGTTTTTCAAAAAACAATTCATTTTTAGACTCTTAAGATCTTGTTCACAGCTAAGTTGGTCGTCACTGATCTTTCCCTTTCCTTTGCCAATGGCACTTAGCTTCAAGACTTCAGTTTTGAGAGGCAAATTACTAAAATCAAGTTGTTGAACCTTTTCCTGTAAGAATTGGTTTTCCTCTTTTAGACCAGTGTTAATTTTCCCAAGGTCAATGTATTCAAATTTTAGATTAGTCATGGAGGCTAACAACTGATTTTTGTTATCTTTCATTTCTAAAATGGTGTCTGTGAAAGTTAGAATTAGAGAAGATATCTTTTTCTTTGAGAATAGTTTGAGTTTGTCTTTAAAGTCAAGAAAATTTACCACATTTTCTTTATTGTCTAATTCAAATTCATTATCTGAGTCCTCTATGGCCATCACCACGAGGTCTTCTGTTTCTTCACCAGAGTTGTCTAAACATGTTCCCCAAGCATCATACATTGCTTTGACAGTTCCTTCTCTTTCATCTCTCTTTTGCTTGATAGCTCTCTGTTTTCACTGTCATCTCTTTCTTTTCTCCACTCAATTTCCCACATAGGACAACCTTTAACTTAATGATCAGTTTTTTCACATTTGTAGCATCCGTCAGTTTGTCCCTTTTCTTGATTTTTTTCTTTATTTTGTGTAGGTTTATTTCCATAGTTCATATCCTTCTTGAAGAATTTCTTGAAGTTCCTGCTAATCAAGGCTATGTCCTCATCATCTAGATCAGATAATCTTTCTCCTGTTACATGAATCCAATTTTCGTTTCATCCGGGGAAACTCCATCTCATCACTTTCAGTTTCCTTGAAATCTTTGCTTCCTTTGTTCCTTTTAGGGTTATCAACATTCATCTCGTAAGTTTTTAGATTCCCTATAAGCTCATCCAGCATCATGTTTGTCAGTTCCTTAACTTTTCGAATTGCAGTAACTTTTATCTCCCATGACCTAGACATAGTCCTGAGTACCTTGTCAGCCTATTCTTCAGTAGTGTATATATTTTTCCAAAGACACTAATTCATTTACCACTATAGTAAATCTTGTGATCATATCCTAAAATGATTCCCCATTCTTCATCTTGAAAGCTTCGTATTTTGTGCATAGTCTAGCAATTCTAAATTTTCTAACTTGAGTAGTTCCTTCATGCACATTAACCAGTGTGTCCCATATTTGCTTTGCAGTCATACATTCAGATATGCAATCGAACTCATCAAGTCTGAGTCCATATACAAGGATACACTTAGATTTAACATTTTTTCCAAGCATCCTATAATCAGATTCCACATATTGAGCCTTGGGATTTGGGATGTTATTTACTTTAGTATCCTTAATCATAGGGATTCGTGGACCATCAGTAACTCTAATTAAAAACATAATTGAAACTTTCCAATGCAATTCATTAAATTAGGGTTACAAACCTAATTGAAATTCATGAGATTTTGAGTGGAAACCTTGGGACTCCATGGGTGAAAGGAACCCATGGATCAATCCCTACATACCTTGAATGATTTTGAGCTTAGAATTGAAAAAGGAGACTTGTTCTTGAAGAAACCCTAGCCAAACTTGATGAAGAAGATGAACCCTTGAATAAAACTTGAGAGCGAAGTCTTAAAGTTGATTGAGAATTAGTGATGAAAAAGAATATGTTTAGGAGTATTTAGGATATTTTCATAATGAATCTAGTCCTAAAAATGTCCATATACATTAATGAGGTATAGGGAAATGACTAAATTACCCCTCATTTAACTAGGACTAGGACTCACCATGGAGGACACATCATGGTGTGTGATGCTCATCACGGCCTATGGTGGTGTCCGTGATGTTAGCCTTGGAATTGGAATTCTGAAGTTGCAGGGGAAGATTTCAAAACTTACTCCACGGAACCCTTCATGGTATGTAGAGTGCACTACGGCCCGTGAAACATGGGCGTGGTGCAGGCCTGCATGTAGGTCTGCAAGAGTGACCACCACGAAACCCCCCACAGTCCGTGAAGCTCTGTACGGCCCATGGTGGTGAGGCGTGGTCCTTGCATATGAACATGAATGCATATGAAATAATGAAACAACTGAAATGCATGATTTGGGATGGTTGTTTCACGAAGGATCTAAATACCTCAACTAGGCACAAAAGTAGAGAGATGAAGATATTGGGACATCATATCGGCTTCGGCCTCCCATGTAGCATCTTCAACCTCTTGATTCCTCTATAACATTTTAACTGAAGTTATTTCTTTGTTCCTCAACTTTCTAACTTGCTAGTCCAATATCTCAACCAGAACATCTTCATAAGAAAGACTCTCTTTGACCTCAATGCTATCCAATGGCACAATGGAGCTAGAATTACCACCAAAGTTCTTCAATAATGACATATGGAACACTGGATGCACCGATGCCAAATCTGAAGGAAAATCCAACTCATTAGCCACCTTACCAATTTCCCTCAAAATCTAATATGGGACAACATAATAGGGACTTAGCTTCCCTTTCTTACCAAAATGCATCATACCTTTCATGGGTGAAATTTTCAAGTAAATCTAATCGTTAACCTCTAACTCAAGTTCCCTACTCCTCACATCTGAATAGGAATTTTGTCGACTTTGGGCCATTTCCAACCTTTATCTAATGAGTCTAACCTTCTACATAACCTTAAATACCAACTCGGGTACTATTAAAATAACTTCACCTACCTCAAACCAACCAATAGAGGATCTACACCACCTACCATGCAAAGTATCAAATAGAGCCATCTCAATGCTAGAGTGATAACTGTTATTATAAGCAAACTCTATTAAAAATAAATGATCATCCCAATTTCCTTTAAAATCAACCACGCATGCTTTCAACATATCCTCTAATGTTTGAATGGTATGTTCGTCCTGACCATCTGTTTGTAGGTGAAAGGTCATACTTAGCTTTACTTGGGTACGAAAACCTTTTTGGAAAGATCTCCAAAACTAAGTATCTCAATCCAAAATAATGGACATGGAAAACCATGAAGCTTCACCAACTCTCGAATATGCAATCTAGCATAGTCCTCGGCTAAATATGAAGTCTTAATTGGGAAAAAATGAGCCAACTTAGTCATTCGGTCAACAATCACCTAAATAGTATCATTTTTCCTATGAGTACGAGGCAAACCAGTAACAAAGTCCATATTCAAGGCTTCCCACTTCCAAGTAGGAATCTCAATGTATTGAGCCAAACCTCTCCAATTATGATGCTTAACTTTGACTTGTTGACAATTAGGACACTTAGCCATAAATTCTAGAATGTTTCTGTTCGTGCCATTCCACCAATACACTTCTCTCAAATCTCGGTACATATTTTTAAAACCGGGATGAATAGAATACCGTGAACTATGAGCTTCGAGACAATATCATATCTTTCAAGCATCAACATTCAGCACACACAATCGGCCTTGATATTTTAATACACCATGTCCTCCTTGGGAGAAAGCCTCAATGGTTTATTCGGCAACCGCTTTCTTCAATTCAACCAAAGTCGGATCGCCATCTTGCTTTGCCTTTCCATCAGCCACAAGAGATGATTTAGAACAATTTTGCACAATAATGCCACCACCCTTGGAATCGACCAATAGAACACCCAAATGGGCTAATCTATGCATATCCCAAACTAGCTCTTTCTTTTCATTCTCTATATAGGCAACATTGTTCATGGACAATCTACTAAGAGCGTCAGCAACCACATTTGCCTTACCCGAATGGTATAGCACACTTATGTCATAATCCTTTAATAGTTCAAGCCATCTTCTTTGTCGAAGGTTCAAGTCCTTTTGAGTGAATAAATATTGCAAACTCTTGTGATCAATAAAAACATCTATATGGACACCATAAAGATAGTATCTCCATAATTTAAAAGCAAATACCATCGCCGCCAACTCTAAGTCATGAGATGGGAAATTCTTCTCATGCACTTTGAGTTGCCTTGAAGCATAAGATATCACTTTACCATTTTGCATTAGCAAACAACCAAGACCAACTCGTGAGGCATCGCAATACACAACAAACCCATCAAACCCTTCTAGTAAAGTCAACACTAGAGCGGAGATAAACCTATCCTTCAACTCTTGGAAGCTATTTTCACATGCCTCGGACCATTAGAACTTTATCTTCTTTTTAGTCAAAGAAGTCAAAGGTGATGCAATGGAAAATAAACCTTCCAAAAACTATTTGTAGTAACCGGCTAGGCCCAAGAAACTCTGAATATCATAAGGACTCAATGGTCTAGGCCAATTCTTAACTGTCTCGGTCTTCTTTGCATCAATCATAATTCTTTCTTTGAACACAATGTGATCAAGGCAAACAACTGACCTTAGCCAAAAATCACATTTGATAAACTTTGCATATAACTGACAGTCCTTGAGAATTTGCAACACAATCCTCAAATGATTGGTATGCCCTTCCTTACTCCCTGAGTAATCAACATATCATCAATAAAGATAATCACAAACATATCCAAATATTACTTGAACTCCTTGTTCATCAAATCCATAAAAGCTGCAGGGGCATTTGTTAGTCCAAAAGACAACCAAAAATTCAAAATTATCATACCAAGTCCTAAAGGCCATTTTTGGAATGTTACATTCCCTCACTTGGAGTTGATGATAACCCAATCGAAGGTCAATCTTTGAAAAATAGCTTTCTCCTTGCAATTGATCAAATAAATCATCTATCCTCGGAATTGGATACCTGTTCTTCACGGTGACCTTATTCAACTTTTGGTAATCTATACACATTCGGAGTGACCCATCTTTCTTGTTAACAAACAACACGGGAGCACCCCAAGCTAAAATTCTTGGCCTTATAAAACCCTTATCCAACAAATCCTTCAATTGCTTTATAAACTTCTTGAGTTCTGCTAGTACCATAATTAGGAATAGAAATAGGTTGATTATCGGTAAAGAGATCTATGCTGAATTCAATTTCCCTTTCGGGAGGAATACCAGGAAGATCTTTGGGAAAAACTTTTGGAAATTTATTTACAACTGAAACTGACTCAAAAGTAGGAGTCTCGAAGTTAGTATCTCTAACCAAACTAGATGGTAGATGCAATACTTGGAAATTATTTTCAGGGCATTAAGACAAGAAATGAATCTACCCTTAGTCACTGAATCATTACCCTTCCATTCAAGAATAGTCCCATTAGTAAATTAAAACTTTACTCTATGGGTTCTACAATCAATGGATGCATAAGAGGCATGTAACCAATCCATAGCAAGAATAATATCAAAACCGGTAATGTCAAATTTAATAAGATCGCAAGGGATAACTTTATGCAAAACTAATACGGGATAATTTCTATAAACTCTTTAAGCCATAACCGACTCACCTACGGGAGTATAAATGGAAAAGGGTTCTAGCAACACTTCAGGGAACACATCAAACCTCATAGCAATATAAGGAGTAACAAAAGAAATATTTCCACTCGGATTAATCAAGGCATAAACATCATAGTGAAAGATATGTAACATACCGATAACAACATCGGGAGTCTCCTCCATCTCTTGCCTGCTATGAAGAGCATAAAACCAGTTGTTGTGTTGACCACCCTTAGGTTGAGCTTGGGAATCTTGTGGAGCTTGTCCACCTTGAGCAACTTGGCCTTGAGTACAACCTTCTCTACTCGTGTTGGTAATCTGAGGGCACTCGAATTGCCTATGGCCTATTTTTCCACATCCAAAGGAAGCACCCATACCCATCAAACATCTCTCTCTATGATTCTTTCTCACTTTGAATACTTGGGAAGTGAAGGTCTAATAGCATTCACACCTCCTCCTTGAGCCTTAGGGTATGGCACCCTATCATTAATGAACATTTTTTCAGAACCTTGGCCTTGTTGAGAATGACCAATACCACCACAAGCCTCAATTTTTCCTTTTGAATTAGACTCAGGAATTTTCTTCAACATCTCCTTAAGATCTATGTTTTTGGCACTTACTAAAGCCAATTATTATCCAAAATCAGAAAGCTAAGTGGTCAAAGCAATTTTTTCACTTTCAAAAATGTCTAGGCTATCACTCGAAGCATCTTTTTTAGTTGTGAGCTCATAGAGTGAGTCAATCAGGACCTTAGCAAGACCTTTCAAGTTTTTGAATGAATAGTCATTAGGGTTTTACTTCAACATGTATTACGTCATCATACTCATAATCATCTAATTTTACCTTGGCTTTCCTTAGTTTAAGAGAGAAAAACTGATCAAGGAAAGCAAGTTTGAAAGCCTCGCATTCAATAGGTCCTTCATCCACCCTTTCTATCTTCGATTGAGTATACCAAACTTGAGAAACACTTTTGAGTTGGTAAGCCGCCAACTCTGCTTTCTCTTCCAAAGTCACCCCTATAATACTCACTATTTTGTATACCTCATCGATAATCTCTTGGGGATCTTCATCAACTTTCAAACCATGAAACTCTAGAGGGTTCATCCTTGCAAATCTCTTACCCTTGAAGCTGGAGTGGGAACATTAGAAGGAGCCGCAACCCATTGGTTGTCCACTACTTGGGCTAGCATAGTGATAGCGGTCCAGAACTCCTCATTATTAACTTGGTTAGGTAGAGGAATATTGTCTTAAGGGACTTATCTTCCTAGAGACATTTTCATAAAATCGCAAAGGAAGATCATTAGGGAATGGAAGCCTTAGGGTAGACTTTATAGCATGATATAGACCATGAAAGAAGTGAGAATTTTCTATAATACCTTATATCCCCTATTTATAGTTGTGGAAAGCTTCACAACCATGAATAGGACTCTACTTGATGCGATATTTTGGATACCTTAGGATATCTTAAATTTGGTCTCTGATACCAAATTTGTCACGATCCGACCTAGGGCCTAGTTGTAACTTTAATTGAAAACCCAAAGGGCTCCAACCAAGCCTCTTGATATATCATAAGCATGCATAAGGTAAAGTAAGTATAGAAATAACGTAAGAAGAGTCTAAACATGATCATAGAAATAAGAGTAACTTGACTACATAGACTTCGTGACATAGGTCAAACAAATGCCTCTACTATATAAACAGGCGGGGAATAAGATATGTCCCTAGATTACCCTCAAAACAAATTATAACAAGTATTTGAAATGAAACAAGTAACTCATAACTAGTCCCTGATAGGTAAGGACTCACCAAACACTTCGCCAATAAGGAAACTCTACTTGCCATGTGTGATACGAGCTTGATCATCAACCCCTACATTATGAGACAATGTAGGAACCAAATATGTGTTAATACTTTTGAATGTACTAAGTATGAGGGCATGAGATAAAATATAAATCACAAGATACAATGATCAATTAAGTACTAGGTAAAGAGGATACATGAAGTCATGAGAAAACCATAGTGATCAAAGCATTTGAAAAGCATAGTTGAAATCATGAAAGTACATAAGAGGTCATACATATGTGGGATAGAACCACAACCGACAATAAGATCATGCGAGCTATAACATGGAATCTCGATGTCTCCCCATACAACAGAAGAAAGGGGAATCTACTTGTTAAGGTAAACTCTAACCCGCTAGGCGGGTCATATACATACGCTATATGTGGATCCACTAGCTAAGCCATTAATACAAAACTATGGTGACACGTAGTTTAAGGGACAAGTGGTTTCTATTAAGGCTTTTGGTAGGGCCTCCACCTCAAGTCCACTTGGTGCTAAGTCAAATCCCACGGTATACATAACATAGTAAATATACTTAGCATATATCATAACTTGTTCATAAGCTTCATAATTCATAGAATAGCTCATTTCATAACATAATTGTAATCTGAGAATTGGCCTTTCATCATTAAAAATCATACTTGCATAATTCATATATTTAGGTCCTAGGTCACCACATAGTGCCCTAAGTCACCTTTCTTCATAACTTGCATAAAATTCATATATTGAGCATACGTGTAATTCATGATCATAATTCATACTTGAACTTAGAGTAAATCTCACAAATTTCAGTGTGAATTCCTATAGTTTTCAGATTCTTCATCCATTAGTTCAATTAGATTTTGTGTCCAAATCTCCATTTGTGTCTACAAATCGGCCTGATTACTTTTGTTAATATTTCGTCCTCTTGAGAAGTATTAAGGTGGGTATTTGGAAATTTTGAGTAGTTTTGTTATGAAATTGATTATTCACTAATTTCAGTCTATGTCATTTTCTCAATTAATCTTATAGCCTGTTGAAATTATAAGAATATGCTTATTCATCTTAATTATGGCATAACTTGATTTGTAAATTAAGTAATAATTTCTTTATAATTATTGATAGTGAGTCCCTCTTTGCATGAATTTTGGGATTTTGTTAGTTATTTTTCTGACTTTTTTACCATCTATTCAAATAAGGCTTGTTTTAATTTGACCAAATCATGATAATTGATTTGGTGGTTGAAAAACTTGAAAGAATTTATGGTTGAAATTTTATTTGATTTTGTTGTTGAAATGTGATAATTATTTTGAAATTTGGGCTCCTCTTATTGACTATTTTCGGAGAAAAAGTCTTACTAGGGGCTTGTTGATTTTCTTGCTGGAATTGGTTTGATCATTATAAAAGAAGACCTCCCATCTTCATTAGGGGGAGAGACAGACAGACGGAGAGAAAAGAAAGAAAAGAAAAGAAAATATTTTTTACTTCATATTTTTAAAAAACACCTCAAACAAAAACAAAAGGGTTTCCAGCATACTTTGATATTTTGTTTCTAGCTTGTCTTCACGGTTCGGATTTTTATTTACTTATTTCTCCTAACTAAAGTATCCAAGTTAGTTTCAATCTTTCTTTATATGTTAGTTTATTATTTTTAAAATGTTCTTGCCTTGTTTTTTTACTTTATTGAAGTAAAATCATATGATCATGTTATACCTCTATATTATTTGTATATTGCTTGTATATTCTTTATGGTTTAGCAGGGTTTGGATTTCAAAGTTCAAGACATGAAGAGTTCATTTCGAACAGGATTCAGATAGTTTTAGTTTCCTGTTTTATTATTTCTATTTGTCTATTATTCTCTCTTGATTATTTTGGCATGTAATAATAAACCCTGTATATAATAAAGGGGGAGAGGGGAATACATGGGGAGAGAATATACTTGCTACTTGCTTATTCTATTTTTTAGTTCATCATAAATTTATGTGTGTTTGGAAAACATGTGATCTAGTTATAATACACATATCCACATGCTTAGGTTTATTTATTCACGATATAAATATTTTATTTTTTATAGGATGTTTGCTTCACTCCAAAAAAAATGATCTAAAGATAGTTTGTTAAATATCGTTTATCATCATATATGTTTCAAAAAGTAAAATAATTTGTCTATTTTATATGTGTTATCTTTGTTTATTAAATTTTAAATCTCATTAGAATAATTGCTTTGATGATTATTATACATTATAACTTTTCCTTTAAACTTAAAACCACGTTTATAGTTTCAAACAATAACTTTGTCATATTAACTATTTAGACATTATATATGTAGGATCTACTAAATAATTTTGAATATGATGATAATCATATTTAGATTGGAATGGCATTTCATATAGACATCATGTCCATATAATTTTATAATTTTAATATATCATGTCTATATATATTTTAATTAATATTTTTTAACATATTAATTGTTTAGATATCATGTCCGAATGATTTATTTAGCGTGATAAAAATCATATAGAAATCATGTCTATAGGATTAAAAGAGTTTTTGATATTTTATTTAGAAATCATGCCAATATGATTTTAATAATTATTTATCATATTATATTGAAATCGTGTCTATAATATTTTAATAAATATTTCAACATATAATGGTATTAAAACATGCTTACTATTTTTCATAAATTTTCAATATATTGTTAGAAATCATGCTTATAGAAATTTAAGTAAGTTTTCATAATATTATTTTATAAAGAGATTATGCCTGTGACATTTTAATAAATTTTCAACACAACATTTAGAAACCATATTTATAGTATTTTAATAAATTTCCAGCATGCTATTAACTAAAATCATGTTAATAGGATTTTATAAATATTATTAGTTAATAATTAAAAATTATCAAGAATTTCTTCATTTTATCATGTTTGAATTTTTTGCATTGAATCTCGTATATCTGATTGTAACACATATAATTATTATAACTTTCACTATTTATCTGTGTTTTCAAGCATGCTAAATAATTAATCTAAAGGCTTACTTGAGATTTTATGTGCTAACTGCTCGTCCCATCTGTTTTGTTTGGCGATTTGTATAATTAGGATAACTATATTTTCTTTAGTCTAAAACCTACCCTAATAGTACATCCAATGCCTCTTGGATATTAAGTTGAGACGTTAGACATCCTTTAGGACGTTAGATTTTATTATTTATTTTAGATCATTTTAGGATTATAACAATAGATAAACTTAGGAGGGGTAGGGGTAGATAGGCCCTTCGAAAATGATGGAAGTCGACCCGAGAAAAAAATGACAAAATACTATATTTTGTCTTCCAATTAATAAGCCGGTGTTGATCCGAAGAATATGAATACATAAATATTTTTTTTCGTCTATTTTAAAATATTTTTTTATACATATTTGGGGATAGTTTAATGTTAAAAACTAAAATATTTCCTTTTAGGCGCCCCTAATTTCTATTGCCTTTACTATTATTTAATTAGTTAATTTTATCCTAATTCTAACATTAATAGTCTAGTTTAGCTTAATTAAATCCCTTGATGAGAAATCATTTTTTTATGATCGTTTGTTTCATTTAAATTATTTATCCATCTTTTATTTCATTATTTTTATACCAAGTCTATCACTCTTATAAGTTGTCTTAAATGTTTTAAAATTTATACTTCTTTCAAATTGTTTAATGCTTCGATTATTGTTAAAAATACATTTTCCCAAAGTTAGTCAAATAATTTTCAAATCGTCGGACAACTGCATGTTAGCGGCTATTTTAAGTGCTAAAACCTTCTTTAAATAGTAATATGAACCTCGTACCTTTTTCTCTAAATTTTCAAGACTTAAATCTGTTAGGATTTTTTAAATTAAGTTTTCTTAATTTCTTTAAAAAATTAAGTGGCGACTCTTCTTTTCCAAAATTGATTTTTCTCTAAAAAGTTAAAATTAATTTTAAATCGTCTTTTTCCGACATAACACGGCCCGTGGTGGAGAGGTATGGTCCTTGCCTTGGGATCATGTTCTGAGGTCTCACGGAAAGGGTCACCACGAAGGGCTTCACGGCCCGTGGTGCTCACCACGGTCTATGGTGTCCTGTCGTAGACTTCACTGTATAGGACTGAGCCTCAGGGTTACCACCACGGTGGCTCACCAAGGCCTGTGTGCCCTTCCATTGTCATCACATGGACCAAAATTGCAGGTTTTCAGAAATTTCATGTTTTGATCCTCATTTTTCGACTTTTCAAATTCCAAGATGTTACAATATATGTATGTTTGTATATGTATTCTTATGATGATTGTCTCAGTTCAGCCTTTGTTGAATTTTGATAGCCTAATTCTAGTTGAACACCTAGGTCAAAATTGTAATTTGTTTCTCATCGATGATGTTGTAGGCCTCATTACCAGTGTGCACAAGAAATCAACCATAACATCAATAAACTTCTACAACTTAGAGAAATCTATTTGATATCAATCCAAATATTAATGAAATGACAAGCATCACATAAATGATAGTTAAATTACAGCACAAAGTTCATAGACAGTTGATTCTTCTGTTAAAGTAAACTCAAGCAAAAGCCTTCTGAGATAGTATTTTTGAAATATATCTTTTTTGTCACCAATTTTTATCACATGTTAAAGTCATTCAATTTGTGAGTGATAGCTTATATCAGTCCACCATGAGTCAAGGCACCAGGTCCCTTGACAAAGCCAGTTAATACAATGCTTAAGTTAGATGCAAAAGGTAAAATGACACACAATGTTTATGTGGAAACCTCCTTGCTCTAGGGAGAAAAACCACAATCTATCACACAGGATTTACTGACAAACTTCACTAATAAGAGAGCCAAGATTCATATTATAAACTCATGTAAACTAGGAATTAAACTTTTAATCTCCTCCCCCTTGTAACAACTCTATTAAAAGATGTGAGCCTAAGAATAAATCTATTGCCCACTGCACAAACTAACTCTTGTTAGTGCAGACTTCAACAATACACCATGCATAGCTCTAGGCACCAACTAAGCAATAACTCTATTGTCCATTAGTCCAACTAGTTCTAGTTGACATAAACTTTAAACACTCCGATCAAGCTAACTCTAGCCATGACTTGAAAACTCAAACTAAAACATAAAGATGATCCTCCAAGAAAGGTAGAGATCACCGAGAAAAACCTAGAAGAAAGTTTAGAAGTACAACCTCTTCGAAGGATTCTTCTGAAGAAACTTGTTGGACGTGTGGCAAGAAGGGCCATAGCTCCAATGAATGCCCCTGAAACAAGAAGAAGAAGAAAAAGGTAAATCTTCTTGAAGTTGATAAAGAAACCAAACATAAACTCTTTTCTATTTTAGAAGATGAAGAATCTGAATCTGAATTCCCTTCTGTAGAAGAGAAACATGACGATGAATTCCTTAACGTCTCCCATAACACCGAATCTGAAGAAGAAGATTCCGAATGCAATTGCAATGCAGCATTTTGCATGTGCGATAGTAAAACTATCAATATTATTTCTGAAAATTTGATAGAAACCTTATTCTCCACCATTGAACATATTCAAGATGAAGATGCTAGGAGAAAATAACTCATTGAATTACAAAAATTAGTTACCAGGCAAAAAGAAGAAAAGCCTGAAATTACCCCTTTCAGCATGAAACAAATCATGAGTAGATTTGATTCAAAAAGGGAAGAACCTTCTCTGGAAGAATTAAGAGGAGAAGTCAAACTTCTTAAAAATGAAATCAGAGATGTAAAGGCAAGACTTCACAAAATTGAGATTGAATCTCTCAAGAACAGGTTCTCAAGAAGACCAACCCTCAAGAAGGAACAACTTCAAAGGCCATTCTTACAGGAGAATCAAATCACAATGATACTGATTCTGAAACTCCCAGGTATGAATCAAAAGCAGGAATAAAGGCTATTACTAATATTAGACCACAAAGTTCTCATATCTTAGTCAAATTAGTTATTAACAAAAACATTAATGAAGAAATTATCTTGGGTATACCATTCATTACTCAGATAAAACCTTATATTTCAGATTTTGATACTATACGCATAAAATTTTGGGAAAAGAAATTTTTTTTCCTTTTATAAAAACTCTTTCTCATAAAGAAAGTAATTTTTTACATAAATAAACTGCTTTTAAAATAAACCTTATTTCTCAGCAAATTTAATTTTTCAAAGATGATATTAGAATTTAAAAAATTGAGCAAAATTTAAAAACCCCGAGAATGGTAACTAAGATTGTCAATCTATAGAAAACTTTTGAACTAGAAATTGGCTCAGATTTTCCAAATACTTTTTGCGAAAGAAAAACCCATATAGTTAATCTTCCATACATTGATGGATTCAATGAAAAGGTCATTTCTACGAAAGCTAGGCCCATTCAAATTAACCTTGAATTAATGGAAATCTGCAAGAAAGAAATTAATACTCTTTTGACTAATAAAATTATTAGACCCTCTAAATCCCCTTGGAGTTGTTCAGCCTATTATGTTAACAATGCAGCAGAGAAAGAAAGAGGCTCTTCCAGACTTGTTATCAATTATAAACCTTTGAACTGCTGCTTTAAAATGGATTAGATATCCAATTTCTAACAAAAGGGATCTTTTAAAAAGGACTTTTAAAGCCAACGTCTATAGTAAAATTGATATGAAATCAGGTTTTTGGCAAATGCAGATTTCTGAAAAGGATAAATATAAAACTGCTTTCAATGTCCCATTTGGACAATATGAATGGAATGTAATGCCATTTGGATTAAAAAATGTCCCTTCTGAATTTCAAAATGTTATGAACTCTATTTTTAATCATATCATTCATATATCAATTGTTTATATTGATGATGTATTAATCTTTTCTGAGGACATTGATTCTCATTTTAAACATCTAAATATTTTCTATAATATTGTTAAGAAAAATGATCTTGTGGTTAGTGCCAAAAAATCAAACTTTTTCAAACAAAAATTAGATTTCTTGGACATGATTTGTATCAAGGTACTTATAAACCAATTTGCAGAGCCATTGAGTTCTCGAATAAATTTCCTAATGTTATTACTAACAAAACATAGTTGCAAAGGTTCCTTGGAAGCCTAAATTATGTTGTTGACTTCATTCCTAAGGTTAGGCAAATTTTTAAACCTCTATATGACAGGTTGAAAAAGAATTCAGTCCCTTGGAATAAGGAACAAACAGAAGCAGTAATTAAAATCAAAGAAATGGTAAAAAAAACCTTTCTTGTTTGGGTATTTTTAACCCTGATTGTTTTATGATAGTTGAGACAGATGCGTCTGACATTGGTTATGGAGGAATTCTCAAACAGAGAAAATCCCCAGAATCAAAAGAACAATTAGTCCGCTTTACCTCAGGAATCTGGAATTCCGCCCAGAAAAACTATAGTACAGCTAAAAAGGAAGTTTCTAGCTATAGGTTTATGTATCACTAAATTTTAGGATGATTTGATCAATAAAGAATTCCTACTTTGTGTTGTTTGTAAGTTTACTAAAGATATTCTTTAAAAGGATGTCAAAAATCTTGTATCTAAATAGATATTTGCTAGATGGCAAGCCTTATTATCTAGTTTTGATTTTCAAATTGAATATCTCAAGGGAGAAGACAATTCTCTCCCAGACTTCCTAACAAGGGAATTTTTACAGGGAAAAATATGAGGTCGAGAACACCAGTCAGAGGTCCCTTCAAAGGGAAAAAAGTAGCAGCAAAACCTACTTCGGCAAAACCTTTTAACATCATACCAGAACTAACTGGACCACCCCCAAAAAAATACTCAGCCCTGGCATAACTACCGTCGATAAATCCTACTACCTACCCTTCATTGCCTCCTAGAACTTCTTCAAACATGCTAGTCATGAAAAAGCCTTTTGCTCAAACCCAAGAGCCGTTCTTATTCCCCTTCAGGAAAACAAAGATTTTCTCAAGCACAAACTAAAGACAGTTATGCTATGAAATCTCCTGAAAGATTTGCTAAAGTTGTTGCACCAACAACAGCAACCCAGTCATCCAGTTCTAAAGCAAAAGAAAAGTTTGACTTTATTTCTTTGCAGGTTATCCCTATTCTTGCATTGGAAAAGGAATATGAAAACTATGAGATAAAGCATCTCCTTAAACCAGTTTACTCAAACAGGAAGTACGTGGATACTGAAAATCCACTCAAAACTAGGAAATTTTATGAATTCATTCTAGTGGATACTGGCTTTGTTGAAATAGAGCATGAACTTTCTGATAAAACGGATCCCAATACCATCGCCTATTCAAAATTTACTATTAAAAAGATTTTAACCCCTTTTAAGGGGCAAGTTGATCACTTACACACACCCATTAATTTTTTTAGGGAACATAGACCACAAACTTATAATTGGTATGATTATAAAAATATCTGGTTCAATTTTATGTATTTGCATTCTTCAACTCATACTTGGTTCGTAAAATACAGTCCAGAATCATCCAATTCTATCATCCCAAGATGATTTTACAAATGGTGGCATTGTTTTGGTGGAAACCAATTATCTATGCCTATACTCTTCTCTGAAAAATTCAGACAATTTCAAATAGATTAAGGGATTTCCACCTTACTATAGCGTATTCAAATGTGCAAATATTTTATTCAAAAAAGAATCTCTTCTATTATTAGTTGGACTTTTCGTCTTGCAGAATATGACAAGATCAAATACTTGTCCAAAGAAATCCTTATCAAAGGATGGTGCCCAGATCCAAAGGAGCCTCAACAAATTTCTCAGAAAGGTTCAACATCCTCAGCAAAGAAATCACCCAAGAGTGATTTAAAGAAAAGGTTACAAAATGCCCTATCTGAATTGGAAGACAATCCAGACGAAGATGAAATCTTGCAGCTTCTAGAAGAAGCTTTGTCTCAGAGTGATGAAAATGGTGATATGTTAAAGCCAAAGGCTTTGGTACAGTCTTATCTACTTCCATTTGATTAATTAATCCTAGTTGAGAGTATTAAAACTCGAAATAACTAGTCTTTCAAATAGAGACACAAAGTGTCGGAATTATCTAGAAAGAAAAAGAAAAGTCTCAAAGAAGACAAAATTTCTTTTGATTAAAATCAAAATGAAACCCACTCCACTGAAAGTATTTTGTTCTAGTCGGAAAATAAAACCACCAAAAGAAAGATGGTCGACAATCTTTTGACCACTCAACAAAGAAGTGGACCCCTTTTGTAAAAGAAGACCACTCAATAAAGAAGTGGACCCCCTTATGAGATAAGGTAATCCATGGCATCCAATCAGAGAGAAGCACAAAGATTTCCATTAT
Organism: Solanum dulcamara; assembly: GCF_947179165.1. NCBI lineage: Eukaryota > Viridiplantae > Streptophyta > Magnoliopsida > Solanales > Solanaceae > Solanum > Solanum dulcamara. The sequence goes on along the minus strand of NC_077248.1, from coordinate 17,073,922 downwards.
CCTATTTCAGTCTATAAAAGACTTGTATAATTTCATTAAAAGGATATCAAAAAAATTCCTACAATTTTCTTTTAATCTTCGCTTATTGTAATGATGTTTAAGCTTATGCTTCCGCAATCAATATAATTCAGCACTCTTACTAGTAAGTTCTTATTCTTTTACTTACTGCATTTACGATCCTTCAAATGGTATCAGCTTGTAATATACCCTATATATTACAGCTATTTCTCTGGTGAGGTTTTGAGATCTTGTCAAATAGTTTCGATGTCGACAAGGGATCATTTAGACGAAAGGAAAGGCGTTTGAGACTGTAAGGTATTTTATTTGACAAACTCGTATTAAATCCAAGATTTTTTAGTGTAATATCCTTGTTATAACTCCATGTTTACCTTTAAAGACTTAGAAATTTATATGCAATAATCTATAAATAGCTTTACTAAAGACTAATAGTTATTGATAATCGATCATCAACTATAGCATAGTCAAAGGCATACTCTCTCTCATTAATAATAACCAGTATACTATTAATAAAATTAATTTGTCTATCTCTAAGGTAGAAAATGATTTATATAATTGGTTTATTTCCAAAGAACCTTTTGAAAAGATTTACCAGCTCGGTAATTTTTCTATGTTTAAAAAATATAATATCAATACTTGTGAATCAACAATTGCTATTAATAATTCTCTTGATATTATTAAGTTATTAATTGTTGCTGATATAGATAGATATAAGAAGGAGTTCAAGTTCCCTCATATCAGTCTTGTCCAAGTAGCTATTAAACCTCTTTTTCGTAAAGGTTTGAATATCCCCATTTATTTGCTACTTAAAGATGATAGACTGCTTAATTTTGATGATTTTCTATTAGGAGTCCTAGAAAGTAACCTCGGCAACTTCCCGGTATACTTTAACTGTTATCCCAATTTCTCGGTTGATATCTATAATCTAAACATTATGGATACCCTGACTCTTAATGTCAAAACCAAGAACATGAATAGTAAGCTAAACACTAGAGAAATAGTTGTAATATATAGGGTATATTACAAGCTAATGAAAATCACTATAGCCCCAAAGGCTATAGCCACTAGCGTCAAAGGAGTAACTATGCTCATGGAAGCAAACCAAGAGCACAGTACTACCTTCGTCCCTAGGCTCCTTAAATGGGACGATATCCTTACCGATGAAGAGTGGAAATTCTACTCTATCACCAACCCTTTACCTATTCAACCTGAACAGTCTCAAATCGACAGGGTTATTCACTTTTCGGATGGATCTATTAACCTTAAATTTTTAAGATCCAACTCTTATAGCCAAGCTTCTTCAAGTAGAAGAATTTCTTCGGCTAGACCTTCTTCTTTTAACCCCCAAGAGGGAGATGACTCTTCAACTGAAAACCTTAAACATGGAAAAGTTCATGGCATAGATTTTTCCAAAACCATCCCAAGGGTTTACTACGAGGCTACAAACCCTGGAAGCCCCACTCTCAATGACATGAAACTTGAGCATAATAGAAACAATTCTATCGGAGTTCTTACTTCAGATGAAGAATCTGTCCCTGACAAAGGAAAGTTATATAAATGGGGAAAACTTCCAAAACAACAACAAAAAGTAGAATGGTACAAAGTTACTTATTCGTTAGAACAAAGAACCTCTTTTAGAGATAAATGGTTTAGAGATATAAAAAGATTCAAAAATGAAATTGAGTTTTTCAAATGGTTTAAATGTTTTGGACAAATCGATGATATCAAATCATCCCTTCAAGTCCTTGTCAATAAATGGTACACCAAAGAACAGGTGGTTGAAAGTATCACACCCCCTTTAGAAGGACTAAAAATTCCTTATAGGAACGAAATTCTCAAAGCTTTGCCCTTTAAGAAGCCTCTAGAAAAGGATAATTCCCTAGTCACTGCCGCAAATGTTAACAAAATCTTTGAGCAAAACAATTACACCAATCAGGTTCTCCATGTGGTTTCCCAACAAATAGAAGAAACCAAGGGTAGTTACAAAGGTTTAAGCCAAATTGGAAATAAACCTAGTACTTCCTACTCTAGTCCCCTTAGAGAGACTAACCCCATTTTCAAAATCCCCAAGTTCTCCAAAGAAGAATTCTCTAAACTTGATGATCAGTTTAGTCAGTCTAATGATATTCTAGAAAGAATCAATGACCAACTCTCTAAGATCAACATCACCAAAGGAGATAAAATTAGAACCTTACAAGGAGACACTGTCATGGGAGGTTGTTATCCTAATAAGAAAAACTATTATCCCAGACCTTCTTTTTCAGACGTTCAGTTTGAAGAAGATACCCTTCATCTAACCTCTATCGTAGATGGAATGGCTGAAGGCCAGATCTATGGTATACTCTAAGAAATGGGAATGAATATCACGGCATACAAAATGAGAGGTTCTAGTGATAAATATGCCGTAAATAGGCTTATTGTAGGATTTACAGGTACCCTAAAATTGGTGGGACAATTATCTTACTGAACAAAATATGACTGAAATCTAGTATTTTGTTACTACCAAAATGCTGGTAAAAACAGAAAATGGTGTAGAAACTGCCTCTGAGGCAGTAGTAGAAGATGTGACTGCAACTTTGATATAATGCATATCCAAGCATTTTGTGGGTGAACCTTGACTTTTTCAAGATAGAAGCCTTGCGATTCTTAACAATTTGTACTATAAAAAGTTAACCGGCTTTAGGTGGTACAAAGATATGTTTATAAACAAAGTCATGATCAGATCTGATTGTAACAATGACTATTGGAAATTACACTTTCTTAGTGGTTTACCTCCCCATTTTGCTAAAAATATAAGGTCCAAATTAAGAGACAGGTGTGATGGAATTTCCCTTATCCCCAGCTCTCTTATGGTTGTCTCATCAGCATTATCAATGTTGTTGCTATAGAGCTTTGCACTAATGTTAAGTTGAAAGAACAACTTAAGAAAGAACAAAAGTCTTATACAACAAAACTTGGCAGTTTCTGTCAAGATTTTGGGTTTCCAGTATTAAAACCTCCTTCTGCAAGAAAAGCAGGGAAAAGGGAAAGAAATACTAGAAGTTACTATCGAAAGAAAAGATTCTCCAAGAAAGAAAGAGATCACGGAGAAAAAGCCAGAAGAAAGTTTAAAGGAAAAACTTCTTCTAAGGATTCTTCTAAATACACTTGATGGACATGTGGAAAGAAGGGTCATAGATCCAATGAATGCCCCCGAAACAAGAAGAAGAAGAAAAAGGTAAATCTTCTTAAAGTTGATGAAGAAACCAAACAAAAATTATTCATCTTCTAAAATAGAGAAGAGTTTTTGTTTAGATTCTTCATCAACTTCAAAAGTTCCCACACCCGACCAGGTCCCCTTCTGAATTTCTTTTTCTGTTCAATATAGTTTCAAAAGTTCTTTTTAATCCTTTTCCAGGCTTCACAATCCTTCTTAAGATGACCATCTCATCCACAATGAGTACATAGCAAATTGTCAGACATAAATACATGTTTACTATAGGGATTGCATGCAAGATCAATCTTCTAACACCCTGGACCTTTGTCATTGTTATGCCCTTAACTGGTTAAACTAGCTAAAATTTTAGAGGATGTGGTTGTCACGACCCAAGCCTAGGGCCTAGACGTGACATGGAGAATGAGGAACCCGAAAGTACCTCAAACAAGCCTCTTAGCATTCTTTTAGCCTTTCATAGGTAATGATGATAAATAGACAAGCGGAAATCATAATAATAAATCTTCAACTTACATATGTCCAACAATACCTCTAACTATTAGATTTAATGGGGCTAAGACAAGTTCCTAGCTCACCCTCAATCATAATAGAAGAAATGCCATAATAAAATATCTTAACATATCATAAGCTAGAAAGACAAAGGAGTATTATTCCCGGAACATGGGAACTCACCAAAAGTAGTCTTCAATGGAATATCAACTAGCCACGTGGAGGAGAACGAGGAGGAGCACTGATCCTTACATGGTGATATCATGTAGGCAAAAGAGTATGCGTTAGTACTTTGAATGTACTAAGTATGTAAGGATGCATGAACATTGAGGAAACATTAAAAACATTTATGTAATATGGAACATAATTTAATGTATGCATAATAAATCATATAGATATCCTTTAAAACATTCATTTTGTGGGAAATTAACCATAACCGACATTTAAGACCGTGCGATCTATTACATGGAATCCAACATAACCCCCTACGTTGGCCGGGGAGACTACTTGCCAGGTAGAACTCCGTCAACTTCATTCATTTTTTTAACATTAACTTTAAGGGCTATTTATGGATCCATTAGCCTAAGCCTACAAGGGATCCTATGTTGGCACATAGTTAATGAGACAAGGGGTTGCTACTAGGATTCCCTTACCGAATCCCACCTCAATGCCTCATTCGGTGCTAAGTCAATCCCACGGAATAGTTTAATACTTCAAAATATTCATAGCATATAACTTGAGAATTCAAACATCATATTCGGTAGAATAGCTCATTAAAACATTTGATAATTCAAATATGCAAGAATTGTCCTTATTGCATAAAGAATCCATGATTCATATCATTTCATCATTCTTTCATTTCATAAGACTCCCTTTTTGATCATAGATATTACTTTCATAAATATTTATTTGGAGTCAAAGCTTTCAAGTCAAACTTTGTTAAAAACATAGTAAAACTAGGTGGGTTCAAATCACTTTAACTTGCAAATAAATATACATAAATACTTTGAAATCCATTAATTAAAAATCATGCTTTAAACAACCCACCATGAATTTCAAGAACCTTTAAATAAAAGAATTACTTGTAAACTATCAATTCATACATATGAAATTATGTTGCATCAAAATAGAGCAATAATCATTAGTTTAACCATGATTCATACTATTAAGTAAAATTAAGAATTAACATAAAAAAATATTACTTGAAATTGAGAGATTTAATTGAAAGAGTTTTTGGACTACATGGGTGGAAGAACCCATGGATAAATACTCACATAACTTAGGGTAAATCTTAAAGAAAATAAATATAATTTATCATATACTCAAAATAATTTAGGCATGAGAGTGGAAGGAATACTCTCATTGAAGCCTTACATACCTGGAAACCGAAGCTTTAGTTGGTACCGGAAGACTTAATGACCACTCTTGAGTCCTAGCTTTTCTCCTTGCCAGAACGTTTTGTGTACTACCCGGAATATATGAATTATCGGAATAGTATTTCTTCACTACTAAGAACTAAAACTATATTTGAGAATGTGTAAAGAAGTGTATAGAGAGAAGATTTGCTTGAGAAAGCTTGATGAATAAAATGAGGAAATAAGGTGGGTATTTATAGGTGGGAAAGAGGACCTAACAATAAATAAAATAATTATAAATAAAAATCTGAAAATTTAGTGGAATATATTGATGTCATGGATGATGTTAAATGGAGGACAATTTATGTCATGAGTGATGTCAAATGTATCTAGATCTTTCTATGGTAGGTGAAATGAGTTATTCTTTGACAGAATACTCTTTTTGGGAGCTGCGTTTGAATAAGATAAATTCCTTATTAGGATTTGGTGTCTTCATAAGAATTGTAGATATAGAAGTCTAGTTTCATATCGTTCAGGAATCAACCAATTTGGATAAACCTACAGTGAGATATGATTTTGCTTCTATAAACACTCATTTCTGTAACAGCATCCTACCTTAGAAATATTAATTTATTTGACCTATTTAACCTCCGAATCTTAAAATATGGTCTTCATAAAAGTTGTAGGTAATGATCTTGTGGTTACTCAGAAATTTGAATCACTCAATTCGGATATTTCTATGAAAGGTTATGACCAAAATACAGAGGCTGTATCATTTTTAGGCAAAAATTGAAACATCGTATACAATATTTTTAGGGGATATTACATTATCTCCCGCTTGGGAACATACGTCCTCGAATGAGAAAAGAGTTAGCTTGAGTAGAGTAGAGTATTAACAAACAACCTATCATTAATTCAACAGTGTAATTTAAAATATCGTTTAAAAAAATATTTCATAATTTTGCAAGCATATGACAAGAAAAGTTGAGATGTAAGGATTTCAAGTAATTGAGCAAGGACAACTTAATACCTTAGGTTTGGGTAGAGGGGAAAAGATGAGGGTATCTCTTAATCATATTCGCTTCCGCTTCCCATGTTGCACTTTATATTTGTTGATTCCTCCAAAGGACTTTAACAGATGCAATTTCTTTGTTCCTCAATCTCTTAACTTGCCGGTCCAAAATTTCCATAGGAACTTCTTCATAGGTCAAGTTTTCTTCAATATTCACTACTGCCATAGGTACAATGGAACTAGAATCACCCACATGTTTTTTCAACATAGACACGTGAAACACCGGATGAACCATGGCCATTTCCAATGGTAATTCCAACTCATATGCAACCTTACCAACACGTCTCACGATTCTATATGGCCCTACATATCTAGGGCTCAATTTCCCTTTCTTACCAAATCGAACCACACCTTTCATGAATGAAACCTTCAGATACACCCAATCATCCACATTAAACTCAAGATCCCTTCTTCTAGTGTCAGAATAGGACTTTTGACGACTTTGGGCCGTCTTCAACTTTTCTCTAATGATCTTCACCTTCTCTAAAGCATCAAGTACCAAATCAGGGCCCAACAAGGTCATCTCACCTACTTCGAACCAACCTACCGGTGATCTACATCGTCTCCCATACAAAGCCTCAAACGGTGCCATCTCAATACTTGAGTGGTAACTATTATTATAGGCAAACTCGATGAGAGGTAGATGATCATCCCAATTCCCTTTAAACTCCAACACACAATCCCTTAACATATCCTCTAGTGTTTGAATCGTCTTTTCGTCTTGCCCATCCGTTTGAGGATGGAATGTTGTGCTCAACTTTACCTTAGTACCGAGGCCTTTTTGAAATGATCTCCAGAAGTGAGAAGTGAATTGGGTACCACGATCCGAAATAATGGATAATGGCACACCATGCAACCTCACCAACTCCCGAATATACAACTTGGCATAGTCTTCGGCACTATAGGAAGTTTTAACCGGTAAGAAGTGAGCTGACTTAGTCATTCTATCAATAATTACCCAAATCGAGTCATGACGTTTCCGGATATGAGGCAAACCCACTACAAAATCCATATTCACATTTTACCATTTCCAAGTTGGGATTTCAATGTCTTGGGCTAGGCCACCCGGTCTTTGATGTTCAGCCTTCACTTGTTGACAATTTGTACATTCGGACACAAACCTTGCTATGTCCTTCTTCATGCCACCCCACCAATACAACTCCTTTAAGTCTCGGTACATTTTTGTTGAACCGGGATGAATGAAGTATCTAGAATTATGAGCCTCCATCAAGATCAAACTCCTTAGGCCATCAACATCTGGAACACATATCCGACCTTGGTAGTATAGAACCCCATCTCCCCCTTGGGAAAAGACTTCTATCTTCTTTTCCTTTACCAACTTCTTTAACTCGATAAACTTTGGGTCAAGATCTTGCTTTGATTTAACATCCACCACCAAAGAGGATTCAGACCTATTTTGAACAACCATACCCCATCATTAGTACCACACAACTTCACCCCTAATCTAGCCAATCGGTGAACATCTTTCACCAACTCCCTCTTACTTTCATCCACATGGGCCATACTCCCCATAGACACTCTACTAAGTGCATCAGCAACCACATTAGCTTTACCCGGATGATAGTGCACACTCATGTCATAGTCCTTAAGGAGTTCTAGCCACCTTCTTTGCCTTAAATTAAGGTCCTTTTGGGTAAACACATATTGAAGACTCTTATGATCAGTATAGACATCCACATGCACCCCATAGAGGTAATGCCTCCAAATCTTCAGAGCAAAAACAACAGCCGCCAATTCAAGGTCATGGGTACGGTAGTTGCACTCATGCACCTTTAATTGCCTAGAAGCATAGGCTATTACCTTGCCTTTTTGCATTAAGACACAACCTAAACCAATCTTTGAAGCATCACAATAAACTACAAACCCTTCTAATCCTTCTGGGAGAGTCAAAATAGGAGCAGAGGTAAGTCGATCTTTTAAAGTCTGGAAACTCTTCTCACACTCATCTGTCCATATGAATTTGGATTTCTTTTGGGTCAATTTTGTCATAGGAGATGAGATGGAAGAAAAGCCTTTGACGAACCGTCTATAGTACCCGGCTAGACCTAAGAAGCTCCTAACGTCTGAAGGAGATAATGGTCTAGGCCAATTTTTGACTGCCTCTATTTTCTTACGATCAACCTTGATTCCGTCACCGGACACTACGTGACCAAGAAATGCTACCTCCTTTAACCAAAATTCACACTTACTAAATTTTGCAAATAATTGCTTATCCCTCAATGTTTGAAGCACAACTCTCAAGTGATTTTTATGTTCTTCCTCACCCCGAGAGTAAATTAAAATATCATCGATGAAGACTACTACAAAGGTATCAAGGTAAGGTTTGAATACCCTATTCATCAAGTCCATAAACACCGCCGGTGCATTCGTCAACCCAAAACTCATCACCACAAACACATAGTGACCATACCTTGTTCGGAAGGCTGTTTTGGGAATGTCACACTCCCTTACCCGTAGTTGGTGGTAGCCGGACCGAAGGTCGATCTTGGAGAAGTGACTTGCCCCTTGTAATTGATCAAACAAGTCATCTATTCTAGGGAGTGGGTACTTGTTCTTAATGGTCATCTTATTTAATTGCCGATAGTCTATGCACATTCGAAGTGACCCATCCTTCTTTCTTACAAATAGAACGGGAGCACCCCATGGCGAAATACTTGGTCTTATGAACCCCTTCTCTAACAAGTCCTTTAATTGTTCCTTCAGCTCTTTCAATTTTGCTGGGGCCATGCGGTAAGGAGGAATAGAGATAGGTTGGGTATCAGGGAGGAGATCGATACCAAAATCAACTTCCCTTTTGGGAGGGACACCGGGAAGGTCATCGGGAAAGACATCGGGGAATTCATTGACTATAGGAACTGACTCAAGAGAAGGACTTTTGGAGTTGACATCCCTAACCCTCACAATGTGGTAAATACATCCCTTAGAAATCATTTTGCGAGCCTTAAGATAAGAAATAAACTGACCCTTTACCGCCGAATCACGACCCTGCCATTCGATAACAGGCTCATTTGGAAATTGGAACTTGACTCGACGATTTCTACAATCTATGGAAGCATAAGAAGCATGTAACCAATCCATCCCAAGAATGACATCAAAATCCATCATGTCAAGCTCAATGAGATCACAAGGAATAACTTTATGCAAGATAGACACAAGGCAACCCCTATAGACCTTTCTAGTAATAACTGACTCACCAACAGGGGTAGACACCAAATAGGGCTCTAATAACACTTCAAGTAAAACATCAAATCTATTAGCAAGGAATGGAGTAACAAAAGATAAATTTACACCCGGATCTAATAGTGCATACACATCAAAAGAAAAGACCTTTAACATACCGGTAATGACATTGGGTGCATCCTCAACCTCTTGTCTCCCATGTAAGGCGTAAAAGCGGTTGGTGCGTTAGATACCTCCTTGGACTTGTTGACCATAAGCAATTTGGCCTTGAGTCCTACCACCACCATCTCTACAATCCTTAGCATGGTGGCCTAGCTTGCCACACTTAAAGCATGCATTGGAGCCAGCTAAGCATTCCCCTTTGTGAGTCCTTCCACACTTCTTGCAAGCAGGGAAAGTTTAAGTAGCAACATTCTCTCTTGGAATCATTGGTTTACCACTCTTGTCCTTGTTGAACCTTGGAGGAGGAGTATTGGTGGAACCTTGCCCCATAAATCATTGCCCACCTTGGCCTTTGCCATTGTTACCATAATCGGACCTTTGAGGGTTAAACCCTCCACCATCCACTCTAGCCTTTTTGAACCCCCTTGATCTCTCCCTAAGCTTCTCTTCTTCAATTTGTTCTGCGTAAGTCATTAACCGAGAGATATCCATCTCCTTGATCAACATGGCCATTTTGCACTCCTTGGACACCAAGCTTGAGACACCGGAAATAAACTTGCTCATTCTAGCTCTTGGGTCAAAGACCATGAAGGGAGCATACTTTGACAACTTAGTGAATTTAAGAGCATACTCCCTCACACTCATACTTCCTTGATGGAGGTTGATGAACTCTTGGATTTTGGCCTCCCTTAGCTCCAATGGGAAGAAGCGGTCTAGGAAGGCACCTTTGAACTCTTCCCATCCTATCGACCCTAATTCTTCATCCCTCTCAACAATCCATTATTCATACCACACTCGAGCCACACCTTTGAGTTGATAGGCCACTAGCTCAGCCTTCTCATTTGGTAGCACACCCATGATAGCCACAATCCGGTACACCTCATTAATGAACTCCATAGGGTCCTCATCTAGTTTAGAACCATCGAACTCGGGCGGATTCATCCTTTGGAAATCCCGAATCCTAGAGGCTGGATTTTGCATTTGGGGAGGAGGAACACCTAGATTCCCTTGGTTAGCTACGACTTGAGCTAAAAAAGTAATAACACTGCGAAACTCGGCATGGGTTACCCCATCCTCATGATGTTGGGCATTAGGAATCGGAGGAGTTTGGTCCTCATCGTCAACCCTTGCTCTTTGAGGTGGTCTTCCATGAGTCATTATCTAGAGAACACAAAATAGGTCGTTAGTTAAAGGAAAGCTTAGGACACTCTAAGGCACGACATGAATTTGAAAGAAGTGAAAATTTTCCTAAACGCCTCATAGGAATGAACAAGACCCTATTCGACGCGGTATGTTGGACTCCAAGGATTATTCAAAACCTCGTGCTATGATATCAAGTTTGTCACGACCCAAGCCTAGGGCCTAGACGTGACATGGCGAATGAGGAACCTGAAAGTACCTCAAACAAGCCTCTTAGCATTCTTTTAGCCTTTCATAGGTAATGATGATAAATAGACAAGCGGAAATCATAATAATAAATCTTTAACTTACATATGTCCAACAATACCTCTAACTATTAGATTTAATGGGGCTAAGACAAGTTCCTAGCTCACCCTCAATCATAATAGAAGAAATGCCATAATAAAATATCTTAACATATCATAAGATAGAAAGACAAAGGAGTATTATTCCCGGAACATGGGAACTCACCAAAAGTAGTCTTCAATGGAATATCAACTAGCCACGTGGAGGAGAACGAGGAGGAGCACTGATCCTTACATGGTGATATCATGTAGGCAAAAGAGTATGCGTTAGTACTTTGAATGTACTAAGTATGTAAGGATGCATGAACATTGAGGAAACATTAAAAACATTTATGTAATATGGAACATAATTTAATGTATGCATAATAAATCATATAGATATCCTTTAAAACATTCATTTTGTGGGAAATTAACCATAACCGACATTTAAGACCGTGCGATCTATTACATGGAATCCAACATAACCCCCTACGTTGGCCGGGGAGACTACTTGCCAGGTAGAACTCCGTCAACTTCATTCATTTTTTTAACATTAACTTTAAGGGCTATTTATGGATCCATTAGCCTAAGCCTACAAGGGATCCTATGTTGGCACATAGTTAATGAGACAAGGGGTTGCTACTAGGATTCCCTTACCGAATCCCACCTCAATGCCTCATTCGGTGCTAAGTCAATTCCACGGAATAGTTTAATACTTCAAAATATTCATAGCATATAACTTGAGAATTCAAACATCATATTCGGTAGAATAGCTCATTAAAACATTTGATAATTCAAATATGCAAGAATTGTCCTTATTGCATAAAGAATCCATGATTCATATCATTTCATCATTCTTTCATTTCATAAGACTCCCTTTTTGATCATAAATATTAATTTCATAAATATTTATTTGGAGTCAAAGCTTTCAAGTCAAACTTTGTTAAAAACATAGTAAAACTAGGTGGGTTCAAATCACTTTAACTTGCAAATAAATATACATAAATACTTTGAAATCCATTAATTAAAAATCATGCTTTAAACAACCCACCATGAATTTCAAGAACCTTTAAATAAAAGAATTACTTGTAAACTATCAATTCATACATATGAAATTATGTTGCATCAAAATAGAGCAATAATCATTAGTTTAACCATGATTCATACTATTAAGTAAAATTAAGAATTAACATAAGAAAATATTACTTGAAATTGAGAGATTTAATTGAAAGAGTTTTTGGACTACATGGGTGGAAGAACCCATGGATAAATACTCACATAACTTAGGGTAAATCTTAAAGAAAATAAATATAATTTATCATATACTCAAAATAATTTAGGCATGAGAGTGGAAGGAATACTCTCATTGAAGCCTTACATACCTGGAAACCGAAGCTTTAGTTGGTACCGGAAGACTTAATGACCACTCTTGAGTCCTAGCTTTTCTCCTTGCCGGAACGTTTTGTGTACTACCCGGAATATATGAATTATCGGAATAGTATTTCTTCACTACTAAGAACTAAAACTATATTTGAGAATGTGTAAAGAAGTGTATAGAGAGAAGATTTGCTTGAGAAAGCTTGATGAATAAAATGAGGAAATAAGGTGGGTATTTATAGGTGGGAAAGAGGACCTAACAATAAATAAAATAATTATAAATAAAAATCTGAAAATTTAGTGGAATATATTGATGTCATGGATGATGTTAAATGGAGGACAATTTATGTCATGAGTGATGTCAAATGTATCTAGATCTTTCTATGGTAGGTGAAATGAGTTATTCTTTGACAGAATACTCTTTTTGGGAGCTGCGTTTGAATAAGATAAATTCCTTATTAGGATTTGGTGTCTTCATAAGAATTGTAGATATAGAAGTCTAGTTTCATATCGTTCAGGAATCAACCAATTTGGATAAACCTACAGTGAGATATGATTTTGCTTCTATAAACACTCATTTCTGTAACAGCATCCTACCTTAGAAAGATTAATTTATTTGACCTATTTAACCTCCGAATCTTAAAATATGGTCTTCATAAAAGTTGTAGGTAATGATCTTGTGGTTACTCAGAAATTTGAATCACTCAATTCGGATATTTCTATGAAAGGTTATGACCAAAATACAGAGGCTGTATCATTTTTAGGCAAAAATTGAAACATCGTATACAATATTTTTAGGGGATATTACATTATCTCCCGCTTGGGAACATACGTCCTCGAATGAGAAAAGAGTTAGCTTGAGTAGAGTAGAGTATTAACAAACAACCTATCATTAATTCAACAGTGTAATTTAAAATATCGTTTAAAAAAATATTTCATAATTTTGCAAGCATATGACAAGAAAAGTTGAGATGTAAGGATTTCAAGTAATTGAGCAAGGACAACTTAATACCTTAGGTTTGGGTAGAGGGGAAAAGATGAGGGTATCTCTTAATCATATTCGCTTCCGCTTCCCATGTTGCACTTTATATTTGTTGATTCCTCCAAAGGACTTTAACAGATGCAATTTCTTTGTTCCTCAATCTCTTAACTTGCCGGTCCAAAATTTCCATAGGAACTTCTTCATAGGTCAAGTTTTCTTCAATATTCACTACTGCCATAGGTACAATGGAACTAGAATCACCCACATGTTTTTTCAACATAGACACGTGAAACACCGGATGAACCATGGCCATTTCCAATGGTAATTCCAACTCATATGCAACCTTACCAACACGTCTCACGATTCTATATGGCCCTACATATCTAGGGCTCAATTTCCCTTTCTTACCAAATCGAACCACACCTTTCATGAATGAAACCTTCAGATACACCCAATCATCCACATTAAACTCAAGATCCCTTCTTCTAGTGTCAGAATAGGACTTTTGACGACTTTGGGCCGTCTTCAACTTTTCTCTAATGATCTTCACCTTCTCTAAAGCATCAAGTACCAAATCAGGGCCCAACAAGGTCATCTCACCTACTTCGAACCAACCTACCGGTGATCTACATCGTCTCCCATACAAAGCCTCAAACGGTGCCATCTCAATACTTGAGTGGTAACTATTATTATAGGCAAACTCGATGAGAGGTAGATGATCATCCCAATTCCCTTTAAACTCCAACACACAATCCCTTAACATATCCTCTAGTGTTTGAATCGTCTTTTCGTCTTGCCCATCCGTTTGAGGATGGAATGTTGTGCTCAACTTTACCTTAGTACCGAGGCCTTTTTGAAATGATCTCCAGAAGTGAGAAGTGAATTGGGTACCACGATCCGAAATAATGGATAATGGCACACCATGCAACCTCACCAACTCCCGAATATACAACTTGGCATAGTCTTCGGCACTATAGGAAGTTTTAACCGGTAAGAAGTGAGCTGACTTAGTCATTCTATCAATAATTACCCAAATCGAGTCATGACGTTTCCGGATATGAGGCAAACCCACTACAAAATCCATATTCACATTTTACCATTTCCAAGTTGGGATTTCAATGTCTTGGGCTAGGCCACCCGGTCTTTGATGTTCAGCCTTCACTTGTTGACAATTTGTACATTCGGACACAAACCTTGCTATGTCCTTCTTCATGCCACCCCACCAATACAACTCCTTTAAGTCTCGGTACATTTTTGTTGAACCGGGATGAATGAAGTATCTAGAATTATGAGCCTCCATCAAGATCAAACTCCTTAGGCCATCAACATCTGGAACACATATCCGACCTTGGTAGTATAGAACCCCATCTCCCCCTTGGGAAAAGACTTCTATCTTCTTTTCCTTTACCAACTTCTTTAACTCGATAAACTTTGGGTCAAGATCTTGCTTTGATTTAACATCCACCACCAAAGAGGATTCAGACCTATTTTGAACAACCATACCCCATCATTAGTACCACACAACTTCACCCCTAATCTAGCCAATCGGTGAACATCTTTCACCAACTCCCTCTTACTTTCATCCACATGGGCCATACTCCCCATAGACACTCTACTAAGTGCATCAGCAACCACATTAGCTTTACCCGGATGATAGTGCACACTCATGTCATAGTCCTTAAGGAGTTCTAGCCACCTTCTTTGCCTTAAATTAAGGTCCTTTTGGGTAAACACATATTGAAGACTCTTATGATCAGTATAGACATCCACATGCACCCCATAGAGGTAATGCCTCCAAATCTTCAGAGCAAAAACAACAGCCGCCAATTCAAGGTCATGGGTACGGTAGTTGCACTCATGCACCTTTAATTGCCTAGAAGCATAGGCTATTACCTTGCCTTTTTGCATTAAGACACAACCTAAACCAATCTTTGAAGCATCACAATAAACTACAAACCCTTCTAATCCTTCTGGGAGAGTCAAAATAGGAGCAGAGGTAAGTCGATCTTTTAAAGTCTGGAAACTCTTCTCACACTCATCTGTCCATATGAATTTGGATTTCTTTTGGGTCAATTTTGTCATAGGAGATGAGATGGAAGAAAAGCCTTTGACGAACCGTCTATAGTACCCGGCTAGACCTAAGAAGCTCCTAACGTCTGAAGGAGATAATGGTCTAGGCCAATTTTTGACTGCCTCTATTTTCTTACGATCAACCTTGATTCCGTCACCGGACACTACGTGACCAAGAAATGCTACCTCCTTTAACCAAAATTCACACTTACTAAATTTTGCAAATAATTGCTTATCCCTCAATGTTTGAAGCACAACTCTCAAGTGATTTTTATGTTCTTCCTCACCCCGAGAGTAAATTAAAATATCATCGATGAAGACTACTACAAAGGTATCAAGGTAAGGTTTGAATACCCTATTCATCAAGTCCATAAACACCGCCGGTGCATTCGTCAACCCAAAACTCATCACCACAAACACATAGTGACCATACCTTGTTCGGAAGGCTGTTTTGGGAATGTCACACTCCCTTACCCGTAGTTGGTGGTAGCCGGACCGAAGGTCGATCTTGGAGAAGTGACTTGCCCCTTGTAATTGATCAAACAAGTCATCTATTCTAGGGAGTGGGTACTTGTTCTTAATGGTCATCTTATTTAATTGCCGATAGTCTATGCACATTCGAAGTGACCCATCCTTCTTTCTTACAAATAGAACGGGAGCACCCCATGGCGAAATACTTGGTCTTATGAACCCCTTCTCTAACAAGTCCTTTAATTGTTCCTTCAGCTCTTTCAATTTTGCTGGGGCCATGCGGTAAGGAGGAATAGAGATAGGTTGGGTATCAGGGAGGAGATCGATACCAAAATCAACTTCCCTTTTGGGAGGGACACCGGGAAGGTCATCGGGAAAGACATCGGGGAATTCATTGACTATAGGAACTGACTCAAGAGAAGGACTTTTGGAGTTGACATCCCTAACCCTCACAATGTGGTAAATACATCCCTTAGAAATCATTTTGCGAGCCTTAAGATAAGAAATAAACTGACCCTTTACCGCCGAATCACGACCCTGCCATTCGATAACAGGCTCATTTGGAAATTGGAACTTGACTCGACGATTTCTACAATCTATGGAAGCATAAGAAGCATGTAACCAATCCATCCCAAGAATGACATCAAAATCCATCATGTCAAGCTCAATGAGATCACAAGGAATAACTTTATGCAAGATAGACACAAGGCAACCCCTATAGACCTTTCTAGTAATAACTGACTCACCAACAGGGGTAGACACCAAATAGGGCTCTAATAACACTTCAAGTAAAACATCAAATCTATTAGCAAGGAATGGAGTAACAAAAGATAAATTTACACCCGGATCTAATAGTGCATACACATCAAAAGAAAAGACCTTTAACATACCGGTAATGACATTGGGTGCATCCTCAACCTCTTGTCTCCCATGTAAGGCGTAAAAGCGGTTGGTGCGTTAGATACCTCCTTGGACTTGTTGACCATAAGCAATTTGGCCTTGAGTCCTACCACCACCATCTCTACAATCCTTAGCATGGTGGCCTAGCTTGCCACACTTAAAGCATGCATTGGAGCCAGCTAAGCATTCCCCTTTGTGAGTCCTTCCACACTTCTTGCAAGCAGGGAAAGTTTAAGTAGCAACATTCTCTCTTGGAATCATTGGTTTACCACTCTTGTCCTTGTTGAACCTTGGAGGAGGAGTATTGGTGGAACCTTGCCCCATAAATCATTGCCCACCTTGGCCTTTGCCATTGTTACCATAATCGGACCTTTGAGGGTTAAACCCTCCACCATCCACTCTAGCCTTTTTGAACCCCCTTGATCTCTCCCTAAGCTTCTCTTCTTCAATTTGTTCTGCGTAAGTCATTAACCGAGAGATATCCATCTCCTTGATCAACATGGCCATTTTGCACTCCTTGGACACCAAGCTTGAGACACCGGAAATAAACTTGCTCATTCTAGCTCTTGGGTCAAAGACCATGAAGGGAGCATACTTTGACAACTTAGTGAATTTAAGAGCATACTCCCTCACACTCATACTTCCTTGATGGAGGTTGATGAACTCTTGGATTTTGGCCTCCCTTAGCTCCAATGGGAAGAAGCGGTCTAGGAAGGCACCTTTGAACTCTTCCCATCCTATCGACCCTAATTCTTCATCCCTCTCAACAATCCATTATTCATACCACACTCGAGCCACACCTTTGAGTTGATAGGCCACTAGCTCAGCCTTCTCATTTGGTAGCACACCCATGATAGCCACAATCCGGTACACCTCATTAATGAACTCCATAGGGTCCTCATCTAGTTTAGAACCATCGAACTCGGGCGGATTCATCCTTTGGAAATCCCGAATCCTAGAGGCTGGATTTTGCATTTGGGGAGGAGGAACACCTAGATTCCCTTGGTTAGCTACGACTTGAGCTAAAAAAGTAATAACACTGCGAAACTCGGCATGGGTTACCCCATCCTCATGATGTTGGGCATTAGGAATCGGAGGAGTTTGGTCCTCATCGTCAACCCTTGCTCTTTGAGGTGGTCTTCCATGAGTCATTATCTAGAGAACACAAAATAGGTCGTTAGTTAAAGGAAAGCTTAGGACACTCTAAGGCACGACATGAATTTGAAAGAAGTGAAAATTTTCCTAAACGCCTCATAGGAATGAACAAGACCCTATTCGACGCGGTATGTTGGACTCCAAGGATTATTCAAAACCTCGTGCTATGATATCAAGTTTGTCACGACCCAAGCCTAGGGCCTAGACGTGACATGGCGAATGAGGAACCTGAAAGTACCTCAAACAAGCCTCTTAGCATTCTTTTAGCCTTTCATAGGTAATGATGATAAATAGACAAGCGGAAATCATAATAATAAATCTTTAACTTACATATGTCCAACAATACCTCTAACTATTAGATTTAATGGGGCTAAGACAAGTTCCTAGCTCACCCTCAATCATAATAGAAGAAATGCCATAATAAAATATCTTAACATATCATAAGATAGAAAGACAAAGGAGTATTATTCCCGGAACATGGGAACTCACCAAAAGTAGTCTTCAATGGAATATCAACTAGCCACGTGGAGGAGAACGAGGAGGAGCACTGATCCTTACATGGTGATATCATGTAGGCAAAAGAGTATGCGTTAGTACTTTGAATGTACTAAGTATGTAAGGATGCATGAACATTGAGGAAACATTAAAAACATTTATGTAATATGGAACATAATTTAATGTATGCATAATAAATCATATAGATATCCTTTAAAACATTCATTTTGTGGGAAATTAACCATAACCGACATTTAAGACCGTGCGATCTATTACATGGAATCCAACATAACCCCCTACGTTGGCCGGGGAGACTACTTGCCAGGTAGAACTCCGTCAACTTCATTCATTTTTTTAACATTAACTTTAAGGGCTATTTATGGATCCATTAGCCTAAGCCTACAAGGGATCCTATGTTGGCACATAGTTAATGAGACAAGGGGTTGCTACTAGGATTCCCTTACCGAATCCCACCTCAATGCCTCATTCGGTGCTAAGTCAATCCCACGGAATAGTTTAATACTTCAAAATATTCATAGCATATAACTTGAGAATTCAAACATCATATTCGGTAGAATAGCTCATTAAAACATTTGATAATTCAAATATGCAAGAATTGTCCTTATTGCATAAAGAATCCATGATTCATATCATTTCATCATTCTTTCATTTCATAAGACTCCCTTTTTGATCATAGATATTACTTTCATAAATATTTATTTGGAGTCAAAGCTTTCAAGTCAAACTTTGTTAAAAACATAGTAAAACTAGGTGGGTTCAAATCACTTTAACTTGCAAATAAATATACATAAATACTTTGAAATCCATTAATTAAAAATCATGCTTTAAACAACCCACCATGAATTTCAAGAACCTTTAAATAAAAGAATTACTTGTAAACTATCAATTCATACATATGAAATTATGTTGCATCAAAATAGAGCAATAATCATTAGTTTAACCATGATTCATACTATTAAGTAAAATTAAGAATTAACATAAGAAAATATTACTTGAAATTGAGAGATTTAATTGAAAGAGTTTTTGGACTACATGGGTGGAAGAACCCATGGATAAATACTCACATAACTTAGGGTAAATCTTAAAGAAAATAAATATAATTTATCATATACTCAAAATAATTTAGGCATGAGAGTGGAAGGAATACTCTCATTGAAGCCTTACATACCTGGAAACCGAAGCTTTAGTTGGTACCGGAAGACTTAATGACCACTCTTGAGTCCTAGCTTTTCTCCTTGTCGGAACGTTTTGTGTACTACCCGGAATATATGAATTACCGGAATAGTATTTCTTCACTACTAAGAACTAAAACTATATTTGAGAATGTGTAAAGAAGTGTATAGAGAGAAGATTTGCTTGAGAAAGCTTGATGAATAAAATGAGGAAATAAGGTGGGTATTTATAGGTGGGAAAGAGGACCTAACAATAAATAAAATAATTATAAATAAAAATCTGAAAATTTAGTGGAATATATTGATGTCATGGATGATATTAAATGGAGGACAATTTATGTCATGAGTGATGTCAAATGTATCTAGATCTTTCTATGGTAGGTGAAATGAGTTATTCTTTGACAGAATACTCTTTTTGGGAGCTGCGTTTGAATAAGATAAATTCCTTATTAGGTTTGGTGTCTTCATAAGAATTGTAGATATGGAAGTCTAGTTTCATATCGTTCAAGAATCAACCAATTTGGATAAACCTGCAGTGAGATATGATTTTGCTTCTATAAACACTCATTTCCGTAACAGCATCCTACCTTACAAAGATTAATTTATTTGACCTACTTAACCTCCGAATCTTAAAATATGGTCTTCATAAAAGTAGTAGGTAATGATCTTGGGGTTACTCATAAATTTGAATCACTCAATTTGGATATTTCTATGAAAGGTTATGACCAAAATACAGAGGCTGTATCATGTTTAGGCAAAAATTGAAACATCGTATACAACGTTTTTAGGGGATATTACAGTGGTCCACTTAAGAGATTTTTTGAAATCTTCCTTGACCTGAACCAGGGCCCTTTCTAACTGATAATTTCTTTTTAGAGTCAGTGCAAGATTTAGTTTAGACTTCTTCAACCACTCTTCAAGTTCTAGCTAAAGTCTACAAGCCTCAGTTTTTCCTTTTGAATTAGACTCAGGAATTTTCTTCAACTTCTCTTAATATCTATGTTTTCGGCACTTACTGAAGCCAATTATTCCCCAAAATCAGAAAGCTAAGTGGTCAAACCAATTTTTTCACTTTTAAAAATGTCTAGACTATCACTCGAAGCATCCTTTTCAGTTATGAGCTCACAGAGTGAGTCAATCAGGACCTTAGCAAGGCCTTTCAGTCTTTTGAATGAATAGTCATTAGGGTTTTACTTAATGTGAACATGTGTTACCTCATCATACTAATCATCATCTAATTTTACCTTGGCTTCCCTTAGTTCAAGAGAGAAAAAGCGATCAAGGAAAGCAAGTTTGATTGTCTCCCATTCAATAGGTCCTTTATCCATCCTCTCTATCTTTTATTGAGTATACCAAACTTGAGCAAAACTTTTGTGTTGGTAAGCCGCCAACTCCATTTTCTCTTCCTAATTTATCCCCATAATACTCACTATTTTGTATAACTCATCGATAATCTCTTAGGGATCTTTATCAACTTTTGAACCATAAAACTCTGGAGGGTTCATCCTTGCAAAATCTCTTACCCTCAAAGCCAGAGTAGGTAATTAGAAGGAGCCGCAACCCCTTGGTTTTCCACTACTTGGGCTCGCATAGTGATAGCGGTCCAGAAATCCTCATTAGTAACTTGGTTAGGTTGAGGAACATTATCTTAAGGGACTTGTCTTCCTAGAGACATTTTTTGAAAATTGCAAAGGAAGATCATTAGGGAATGGATGTCTTAGGGTAGACTCTATAACACGATATAGACCATGAAACAAGTGAGAATTTTTTAAAATGGCTTATATCCCCTATTCATAGTTGTGGAAAGCTTCACAACCATGAATAAGACTCTACTTGATGCGGTATTTTGGACACCCTAGGACATCTTAAATTTGGTCTTTGATACCAAATTTGTCACGATCCGACCTAGGGCCTAGTTGTAACTTTAATTGAAAATCCAAAGGGCTCCAACCAAGACTCTTGACATATCACAAGCATGCATAAGATAAAGTAAGTATAGAAATAACGTAAGAAGGGTCTAAACATGATCATAAAAATAAGAGTAACTTGACTACATAGACTCCGTGACATAGGTCTAACAAATGCCTCTACTATATAAATAGGCAGGGAATAAGATATGTCCCTAGATTACCCTCAAAACAAATTATAACAAGTATTTGAAATGAAACAAGTAACTCATAACTAGTCCTTGATAGGTAAGGACTCACCAAACACTTCGCCAATAAGGAAACTCTACTTGCCATGTGTGATACGAGCATGATCATCAACCCCTACATTATGAGACAATGTAGGAACCAAATATGTGTTAATACTTTTGAATGTACTAAGTATGAGGGCATGAGATAAAATATAAATCACAAGATACAATTATAAATTGAGTACTAGGTAAAGAGGATACGTGAAGTCATGAGAAAACGATAGTTATCAAAGCATTAGAAAGGCATAGTTGAAATCATGAAAGTACATAAGGGGTCATACATATGTAGAGTAGAACCATAATCGACAATAAGACCATACGAGCTATAACATTGAATCTTGATGTCTCCCCATACAATAGAAGGGAATCTACTTGTTAAGGTAAATATAACACCCCCAAAAAAAATTTTTGCAAAGACTCAAACATTTCTTCACGTGTGTGTAGACTCAAACCGAAGGACTTATAATTTTATATGAGTTAGGATTAATTCCTAAGTATTTGAAGGGTATTAAATGTGGTTTGTTGTCATAAGACATCTCTAACACCAAGTCGAGTCCAAAGAATTAGTCTCGACTAAGTTTCTGAATGAGTTCGTATAAGGGTCAACTTCAAATGATCATATATCCTTGCATATAATGAACTGGGTGGCCCATGAACTACCAAATTAAAGATGTTTGAGTCTTCTTTCCAATGCCACCAAGATTGCAATTTTGGATTTTGGAGTCAAAATTTATGACCCTTTTTCTACAGACTAGTATTGCAGGAAGTTTAGGCCTGGGCGATCCCTGCAGGAATTTTAGGCTTGGCGCCCTAGGGGCGCCCGACGCTACTATAGCACCAGAAAATAGGCTCAGTAGTTTGGTCCTTGGCGCGACATGCCACTATTAGGTGTGCAGGGTTTTAAGCCCATTTTGGCTTGGCGCTGTAGTGGCGCGACGCGCCACTATAGCGCCAGCAGGATTTTTACCCAGTTTTCCAGATTTTTGATGAAGGGCAATTTGGACATTTTTCCCTAAACATATATACATAACTTGGTCACGTGTGTGTAGACCCAGAATTCTTTTTGCAAAGACTCGAACATTTTTTCACGTGTGTGTAGACTCGAACCAAAGAACTTGTAATTTTATATATGAGTTAGGATTAATTCCTAAGTATTTTAAGGGTATTAGATGTGGTTTAGAGTTATAATATATCTCTAACACCAAGTTGGGTCCAAAGAATTAGTCTCGACTAAGTTTCCGAATAAGTTCGCATAAGGGTCAACTTCCAATGACCATATTGCCTTTCATATAATGAACTGGATGTCCTATGAACTACCAAATTAAAGTTCTTTGAGTCTTCTTTCCAACGCCACCAAGATTGCAATTTTTGGAGTTACGAGTCAAAAGTTATGACCCTTTTTCTACACACTAGTACTGCAGAAATTTAAGGCCTGGGCGATCAGTGCAGGAATTTCAGGCCTGGCGCCCCAGTGGCGCCCGAGACCACTATAGCGCTAGAAAACAGCCTCAGTAGTTTGGCTCTTGGTGCGACATGCCACTATGAGGTGTGCATGGTTTTAAGCCCATTTTGGCTTGCCGCTGCAGTGGCGCGATGCGCCACTATAGTGCCAGCAGGAATTTTACCCAGTTTTCTAGATTTTTGATGAAGGGCAATTTGGACACTTTTCTCTAAACATATATAAACAACTTGGTCACGTTTTGGGATCATATTTTCAGTCCTTTACCCTTTTCTAAAGAACCCTATACCCCATTCTCTTCTCTCTTAAACATCTCCAATAAGAAATCCTCTCAAAAACTCAAGGATTCAAGCTTCCCATTGAGACCCAACAACAAGGTTACTTCAAAATCTACTCTAAGGTATGTAAGGCTAACTTAAAATATGGATTGAGTTCTTTCATATGCCCCATAGATGTGTTGGATAAAAATGGTGAAAAGCTTGAACCTTCTATGAAGGTTTTGTTGAAATTTTCCTAAACTCTAGAATATTTTATATACTAGTAATTGATTGATGATTTTATGACTTAAATTCTTGAATAATTATCTTTCATATTTATTTCACAAACCGTAGTTACATATTAACAACAATGATTTTTGTATATAAATTAATATGTATTTGTGGTATTCTTGAGTTGAGTTTTGTTGAGAGTATGGATTCATGTATTCATTCACATGAACCCAAGATGAGATTTCTTCTTGTCATAATTGTCTTGAGGTTGAGATTAATGGTTTTTGTGTGTATATGTATTGATTGGAATGAAAAGAATAAATTGGGATAGTTATGAATGTGAATGGCATAAAAAGAAATAAAACATTGGTAGAGCAAAAATGTCATTTTTATTTCTATAAATGGAATATAGAATTAAATAAGAATTTTGAAGCAAGATGTTTGATAATGATGTGAATGATGATGTTTGATGATGATGTGGATGATGATGTTTGATGATGATGTGAATGGTGGTTATTTAACATAGATAGAATGATTGATGAAGAGGTATGTTGATGATAATGTTCGAGGTGAAATGGATTGGAGTCTAATGTGACTACATGATATGTCATTTGCATAATTTGATTTGATTGGAGTCATATGAGTATAAATTATTATTTGAGAAAGAGTTTTAAATAAATAATTTGTGAACACTTTTACATAGACTATTTATACACTATTTTGAGTTTAAAGAATGATTATTTTCATCTTTGATTTAGAAAGAGTTTAAGCATGATTTTAGTTTGAAAAGTCTCTTAATCACTATTTTGAGTATGAGTATAAATGAGTTGACAATGTTTACATTAAAACATCTATTTTGAGACCGAGTTGAGGAGTTAAAAACTATGTTTTAAATGCATTAATTGAGTTGAGATTGTAGCAAATTTAAAGAGAAGAGTTTGATGATTGAGATGAGTTGATTTGAAAGAAGGTCTAATGAGGCCAGATTTGATTAAGTTTTGAAAAGAGTCCAATGAGACTAAAAGAATTAATTTGAAAGAGTCCAATGAGACTAAATGAGTATTTTGAGTATTTTATTCACTTGATAGATATGAGCATATTGAGTCTTGGGAGGAGTATTAAGCACCTAATTGGGTATTTGTATAGTCCATACTTGAATCCCATGAACTACGTAGCCAGCGTAGAAAGGGATTGTACCGTGACAGATGTTTCCTTATTTCATTGTCCTAAAATGATAGGACTTCATTGATTGATTCATTCATACCCTGGCAAAGTATGAACGGATGTGGCAACAACATCAGCTTGTTGTACTATCACTTTCTCATATGGTGATGGTTGTCGGTTAGAGAAACTTCTAAATTGAGTGGACTGTGTATGATATGATTGGTTTGATTGATATTATTTGATAATTGAGTTGAATTGTAAAACATTGCATAATTTTAATTTACATATCTATTGAATTGAGTTGATTGCATATGATTGGATTGGATTGGATATGTGATTGGATTGGATTAAATGATAGGTGATTGAATTAGATCTGATGGCATGAGATTGGATTGGATCCTATTATATATGGTTGGATTGGATTGGATTGTATATGATTGGGTTGGACCGATTGTATATGATTGGATCGGATTATATAGGATTGGATTGGATCGGATTGGATCGGATTGTATATGATTAGATTGGACCGATTGTATATAATTGGATTGGATCAGATTATATATGATTGGATTGGATTGGATTGGATTGGATTATATATGATTGGATTAGATTGAATGATTTGATTGAATTGTATTATACATGATAGATTGGATTGGATGGTTTATGATTGCTTTCTGTCTAAACTGTGTTCTTACTTTAGACTTATGACACCTTGATTGAGTCTCCCTTATCTTTCTGATTTGAGATATCCGAACTAACATTATTCTATATTAAGGTATGTTTCATTCTGCCATATTACATACTCGTACATTTCATGTACTGACGTCCATTTGGACCTGCATCATTTTATGATGTAGAGACAGGTTTAACAGATCATCAATAGGAGCACCATTGAGGATCTATTCACACTCAGCTTATTGGTGAGTCCTCCCCTACATTCGGAGGACCGCTTATGTTATTCTTGCATTGAGTTTAGTCCTTTTCATTCTGATTTGAGGTAGCCATGAATATGTCATTGGCACCAATTAGATAGTAATGATAGAAGCTTCATAGACTAGATAGTGATGGGTCGATTGAGTATTTTATTTCTTGAATTATTCTTGTCAAACTATTTAACGACATAAATTGGAGTTTAATTTGTTGGTCCATGGCCTTCATTATTTGAGTTAGAGTGATGATTTGAGTTGCCCACTAAAGTATTTCTTTATTTTAAACTTTCTGCTGATTGATTGATATAAATAGATGTGTGATTGGATCAAGTGATTCACTTGGGGACTAGCAATGGTCTTTGAGTGCCGGCCACGTCTAAACTTTCCACTGATTGATTGATATACATACGATATATGTGGATCCACTAGCTAAGCCATGAAGGCAAACCTATGATGGCATGTAGTTTAAAGGATAAGAGGTTTCTATTAAGGCTTTTGGTAGGGCCTCCATCTCAAGTCCACTCGATGCTAAGTCAAATTCCACAGAATACATAACTTAGTAAATATACTTAGCATATATCATAACTTGTTCATAAGCTTCATAATTTATATAATAGCTCATTTCATAACATAATTATAATGTAATTATTGGCCTTTCATCATTAGAAATCATATTTGCATAATTTATATAATTAGGTTCTAGGTCACCATGTAGGGCCCTAAGTCATCTTTCTTCATAACTTGCATGAAATTCATATCTTGAACATACTTGTAATTCATGATCATAATTCATACTTGAACTTAGAGTAAAACTCACATACATAGTCAATTTTAATAGAGACAATGATTATACTTTAAATCATTGAAATCATAATCATACTTCATAATATCACCATTGAAAATAGCTTCATGCATGGGCAAATCCTAATTCAACTTGAAATCATGTAATTCATGTAGAAACATACTTATAATGATCATATATATTGATTAAAAGCATAATTGAAAAAGCCCAATGCAATTCATCAAATTAGAGTTAAAATCCAATTGAAATTTATAAGATTTTAAGTAGAAACCTTGGAACTCCATGGGTGAAAGGAAACAATAGATCAATCCCTACATACCTTGAATGAATTTGTGCTTAGAATTGAAAAAGGAGACTTGCTCTTGAAGAAACTCTAGCCAAACTTGATGAAGAAGATAAACCCTTAAATGAACCTTGAGAGAGAAGTCTTAATGTTGATTGAGAATTAATGATGGAAAATAATAGGTTTAGGAGTATTTAGGATATTTTCGTAATAAATTTGGTCCTAAAAATGTCCATATACATAAATAAGGTACAGGGAAATGACCAGATTACCCCTTATTTAATTGGTACTGGAACTCACCACGGAGAACCCATTACGGTCTGTGATGCTCATCATGGCCCCGTAGTGGTGTCCATGATGTTAGCCTTGGAATTGGAATTCTGAAGTTGCAGGGAAAAGTTTCATAACTCCCTCTACGGAACCTTTCACGGTCCTTGGAATGTACTATGGCCCGTGAAACATGGATATAGTGAAGGACCTATAGGTGGGTCTACAGGAGTGACCTCCACCAAACCCACCACAGTCCATGAAGATCTGTACGGCCCGTGGGGGAGAGGTGTAGTCCTTTTCTTGGGATCATAATCTGAGGTATCAGGGGAAGGGTCACCACGGAGGGCTTCACAGCCCATGGTGCTCAACACGGTCTGTGGTGTCCTGTCGTAGACTTCACTCTACAGGAATGAGCCTCAGGGTTACCACCACGGTGGCTCACCAAGGCCCGTGTGCCCTTTCGTTGTCATCATCTGGGCCAAAATTATAGATTTTCAAAAATTTCATGTTTTGATCCTTATTTTTTGACTTTTCAAATTTTGAGGTCTTACAATAAATGTATTTTTGTATATGTATTCTTATGATGATTGTCTCAGTTCAGCCTTTGTTGAATTTTGATTTACCAATTCTGGTTGAACTCCTAGGTCCAAAATTGAAATTTGTTTCTCATCGATGATATTGTGGGCCTCATTGCAAGTGTGCACAAGAAATCAACTATAACATCAATCAACTTCTACAACTTAGAGAAATCTATTTGATGTCAATACAAATATTAATGAAATGACAAGCATCACATAAATGATAGTTAAATTGCAACACAAAGTTCATAGACTTAGTTGATTCCTCTGTTAAAGTAAACTCAAGCAAAAGCCTTCTGAGATAGTATTTTTGAAATATATCTTTTTTGTCACCAATATTTATCACATGTTAAGTCATGCAATTTGTGAGTGATAGCTTGTATGACTCCACCTCGAGTTAGGGCACCAGGTCCCTTGACAAAGCCAGTTAATACAATACTCAAGTTAGATGCAAAAGATAAAATAACACAAAATGTTTATGTGGAAACCTTCTTTCTCAAGGGAGAAAAACCACAACATGTCACACAGGATTTCACTGACAACCTTCACTAATAAGAGAGTCAAGATTCAGATTACAAACTCATGTAACCTAGGAATTAAACTTTTAATCTCCTCCCCCTTGTAACAACTCTATTAAAAGATGTGAGCCTAAGCAATAACTCTATTTTCCACTGCACAAACTAACTCTAGTTAGTGAAAACTTCAATAATACACCACGCCTAGTTCTAGCCCCCAACTAAGCAATAACTCTATTATCCACTACCCCAACTAGTTCTAGTTGACATAGACTTTAAATACTCCGATCAAGCTAACTTTAGCCATGACTCGAAAACTCAAACTAAAACATGAAGATGATCAATATTCCTTTTTAAATAAGAATCGATCTTACAATGTTTAGAATAAAAGATACAAAACTCAAAACCCAAATGAAGATATTGGAATACTGGATCAGGTCCTAGTAAAGTATGAGCAATGTTGTTCCTTGAAGATGATTTTTTCTTTGTGTATGAACTTAATTTGAAAAAGCATGTGTTTTTGTCACAATGTTCTCTTTATAAGAGAGACAAAAAATATAGGAGCAATGCTATTGGTCAAGGCAGTCTGCTGTTGCAGCACCTCCACTGAAGTGCTACAACTTCAACAGCTTTTTGCAGCTCTATAGTTGTTCTCCACTTTCTTGTCCTGGATAGACATTATATATGGGACCAAGTCTACTAGGTCCCATAGTTTGTTAAAACATCAAACATGAATATGCACCTTTGTTGCAGTGCCATCAATCTCTACAACTTGCAGCTTTATAAATGTACTCCACTTTTCTGTCCTGGACCGACGTTACTCATGGGACCACGTCCCTTTACCAAGTCCCATAGTTTGTTAAATAATCAAAATGCAAATATAACATTTTCCCCTAATCACAAACTATATCAAGATAATAAACTATATCAAGTTTGTTCCCCCTTTTCAATTATTGTCACTGCTTGCATATTTTCCTTACCAGTATGCTTCTCCTTTGTCGATCATGTCCTTCTTTGCATCATTTGTAGTATGATAGTTTCTGAAATCATCAAAACCCAGGATACAATATTTTCCCCCTTTTTGATGATGAGAAACTATTCCCCCTATCGACATTATCTTCCCCCTATCATATGGACCAAATCCCTTGAACTGAACTAGCTACCCATCATTAATACTTCTTCCCCCTTTTGGCATCATAACAAAGTTAGAACAGTAAACCAAGTAAAATAATATGCACTCTCGATAATTCATGGCCACTGGGCAACACTAACATGAATGAACTAGCCAAGAGTAGGAAAAGAAGAAGTTGACAAAGAGGCAAATTTTCGTTCATAATTTATCAGAATAGCATCAAAAATATTACATTAAAAAAATCTATAAGGTAACTGATCAGTTATAGCCATGAAGACAGAAAAGAAGTACACTTAGGATAGAAAGAAAAAACATAAGGACTAGAAAGAGAGAGGATGAGGAAGAAGGGAGTGGAGAAACATCATCATGCACTCATTTTGAGCTACATAAGCTTATAGAAATTGTTTGGTCAGGTCCTCCACTTTAGAGTGAGACTTATTTTTTGCAATTAAGGCTTGAACTTGTACCTCCAAATCAATATTTTCTTTCTAAAAGGTCTCATCACAACCTTGTCCCCGAGTCAGACCTTGCTGCAAGGTTGCTTTCAATCCAGTTATTTTATTATCACACCTTTCCATTGCAATAATTATCTCCTCCAGATATGCCTTGAGCTTCTCTTATTGTTCCATAAAGTCTTGACACCTGGGACTTTTCTTTGTTACCCGTTCTTCCCTTAAAGCACTCACATTCAATGAGAGTGGTTAATAAAAAGGATTGATTCACTATCCCTACAATCCTTTTGCTAAATTTTATCTTGTAGTAGGCAAAAACATTATTCAATAAATAGTCGTAGGCCAATTTATGTTTGTCATCCTTTGCAATGATCACCTTGTGCATAGGATTTTTACTCATTTGAGTCAAATGCTGAACTACCAACTCTTTTTTTTCAGCCACTAGGATACTTGATATATTTTCCCCTTTTTTTGATAGGTCACCCTCAAACCTATATTCAGTTATACCTATAGGAATGGGACTAGGTTGAGACTAGAGAGATGTGTCTATGAGAGTGTCAGAGACAGCTAAATCTAGAACTAACGAGAACTGGAAGGAATGAATGTTGTCTTGGGAGAAGTGAAGGGAAAGAGACAACATGACTTGAAAGCCAAAAACAAAAGTTTTCTAAAGATATGGGTTCTTATTTTCGAGGAATGAATTAGAAGGAAAAGATGGTTGAGACATTGTAAGATATGTGACAATGGATTAGAGATGTGGGAAAATACATGTGGCATTTTCAAAAAAAAATCTCTAAGGCATTTTAAACAGCAATAAGTTTGATAGTAACCTTTGAAGAAGGACACGGCCCCCCTCTTGAACCCTTTTAAAGGATTTTGCCTTGAGTCTATCCCATCAGCTTTTCTTCCTTAGCTAGTTCACCATGCGTATATACCTACAAAAGGTATAGATAGAATTTAGCCAAAAGATACACATTACTAACAAGGATACATATCCCTAATCATAAAGAATGAGAGGGTTGATAGCATCAACTCATGTGAGTTAATTAAACTTGATCAGCCCCAACTTTAGCTCATTTTCCTCAAATTGGTCCCTTTTTAGAGCCTTTGTGAAGAATTCCACTACTTAGTCTTCAAATTTGCAAAATTTCATGCAAATATTTCCCTTCTCTACATTGTCCCTCAAAAGTGATGCCTCAAATCAATATTCTTAGTTTTCTTATGATGTACTAGATTCTTGCCCACATTCAATATACTAGTGTTTGCACATAAAAGTGGGACAATGTTAGTGACTCTCCCAAAATTTTTGAGTTGTTGCTTGATCCATTAGAGCTAAGCACAACTTGATGCGGCTGCTCTATGTTCTGCCTCAGCTGTGAAATGAACTACTAAATTTTGCCTCCTTGTGCCCCATAACATCATGGAGGAAACAAAAATGAGTCATTCCTGAGGTGCTCTATATTGACTAGGTCCCCTACATAATATGCTTTAGCATAGCCAAAAAGGAATCACTAGATAAATAGTATAGGACCAGGTTCTCTACAAGTATTTCAGAATCCTTATAGCAACTTTCAAGTGAGACTCCTTAGAACATATCTTGAGTTATTGAACACATCCCAATAATGTAAATAACATAAGGTATGCTAGCTGACAAGAGTAAAAGAGATCCATTGATTTATCTATGCATAGTATCAGTCATATAAGGACCAAGTCCCTCAGTGTCCAGTTTTAGCATATGATTTGATTGATCAATATATTCAAAGCTCAGAGGTTGCTTGACATAGACATCTTCCTTCAAGTACCCATTGAGAAGTCACTTTTCACCTCTATTTGAAATAATTTGAATCTTATAGAGGCAGACAAAATAATGAGAATTCCTATTGCTTCCATCTTTGCGATATGTGCAAAGGTCTCATCAGAATCAGTTCTTTCTTCTTGATTGTATCTTAACCATAAGTTTTGCCTTGATTTTAGTTATAACACTATGCAAACCAAGATTAATTTTGTATACAACCTCATCCCAATAATATCTATGTCGGCCGGTCTGAGGATCAGGTGCCATACTTTATTTCTCTTAAACTTATGTAATTCTTCTTGATTTGCATATCCAAGTCCAGGGAAGAAGTGAGATTGTCAAGTGGATGAGATGACTTATACTTCCAGATTGATATTCTTGTGAACGACTGTGGATGACTGGTACCAGGTCCCTCTATCCCCTGAACAAAAGACTTAGAGAGTTGCAAATCAATTTTTCCAATGGGATCTTGTTGAGGACCAAGTACCTCTGCTTCTTCAAATCTCCCAATTCATCAAAGATGACATGATCACTTTCTTTAAAACATTGTGTTCTCTTGTTGTAGACCCTATAAGCTTTATGGTTGATCAATATCTCACAAACACTCCTTCATCACTCTTAGGATTAAATTTTCTAAGATCATTCTTACCATTACTCCAAACAAACCATTTACAACCAAAAGCCCTTAAGTAGTTTAACTTAGGCTCTCAATTGTTCAGCAATTCATAAGGAGTTTTGTTTTAGAATTGAACTCATTAAGCACATGTTGGTGACATATCATGTAGTGTTGACAAAATTAGCTCAAAAATTCTTTGGAAGACCAGCATCAATTAGCATGCTTCTAGTAAGGTCGACCAAGGTTATGTTCTTCCTTTAAACCACGTTGTTTTGTTGAGGAGTTATGGGAGTTGAGAAGTAGTGACTTATCCCATGATCAGCATAGAAATTCTCCACCTTGCATTCCTGAATTTTGTTCCATGGTCCGACATGCTCCCTGCAATTTTATAATTTAGCTTCACTCGAATCTTCTCGGGAAAGACCATCAGGACTTCAAAAGTTTTATATTTGGACCTTAGAAACATAGTCCAAGTGAATCTTGATAAATCATCAACAATAACTAGGATATATTTCTTTCCTCCTCTGCTTTGAACTTTTATACGTCTACATAAGTCCATATGAAGTAACTCGAGAGGCCAAGTAGCGTTAACTTGATTCTTTTGCTTGAAAGACAACCTAATCTATTTGTCTTTGATGCATGCATCACAAACTTTGTTATTTGCAAATTTAATCTTTGATACACGGTGAACCAGGTCCCTTCAAAACAATTTGTTGAGTAGAAGAACTGACAAATCCTAATCTTTGATGCCATAAGACTGCATTTTCTCTTTGCATATGGAGATATGTACGATTACCACCAAGAAATGAGTTCAAGTTAGACACATACATATTCTTACATATGGTATACATCTTCTATAGCATATTCAAGGTCTTTACAAGTTTTACAACACCAAGTATGTATTCTTTCTTTCCATTCCCTAAAGGAGACACCTCCACCTTGAAGTGCCTTGAGTGAGAGGAACTTTTATCAGTTTGGTTAGTAATATGCTCAAAATATCTGCTATCCATGAACTAGCAATGACTACTTCGTCCTACTCTAACCTTCACCAAGGAATTACCTATTAGCCTTGGGAACCCATTTAAGTTGAGTTCCCAAACTGTAGATAAAGCTGTAATCAACACTTTCTTAGTCCAAGTAGGCAATTAAACTTTCCTCACCTCAGACACCCTACCAGGTCCCCTTCTAAATTTCTTTTTCTGTTCAGTATAGTTTCAAAAGTTCTTTTTAATCCTTTTCTAGGCTTCACAATACTTCTTAAGATGTCCATCTCATCCACGGTGAGTACATAGAAAATTTCTTTCTAGAGTTAGTGCAAAATTTATTTATACTTCTTCAACCACTCTTCACGTTCTAGCTAAAGTCTACAAGCCTTAGTTTTTCCGTTTCAATTAGACTCAGGAATTTTCTTCAACTTCTCCTTAAGATCTATGTTTTCGGCACTTACTGAAGCCAATTATTCTTCAAAATCAGAAAGCTAAGTGTTCAAAGCAATTTTTTCACTTCAAAAATGTCTAGACTATCACTCGAAGCATCATTTTCAGTTGTGAGCTCACAGAGTGAGTCGATCAGGACCTTAGCAAGACCTTTCAGTTTTTTGAATGAATAGTCATTGGGGTTTTACTTAATGTCAACATATGTTACCTCATCATACTCATCATCATCTAATTTTACCATGAGGGAAAAAAGTGAGTAGAAAACACCTTCATCATATTCTACTTCTATCATAGACTTGGTACTCAGGTTCATTAGATTCACTTGATGAGTCTTCCAAAATAGCAAGATCTTGCATGACAACATAATCAGCAGTATCTCTTCTCCTGGACTTTTTTGGGGCCTGGTCCCTCCATTTGTTTATATCACCACTAGTTTTAACATAATCATTGTAATCAAGCTTGTGCATTGAACAGCCTCTACTAAAATGACCAGGCTTGTCGTAACTATGACAAAAATCATTTTCATTTAAGAGATTGTATGCACTTCCTTTTCCAAGGTCTTTCTTAGAGTGCTCTTGTTGTTGTTCATCTCTTGAGATTGGAGATTTCTAATCAACTTATCCAAGGCAAGAGTTTTCAGGTCCCTTGCCTCTATGATAGCATCAACTTTAGTTTTCCCAAGTTTTGAAAGAAATTTTTGAATATTTCTTACTTTCTTACCTGGATGAATTTCCATATCCAGAAAATGCATCTCATTTGTGATGGAAGTACGCCTGGTATGCATTTCCTGGATGGTTTCACCCTCTTTCTTAGTGAAGTTCTTGTTTTGGGTTGTAAACATATCCACCTTAGCCTCTTTCACCAGACTTGTTTTTTCATATGTTATCTTTAAACAATTCCATATATCCTTGGCATACTCACAATCTGAGATTTAGTTGTACTTATCAGGCCCTATCCCACACACCAACAACTTCTTTGCTTTATAGCTCTTCTCGATCTTTTTTCTATTAGTTTCATTGTACTCCTTTCGTATTTTTAGAACAACTTTGGTGCTTTATCCTTCCTTCACTTCCTTCATAGCCACATGTGGTCCATCATGAATGATTTCCCATAGCTCACTAAAGAATGACATCCCATAGCTCACTATCTTCAACCATGATGACGTCATACATCCTAATCTTCCACCACCTATAATGTTGTCTATTAAAATTGGGGGTTTAGTGATTGACTAGCCTTTTCCAGATTTGGATAAGCACTCATCTTAGAAGGATCCTCTCTAGGTGTTAGTTATATAAAGAGTTCCAACTCTGACACCAATTGATGGCTTGTATAAGTCCACCACGAGTCAGGGGACCAAGTCCCTTGACAAAGCCAGTTAACAGAATGCTCAAGTTAGATGCAGATACACAATATTTGTGTGGAAACCTCCTGGCTCAAAGGAGAAAAACCATGACCTATCACACAGGATTTCACTAAAAATCCTCACTAATAAGAGAGCCAAGATTAAGATTACAAATTCATGCAACCTAGGAATTAAACTCTTAATCCCTTCTCCCTTGTAACAACTCTATTACAAGATGTGAGCCTAAGAAATAACTCAATTTCCCATAGATAAACTAACTCTAGTTAGTACAGACTTCAACAATACATCACGGCTAAGTCTAGCCACCAACTAAGCAATAACTCTATTTCCCACTACCCAAACTAGTTCCAGTTGACATAGACTTTAACACTCCGATCAAGTTAACTCTAGCCATGACTTAAAAACTTAAAATACAACATGAAGACGATCAATATTCCTTTATAAAACAAGAATCGATCTTACAATGTTTAGAACAAAATATTCAAAACTCAAAACCCAAATGAAGATGTTGCAACGCTAGATCAGGTCCCTGTTGAATATGAGAAATGTTCTTCCTTGAAGATGGTTTTTGCTTTGTGTATGAATTTTATTTTCAAAAGTTTGATTTGTTTTATCACAATGTTCTCTTAATAAGAGAGACATAAAACCTAGGAGCAACGCCAATGGTCGAGGTAGGCTGCTCTTGCAGCCTCAACCTCAGCTTTTGCAACTTTATAGTTGTACTTCACTTTTTTGTCCTGGACAGACATTACATATGGTACCATGTCCCTCTAGCTTGTGCCATACTTTGTTAAATCATCAAATTATGAATATACACCTTTGTTGTAGTGCCCACCAACCTCTTCAGCTTTTGCAGCTTTACAGTTGTACTCCACTTTCATGTCCTGGACCTACGTTACTCATGAGACCAAGTCGTCTCTCTACCAAGTCTCATAGTTTGTTAAATCATCAAAATATAAATATAACATTTTTCCCCTTTTTGATTATGACAAACTATATCAAGATTGTTCCCCCTTTTTTATTATTGTCACTGCTTGTATATTACCCTTATCAGTATGCTTCCCCTTGTCTCTCATGTCCCTCTTTGCATCATTCGTTGTTCGTTGTATGATAGTTTATTAAATCATCAAAATTCAAGATACAACAGTGAAAAAATCCAATTGACAGTACTTAGATTACTAAATATTAAGTTCAACCAACATTTCCATCTATGAGCAGATCATCAGTTACATCTCTCATACTTTCTTACATACTCTGGTTGCATTCGTGAAATGAATGTCTTCTGAAAAAAGTAATCAAATTAAGAAATAGATGAAAGGATAAGAAAGGATATTATGTTTTGTAGTTTTCTATTTACTTTTGAAATAGTTGGTTACATGTGCATATGTTGGTGTATGAGTTCATGCCAAATGGTTCCTTACATGATCTTCTCTCTGGTATGGGATGTATCCTTCCTTTGCCTATGGTGCCATTTGACGTCCTTTTGTTAGATTCAAGCATATTTATTCTCCTCTTACTTTTTCTTTTTAGTGTTTTATTGCTTATCCAAAAAAGAGGGTGAAAGATTTGTCCTTCTAGTAAAGAATGCTTGTACACATGAAACTTGAAAGTAAATCTAATTTCTCAGAGAGAGACTTTTTCTGAAGTTTCTACTTCATTTTGACTCCTAAATTCCGATTGTCAGTTTCCTACTTTCTTCACTTGTGTGGTGAGGTCACCAATATGTTTATCACGTGGAACCTTATATTTTTAATTTTAATCATGTGTCAGTTCCAATATGAATATCAAACGGGTATCTCCACAATAATATTATTAAAGATTTTACTAATTGTTACAGCTAAATATAAGGAATATCTGAATCTTGGAAATGGGTTGTACATTGCTTTAGGTGCTACCAGGGGCATCCTCTACCTCCATAATGAAGCTGATGCTCCAATAATCTATCATGATATCAAGGCAAATAACATCCTGTTGGACTTCACGTTCACCGCAAAAGTCTCTGATTTTGGAATCTAAAGGCTTGCACCATTACCTGATACTAAAACGAGTAGACATGTATCAACTGTTGTGAAAGTAACTCCTATAAGGCTTTACTAGTCTTATATGTTGAAGCCTGGAATAGAATATGGCATCAATAAGACCAGCAACTTGAGCAATTAGGTTGCATGGCCACATACTAGGACATGATATTCTTCAAAATCTATGATAAAAACGGTTGAGAATAGGAAGAACTTTTCTATGTTCATTCTAACATATGGATGAAATTGTCTCATTAATGGATCAATTCTCCTATCAAATAATTAATCAACAGTGTGATATATTCATCTTCTTAAGAACTTCAATAATGGATGGTTGACCTTCTTACACCCTTTTGTGTGTTCCCCACCTTCATCGATCATTGCAGAATTTTAACTTGAGTCTACTTCTCGCAATAAAATTCGATGGACAAAATAATTGTCTTAGAAACATGTTTGTTCACTTACATGCTTAAGACACATTCGAAAGGTGGTATATTTTGAGGCCCACATTAGTTGATGGAAGGCAAATTTGTCTTGTTATATGGTCTTAGGAAATCCTCTGCTCATGAGTTAGCTTTTAGAGTTGAGTTAGGCCCAAAATACATTTACTTATCATGGTATCAGAGCTAATCCAAACTCATAAGTCAACACACGAGGCTCTTCACAAATGGTACCTTAGTTACTCAATCGGCACATATCTTTTTATCATTCCCATAGATAGCCTATAGGGTATAATCTGTCCATATGTCCAGCCTCCAATACATCGTTTGTTCCTAAAGACTTATCTTGATGTCCTTCACATCTCCATGAAGTTTCATTCCATTCTCATACTCATGGGAAGAGAGATTTGGCCTTTAGAAGCTTCAGCTAATTATGACAATGTCACTGCTCCTCGGCTAAGTCAAGCACAGAGCTTAACAATGTCGAAATGAAACCAAACTTGGTAAGAATATTCAATAACATCCTACAAACTGGGCTTTCACACGATATCCCAAGATTCCAACTATTGCTCGAAAATGTGAGACACTAACACACATGCGGTCGTCGCACATAGGCTAGACCCTTAGTCTCACACTAAGTGTTAAACTCTTTTAGAACACCTACTTCATGAATACAACAATTCTCCATGGTTGTTGCCTCCCGCACTGTTACACCCCGCACTCATGAGCTCAGAACGTCTTCTTAAGTTTCTTAGACACTATCATGTGAGCCGGATAAGCTATGACACTATCAAATAACTCTAAGTAAAGAAGATTGTGATACCTCGCGAGAAGGGAGGTTGGAGATAGAGTCATAAGAATCCGGAAAGAGTTGGAGGCTAAGAAATGAGTCGTAGGACTCGATTTACCTACGTAAGGCATTAAGTTAAGAGTCTTATACACTTAAGTTGCTTAAGGATATATCAAGCTTACGTAGTACGGATTACATAGGCTCTTAAAGTGAGACGAAATTACGAACCCGCGAGGAAGGGAAAAAGATGACGCGTGGAAGCCAATGGAGGAGCGACACGTGGCAGCACCTCAAGCAAGCAGGTGATGCACCTACTTAGGGTCAAGTAGGTGATGCAGCTGCTTGGGGGAGGTGGACCCCACTGCCACGTGGCAGCCCCTAATTGGCAGCATGACACGGTGGCCAATCATGGCTTGACACGTGTCATCCTTAGGGGCTGACACGTGTCAACCCTTGGGACCACCTATATAAGTTGATATGTATTCTAATTACTTCAGTTCATTAGCATATTTCCAGAAGCAACGTGAGAAAACAGACCCTAAAGCTAAGGAGAAATACTTGCGACGGCTTTGGGAGAAAAATAGGTAAGTCCCGTTTTCGTTCTGTAAATTAATTAATTAGCATATAATACAATGATATGGAGGTATTAGAAGTATAAAATTATTCCTTGGTGCAGCCAAAACGAACAGCAACCAGTCCACACAGTTTCAGCACGTAATTAAAATTCCGAGGCGCGATTTCGGCAAGTTTTAGTCAATTTCGGGAAAGGTAAGTGCTTCCCCTCTAATTTGAAGTTTATGACGTTAACTTATGGTATATTACACACCTTAGGACCTGCTGGAAGTTGGGAAAAAGGTTTCAAAAGTTCGGCATTCGAAATAAACGAATTTAGAATCGCTATAGTTAAGTTGTTGTCGAAATAAGGTGTTGTACGCGTAAGGGCTGATGCTGGTTGTGTTGTGGCGTGTTGCAGGGTCTAAAAGTTATCTAAATTAGGTGTGGTAGCTGCTTTTTGCAGCCACATGACCCTCCGCTTTGCAATTAAAGAATTCGCGAAAGAAAGATTAAAAACTCTAGTTTTGGTATCTTAGTTTCAAGTTAATTGTCGGGGCTTTATATTGTGTAATTTTGGTCGTAATATGTATATGTATGGGCTGCTGGTTGCATTGTTGGTTGTATTCAGGTTTTAAGGACATGGTTGGTATTTCGGATAGGGCACATTATAGGGGAGGTGCTGTCCGATTTTCGTTAACGCCTTAACTAGTTAAGGAACTAGTCGAGAAGGCGAGCTAAGGGATAAATGTTATGAATACTCGTGGGTAGTCAAAGTTGCTGAAAAGTATAAGGTTGTTAATACTTGCATTACTGCTATGTTAAATAGGTTTTCAAGGACAACGATGAGGACGTGATTAAGAGAAGTCCATACAAGGTATGTGAAGCTTTCCTTTGGCGTGTTTTTGGAATAGATATGTAGAACTATTCTTCTTTTCTTTTGGCATGTCTTAGATATAAGTTATGAATGATATGTACATGATATTTGGGATTCAATCCATTCGTAAAGCCCTGAGTATGAGTCAAGACTCTTATTTACTTCTTGATATTAGAACTTCTGTAATAGCTGAGTCATTGCCTTTTAGTCTTCTATATGATGAAAATTAGTATATGTAAAGCCTATTTCTTCTTTCCTTTGGAATGGCTTAACTTTAAGTGAAATGGTATATGATATAGGTTTAGAGGTAATTCCATTTATGAGCTCTGATTGTAACTCGTGACTTGTAGTCACTCCTGAACATTAAGAGTCTGAAAGTAGTCAAACTACTATTCTCGAGCCTTCTATATAACGAATAGTAAGTGGAGGTACCAGCTCCTCTCTTTTTAAAAGGCTCTAAAATGGTAAATGCGTCTGATTGCATAAGTTGAGTCTTTGGCTAGATAACGGTGTCTCTGATTGTATAACTGTGTCTCTGATTGCATAATCGTGCCTTTGATTGCATAGACTATATTTCTGATTGCATGAATTATGTGGCATTATTTTGATGCGTGTTTGTGATCCCTGAAGCCCCAACTGATATAATCCTTAGTGACATCTAAAGGGATACCTCGGATAATTACTCCCCCAGTCTTCAGGTGACAGTTCACTTGACTGTTTCATCGAGTCTTAGATAATGACTTAGTTGCATATGGTTTCTCACTACTCTACTCGTGTATACTGTAACCCATCCTTCCTCGAGTCCCACGATGGGCCGGGATATATTATCGTGCACAGTGTTACTACTTCTTTCACCGCGTCCCGGGCCGGATGTGTATAGTTCCACACACGAGGAGACGATGCCGTACGTGAGGTGTGATATATGTTATATGTTATGACGATACGATTATTCACCGAGTCCCGGGCCGGCAGTAATATGATAGTATATGTGGTGAAATAAGGAAGGAACACCGAGTCCCTCCTTAGAGGGCCGGGTACATATGTATATTATGATGGTACGCTATAGACGTACACCACTCCATTCACCGAGTCCCTCACTAAAGGGCCGGATAATTTATGTAGGCATGCATATGAGATTAAAGCAATACATTGTGACCCTGAGCCCTGCAGTGAACCGGGTGTGATACGATGATATACATGATGAGATGATACCGTATACGATGGTATGATACCGTATACGATGATATGATGAAATGAAATGCATTATGATATGATGATATGTGATTATGAAGAAGTGATTATAACACCGAGTTCACTAGAGGGTCGGGCACAGCATATGATGATGTGTATGATTTACGTGTCTTGAGGTGCAGGTACAGTAATTCATTTAGTTATTATACTTGTCCCCTGCATCCCTATTCAGTTATAATCCCAGTTACGATGTGTTATGCTTTACATACTCAGTACATATATCGTACTGACCCCCCTTTTCTCGGGGGGCTGCGTTTCATGCCCGCAGGTACAGATGTTTATTCTGGAGATCCATCAGCATAGGAGTTCCTCTCAGCTGTGTCGGAAGTGCTTCACTATTCTGGAGCCTAAATTTTGATGCTGGTCACTTAATGTATATATTTGTACATTCAGGGGTACGGCGGGGGCCTTGTCCCGCCATATGTTGCTGTTACTATTCTTAGAGGTCTGTAGACATATGTATATGTGGGTTGTTTGTGAGTTAGTTTTGATGTTGCCTATTCGATATGTTGTGAATACTTTTGTTATAGCAGCCTTATCGGCTCGCGTGCCCTTTCATTATATGATACAAATGAAAGGGGCTACATGTACATGAAAAAGTTTTAAACTACTGGGGTTTTTGTATATAGTATCACATCACACACGGTTCAACACTACATAGTTCAATATGACTACAACTGATAGGTAGGTATACGGGGGTCCAGATCGGACCCCAGTTGCGGCCTACGGGGTTGGGTCGTGACAGAAGTGGTATCAGAGCAGTTCGTCCTTGGAATGTCTACAGACCGTATCTGGTAGAGTCTTGTTTATCGGTGTGTTGTGCACCACATCTATAGACAGGAGGCTACAGGATATTTAGGATGTTACTTTCTTTCAAATCTAAGATCGTGCGATAGAGCCGAGCCATAGGACATGAAATTACTCATACTAACCTGTGATTTTAGCAGGAAGACAACGTCGATAGAAGAAAGTAACTGACGATATTGAAAGTTACAAAGCACGCAGGTAAGCAAAGGCATGAAGGACCTATGTCAGGTAAGGCGTTGCAATATGATTGACGTATACAATTAAAAAAAATGAAAGGAAAATTATACAAGAAAGTGCAACAGGTGCAGTTCGAAGGGACATACGAGGTAAGCCCATTTTCCTAATGTTAATTGTAGGCGCCCTGTGTGGCTGCGAGATAAGATGATATGACTATATGTGTATGCCCTGGGTGGCTGCGATATGATACGATATAAATATATATTTGTGTGCCCTGTGAGGCATTGTTGGCATTTTCTGCATGCAGGTGTGGGGATAGTAAGAAATACAGAGGAAACTCTGCCCAAATTTTCATAGAAATAAAAAGAGAATGAACTGTAGGGCTACAGTATGTCTTAAAACGTGGTTCTCGCAACAATGATGTGATTTGACTAAATAAGTATGGCTGACCTCGAGAAATAAGTTAATTGCTGAGTTAATGGCAATAGAAACTAGGAGGACGATACTAGAATAGTAGAATAAGTTAGAAAGGAACTATAAGCCAAAGAAAATGACTCAGAGAGGACTGATAGTTCGAGATAAAATGAGATAGTAAGGCATTGCCTAAATTGATACATAGGGATAAACTATGACAAGTTATAATTAAGGGAAGTAACAGTATGGTTAAGACAAGAGTAAGACAAGAGTACAAAGGGAAAAGAATTGTGACGGATATGAAGTGTTAATAAGATAGCTTGTGAGACATTAAGGACAAGACTAGCTAAGAAGGGTAAGTAACCCATAGTAAGAATCGTGAAGAAAGTCAAGCGGTATTATAATATGGGTCTGAATGCGAACAAGGTACCACGTGAACATAACAAAAACCATTATTAGAATAAGTAAAACTTAGTAAGGAATTAACTAGAAGGTATGATGTGGTCCATGTAAATGGAATGTAAAGATAGGTGTGGAACGGAAAAGCAAGCTATGGAACAAATAAGGAAGATTTATCAAGTTCCATAGGGAAAGTTTCGAATAAAGGTTATATGATGACGAAAAGGATGGCTAGTGCAAGGAAATAAAGGGTAATATGGAATTCCTTACGCCCAACCAAAAATGGAAATGAGTTGAAGGAATAATACAGAAGTTCTAATAGAGGCACTCAAGATAAAGGCGATTAATTAAGTATAAGGATCGAACAAAAAGAGACATAGACAGTTACGAACTGTAAGTATAGT
This sequence comes from Solanum dulcamara, assembly GCF_947179165.1. NCBI lineage: Eukaryota > Viridiplantae > Streptophyta > Magnoliopsida > Solanales > Solanaceae > Solanum > Solanum dulcamara. The sequence goes on along the minus strand of NC_077248.1, from coordinate 17,030,697 downwards.
ATGATGAAAAAGTAATAAGATAAGGCCCCTACTACCACGAAATTGATATGGTTTTAAGCAGGATTAGAAATGAGCCTTAAAGCACACAAACAAAGATGCAAGCTCAGGAGGCATAAAGAAGTATGGTGTACACGTGACTCCACTCTAATGATTAGTGGTATCCACTGGAATAAAGTTAGTATAATGACGAAGCTCGAAACATGAGTCATTAAAGTATAAGTACACTCGAGTGGGGAATGTGCACCAATTATGAGCCCTCCCTAATTACTGGTTTGGATGAATGGAATGTGGCTTTGAATGCACTGCTACATTACGGATACTACTCGAGTATCAATCATTAGATGAGACTCGATTCGAGATATTCCAAATATTAAAGCACCGTACGGTTATGCTAGGGTTTCCTAGAAAGGCAACCTCACGTGGGGATGATTTAACAGAAGATGTAGATATGGTGCAACCCATTAAATATGTTGGAATAGAATCATTCGCGTGTAAATAGCTGAAGATATACGGAGAATGACATAGGTACACCCTAAAAGGGGGGAAGTGGACAAAAGAAGTACAAGCGTAAAAGAAAATCAACTGATGCTATCGCATGTAAATGGGGACGCTTAAACGTCAAACAAGACCCCATAAGAGATGGACGTGATCATACCCAAACTGATGCACCGGATTCCGTCAAAACTCCGAAGTTAAGCGTGCTCGAATGAGAGTAGCATTGGGATGGGTGACCCCCTGGGAAGTGAGAAAAAGAACAAAACAAGTATGACAAAAAGAGATTATAAAAGTGGGTTAGTACAACGACACATATAGAACAAAGTAAGCCAAGAGCAGAAAAGATTATGACTGAAATACAATGCACCTCGTGAAAATGGCACAAGAATAGTTGTGCAACCTATGAATATTGGCATACTAAGAGCGAGGTCAAATAATTACTCGATAAAAGAAAGTCAGTAATAATAATATGATTGCCATATTTAGAATCTATTCAGGAAAAGTGTAAGATGGTTCGAGGCAGAACTGTTCAGATATAATCGGTATTAAGGACAAGAGCCATAGTGGAGCCTTGACCTTGACTAAAGGAGGTAAGCCACTAGTATAGCAATGCTAAGGAATTTTCTGGACTGCTCTATGTCCGTACACATATTTATGTAAGGATTACAATATGATGTATGGTAAGAAAACTGGAGAAAAGATCTGAGTAAAAGAGGAAGATAGCATACCTAAGGTATTACAAGTTAGATTAAGAGGAGTTGTACAATAGCTTAAGTTAAAAGAAGTATCAGCAGTCTGATAACCTATCTAAGGGAATGGAAACCCCAAATCAGAGGTGGAAAGCAGTTAATATGTATTATAGTACAAACTGACCTCGCATTCTAAGGAATTGGGAGTTCATACGGGCTATGGTAGATGGGATGACAGAATCAACCTGTTCCCCTCCGGTTAGAAAGAACATATTCAGCTAAGGGTTCTGCGAAATGACATAGTAGGGAAACAATAAGATTTCACGGAGTCCCCACATATATTATCTCAGATAGAAAAGTTCAATTTTACAACTAACTGCTGGGAATCATTTTGAAAGGGATTGAGGAACCCAGATGAATCTTAGTATGACATTTTGCCCTTCGATTAAGGGACAGGCCCAGATGTGATCCACTAAATTATTGATGAAGTAAAGCTTATTCCGGGACAAGATATCGATCAGCAGCCTAAAGTCAGCAAGAAGGGGATACATTGATCCTTCATAGAGCATTTTTAGAATAGATAAAGATGCCTATGAGTGAGACCTACCGTCTGATTTGAAACAATACATTCATTTTTCACAGATCAATGCTCTGTAAGAATGGGAACGACACTCCCAGAATATTTCCCGTGGAGGAGGTCCACGTAATAGGGAGTTATCCTACGAGGGGCAACCTATCTCCATTCGGGATCAGCATATTAAACGGTTTGCGAACTAAGGACATAGTTTCCATCAAGGTACTGTGGTGGAATAAGAATCGTGAAGACATAAACTGGGAGGTTGAAAAGGAAATGAAACACAAGTGTCCGTACCTATTCCCGACATCTACGGATAACCCTAGTCTTGGAACTCGTATATTAATTACTTGGATGAAAATATATGTCATTCCAGTAGAAAGGCATCTCCCTATGATCCGTATAAAGTCTTAAGGAAAGTTTTATTCAACATTCGGGGACGAATGTTCTAAAGGGGGGAAGGATGTTACACCCCGCACTCATGAGCTCAGAACGTCTTCTTAAGTTCCTTAGACACTATCATGTGAGCCGGATAATCTATGACACTATCAAATAACTCTAAGGAAAGAAGATTGTGATACCTCGCGAGAAGGGAGGTTGGAGATAGAGTCATAAGAATCCGGAAAGAGTTGGAGGCTAAGAAATGAGTCGTAGGACTCGATTTACCTACGTAAGGCACTAAGTTAAGAGTCTTATACACTTAAGTTGCTTAAGGATATATCAAGCTTACGTAGTACGGATTACATAGGCTCTTAAAGTGAGACGAAATTACGAACCCGCGAGGAAGGGAAAAAGATGACGCGTGGCAGCCAATGGAGGAGCGACACGTGGCAGCACCTCAAGCAAGCAGGTGATGCACCTACTTAGGGTCAAGTAGGTGATGCAGCTGCTTGGGGGAGGTGGACCCCACTGCCACGTGGCAGCCCCTAATTGGCAGCATGACACGGTGGCCAATCATGGCTTGACACGTGTCATCCTTAGGGGCTGACACGTGTCAACCCTTGGTACCACCTATATAAGTTGATATGTATTCTAATTACTTCAGTTCATTAGCATATTTCCAGAAGCAACGTGAGAAAACAGACCCTAAAGCTAAGGAGAAATACTTGCGACGGCTTTGGGAGAAAAATAGGTAAGTCCCGTTTTCGTTCCGTAAATTAATTAATTAGCATATAATACAATGATATGGAGGTATTAGAAGTATAAAATTATTCCTTGGTGCAGCCAAAACGAACAGCAACCAGTCCACACAGTTTCAGCACGTAATTAAAATTCCGAGGCGCGATTTCGGCAAGTTTTAGTCAATTTCGGGAAAGGTAAGTGCTTCCCCTCTAATTTGAAGTTTATGACGTTAACTTATGGTATATTACACACCTTAGGACCTGCTGGAAGTTGGGAAAAAGGTTTCAAAAGTTCGGCATTCGAAATAAACGAATTTAGAATCGCTATAGTTAAGTTGTTGTCGAAATAAGGTGTTGTACGCGTAAGGGCTGATGCTGGTTGTGTTGTGGCGTGTTGCAGGGTCTAAAAGTTATCTAAATTAGGTGTGGTAGCTTCTCTTTGCATCCACATGACCCTCCACTTTGCAATTAAAGAATTCGCGAAAGAAAGATTAAAAACTCTAGTTTTGGTATCTTAGTTTCAAGTTAATTGTCGGGGCTTTATATTGTGTAATTTTGGTCGTAATATGTATATGTATGGGCTGCTGGTTGCATTGTTGGTTGTCTTCAGGTTTTAAGTACATGGTTGGTATTTCGGATAGGGCACATTATAGGGGAGGTGCTGTCCGATTTTCGTTAACGCCTTAACTAGTTAAGGAACTAGTCGAGAAGGCGAGCTAAGGGATAAATGTTATGAATACTCGTGGGTAGTCAAAGTTGCTGAAAAGTATAAGGTTGTTAATACTTGCATTACTGCTATGTTAAATAGGTTTCAAGGACAACGATGAGGACGTGATTAAGAGAAGTCCATACAAGGTATGTGAAGCTTTCCTTTGGCGTGTTTTTGGAATAGATATGTAGAACTATTCTTCTTTTCTTTTGGCATGTCTTAGATATAAGTTATGAATGATATGTACATGATATTTGGGATTCAATCCATTCGTAAAGCCCTGAGTATGAGTCAAGACTCTTATTTACTTCTTGATATTAGAACTTCTGTAATAGCTGAGTCATTGCCTTTTAGTCTTCTATATGATGAAAATTAGTATATGTAAAGCCTATTTCTTCTTTTCTTTGGAATGGCTTAACTTTAAGTGAAATGGTATATGATATAGGTTTAGAGGTAATTCCATTTATGAGCTCTGATTGTAACTCGTGACTTGTAGTCACTCCTGAACATTAAGAGTCTGAAAGTAGTCAAACTACTATTCTCGAGCCTTCTATATAACGAATAGTAAGTGGAGGTACCAGCTCCTCTCTTTTTAAAAGGCTCTAAAATGGTAAATGCGTCTGATTGCATAAGTTGAGTCTTTGGCTAGATAACGGTGTCTCTGATTGTATAACTGTGTCTCTGATTGCATAATCGTGCCTTTGATTGCATAGACTATATTTCTGATTGCATGAATTATGTGGCAGTATTTTGATGCGTGTTTGTGATCCCTGAAGCCCCAACTGATATAATCCTTAGTGACATCTAAAGGGATACCTCGGATAATTACTCCCCCAGTCTTCAGGTGACAGTTCACTTGACTGTTTCATCGAGTCTTAGATAATGACTTAGTTGCATATGGTTTCTCACTACTCTACTCGTGTATACTGTAACCCATCCTTCCTCGAGTCCCACGATGGGCCGGGATATGTTATCGTGCACAGTGTTACTACTTCTTTCACCGCGTCCCGGGCCGGATGTGTATAGTTCCACGCACGAGGAGACGATGCCGTACGTGAGGTGTGATATATGTTATATGTTATGACGATACGATTATTCACCGAGTCCCGGGCCGGCAATAATATGATAGTATATGTGGTGAAATAAGGAAGGAACACCGAGTCCCTCCTTAGAGGGCCGGGTACATATGTATATTATGATGGTACGCTATAGACGTACACCACTCCATTCACCGAATCCCTCACTAAAGGGCCGAATAATTTATGTAGGCATGCATATGAGATTAAAGCAATACATTGTGACCCTGAGCCCCGCAGTGAACCGGGTGTGATAAGATGATATACATGATGAGATGATACCGTATACGATGGTATGATACCGTATACGATGATATGATGAAATGAAATGCATTATGATATGATGATATGTGATTATGAAGAAGTGATTATAACACCGAGTTCACTAGAGGGTCGGGCACAGCATATGATGATGTGTATGATTTACGTGTCTTGAGGTGCAGGTACAGTAATTCATTTAGTTATTATACTTGTCCCCTGCATCCCTATTCAGTTATAATCCCAGTTACGATGTGTTATGCTTTACATACTCAGTACATATATCGTACTGACCCCCCTTTTCTCAGGGGGCTGCGTTTCATGCCCGCAGGTACAGATGTTTATTCTGGAGATCCATCAGCATAGGAGTTCCTCTCAGCTATGTTGGAAGTGCTTCACTATTCTGGAGCCTAAATTTTGATACTGGTCACTTAATGTATATATTTGTACATTCAGGGGTACGGCGGGGGCCTTGTCCCGCCATATGTTGCTGTTACTATTCTTAGAGGTCTGTAGACATATGTATATGTGGGTTGTTTGTGAGTTAGTTTTGATGTTGGCTATTCGATATGTTGTGAATATTTTTGTTATAGCAGCCTTATCGGCTCGCGTGCCCTTTCATTATATGATACAAATGAAAGAGGCTACATGTACATGAAAAAGTTTTAAACTAATGGGGTTTTTGTATATAGTATCACATCACACACGGTTCAACACTACATAGTTCAATATGACTACAACTGATAGGTAGGTATACGGGGGTCCATATCAGACCCTAGTTGCGGCCTACGGGGTTGGGTCGTGACACGCACAACCCTTTCACTGGATTCTCCTTATAAAAATCAATGTTAGTGCACGATGTCTACACGGTTGACACTCGTGCAGCCCACTCAGAGCATGCTATGAACCATGGGCAGACTCTTTCATAGAGATAAAGGTACATTAATAGCCCGTGCAAAACCCAGAGTTCCTCTTTCCTACAAGCCAACATTATGTTTGTCCCAAGATCCATGACTTAATCATGTACCTTTGGCAAAGCTTGCCTCGGAGACTTAGCTTTGGTTGTGTCGCATGTTTTGTGTCATGGCCTTAGAATTTACTTGTTGACATACTCTTATAGCGCATTTCATATGTTCGGTCTTATCAGCGCACACACTCGGGGTGGCTATGGATATCCTGGCACTGAGCGGAACTCTGCATGCATAGTCCAATCCTCAATCTTGACACTTGCCTAGTGCTTGTGCATAAGGCTTGTGGTTTGCCTAAGTAAGGCAATTTTTGCGTTCTTGGCCTTTTTTCATGTGCGTCTTTATCATGACTCAAGCTAGACCCTAGATGTGGCACGTCACCTAGAATCTCGAGAGACCTTAAACAAGAATCTTAGCATACTAAAATGACATAAGACAACATGAAATCAAGAGAAATCTTCAATGCAGAACGTAAATATAAAAAGTAAAAATCTCGACAAAAAGGGAAATCCAAACATAACATCTTAAATAGAGGAAAATACATGCTAATTTTGATAAGCCTCTACTACATAGACGGGGCATAAGACAAGCTCTATCTTACCCAAATAATCTAAGTCTGAAGAATCATAACTAAAGAAAGACACAAGAAATCAACATGGTTGCACTCTCGGAGCATAATTACTCATCAAGTGATGTAGTGTCAATAGAAATCTGTACTAGCCATGAGGGTGATGAGAAGCATCGTACCATAAATTATGAGACAATGCAGGCACAATTATGCATTATTACATAAAATATACTAAGTATGTGAGAAATATGCATAACATAAAACATGATATCATAGTAGGCATAAACAAGAAATGTGTGACCAAAAATCCTTGAAAAGCTTGAAAGTACATCATAAATCATGAGATAAGGTCAATACATTATGTAAAATACATAGTGAAAAGCTGTGAGGGAAAACATAGTCATTTTAAGGGATATTAACCGTAACCGACAATAAGACCATGTGAGTGATAACATGAAATCTTGTGTAATTCCTACACCGAAAAAAGAGAGGCTACTTGCCAAGGTAGACTTAGTATCATATCATCATGATCTATTTGTATATCAACTAACTAAGTCATGTAAGACAACTTATTGGTGCACATAGTTTGGGTCTAGAGGTTTCTACTAGAGATTCCCATACAAACCTCTACCTCAAGCCCTCTCGGTGCAAAGTCAAATCCCAACGGAATAGATAAAGTCAATTATCAAAACATATCATTAGAAAAGGCAATAAACATCTATCAATCCACATCATAAAATCATATAAGAGTTTTTCAAATCATGATTCATAACATAGTTCATATAGACACTTACCTGTCTAAGCATCTAAATCATGATTCATTTCATATTGTGAGAAAACCTTTCACAAATCATTGATGATTGCATAAAAATACCCTTTAAATGTACTTCATCATTATCATAAAACATACATAAATCATTCATCAAATCATGATAATAGTTCATAGTTCATAGTTCATAAGTGAAAATCATAAGCATAATGCATGGGTCCATATGAAATTAATTGTAAATTATGTATCTTAGTAAATTCATGCATAATAAAGTAGAATAAACATCAATTGAATCACCATAAAAAGGACCCATGAAGAATTGACATAAACCCTAATTGAATTGAGTGAAATAGAACTTGGAGAATTTAGATCTTTTGGGACCCAATGAATAAAGGATTCTAATGGTGAATTTCCACATACCTTGAAAATCAAAGCCCTAAAATCAAGCTATAGCAATGAATACTTGAACTTGACCTAGAAACCCTGACTTTTCTTTCGATTTAAGCATTGAAAGAATGCGAAAGGTCTGAAATATCCTTCACTTAAAACTATCAGAGGTGACCTAAGACCCACCAAAGTCCCTTCGTAAAACCCATATCCAATTTTTAGAGTTATTGGAATTATACCTCAATCCTACAACCCCTATTATATGGGTCGTAGATAGCCCTATGAGTAGTAGAACTCGTTCTTAAAAGTTATGTATCAAAATAGCAGCTACTAGAATTGTACTTTGTCTTTATGACCCTTTTCTACAAGTTGTAGAAGTCTCTACGGGTTGTAGTATCCAGTCGTCCTTTAAAACATCAAATTCCAACTTTTTTGAATCTCCACATATGAACCATCCTACGGTTCGTAGGTCCTATGGACCGTCCTGTTAGTCCATAGGTGAAGTTTTGAAACTAAGAAACTAGCCACAAGTCCCATATATGGAACATATGTCCTAATACACTCTATAGATCTCAATCATAAGTCCACCTATGAAAATTCAAATTTCTTCCAAGTTCAGGCTCACCGTCCTCTTCTATAGACCTTAGGTCAGCTCTTAGGAGCCTTCACCAGTACTTTTCTGCAACTTTATCCCTCAACTTTGGCTTTCCAACTTCCAGGGTATTACAATATTGTCACACCCTGGGAGGGTATCCTAGACGTGGCCGGCACTCAAAAACCATTTCTGGCCTTCAAGCAAACCACTTGGTCCAATCACACTTTCATTCAGTCACATTCTATCAGCGGAAGACTCAAATCATAAGAATACTATTCATAATAAGGCCAAAGGCCAACCACATCTCCATTCAACAATTAGTAAAAATAAAACTAGTCACAACAAAATAATTTATCATCATCCACACTCTAGTCTATGAAGACCCTATCAACAATATAAGAGGTGCCAATGACAGGTTCATGGCTACCACAAATCAAAATAAAGGAAAACTAACTCAAAGCTAAAAAGATAACTGCGGTATCCTCCAAAAACAAGGAGGACTCATCAACTAGCTGGAAGTGAATAGATCCTCAATGGTGCGCCTGTTGATGATCTCTAGTACCTGTCTTTGCATCATGAAATGATGCAGGCCAAATGGCGTCAGTTCATGGAATGTACAAGTATGTAAAATGGCCAAATGAAACAGACATCAAGGTAGAATCAAATCAACTTGGAAGATCAACTCAGAAGACGAAACAACTCAATCAAGATGTCCTGAGTCTAAACAAGAATATATGATTTAGACAAGACCAATCCCATACAATTCAACCCAATCCACCCAATCTGACTCAAAGTACTATCAAGACCTATATGGGAGTTTTTCTTATTCGACAACCATCACTTATGAGCCAGTGATAGTACAACAAGTTGACGTTGTTTCCATGTCCATTCATACCTTGCTAGGGTAAGAACGTATCAACAAATCATGAATCCATAACCAATCAAGTCCTATAATATCAGGATAGTAATTTGAGAAACATCCAACTTTAACAGTCCAATCCCCTCTTACATTTGGCGACGTAGTTATTAGATTTGAGTTATTACTTATCTTACCCAATTCGATGCTCGATACTCCTCCCAAGACTCAATGCTCATAAAACTCTATCCAACCAGTTCAATTTAGTCATTTTGACAAGTCACATTTGGACCCTTATTAATTCATCAATTCTATCACAATCAAGCCTCTTGACCAATCATATTATGCAATCGAGCCCAATTATATTTTTCCAAGAGTAGTTTAGATATGCATTTATGACAACATTTAATTCTATCCAATCATTTCTCCATTCATTTACCAATCTTTTGGGGCTAAATCATGACTCACCAAGACTCTAACTCAACAATTTAGGATACTCAAATATTTAAGTTTATAACAAAAATATGTTTAACAACTCATATCAATCAACTCTTAGACATAACAAAATATGCATAACAACTCATATCAATCAACTCTTAGACATAACAAAATATGTATAACAACTCATATCAATCAACTCATATCAAACATGAATCATTTATCAATTTCTCAATTTATCAATATCAACATAACAAAATCAATTTAATAGATGTATAAACTCATTAGGACATAAATCTATCAAGAAAACCCAATTCCTATGAACATTCAATCTCAAAGAAGATATACGGCACACGGTGAATTTAATCCATGTTTTTAGTAACCTTACATACCTGTTATGGGTTAATTGCATCCAGGCTCGCTTCGTTACTCCTTTAACCTATTTAACACGAAAGTAATACTAAGGTTAATGACCTTTCACTTTCCAATTTCCAACTCTACACCCAAGTACTCATAGGAGTTATTTTCTTATCCATTACCCTTGACTAGTTTGTTAGTAGTTCCGAATCTACCAAAAATCGAGCAGCATTTCCCCTATAACTTCAACATTCCCAAGATTTCAACTCGGCCACCATGTAAACAACCATACCAACAACAATAACCAGCAGCATATATACAATTAAATCACTTCAACATTAATCAATACAACTCCAAACTACTAGCTCAAAACTACGATATCAAAATAAAGTTTTTAATCTTTGTTTCATAAAACCTTTAACCATATGACGGAGGGTCGAGTGGCTGAAACCAGAAGAACTAACACTTTCTTTAGAAAACTTTTCATACCTGCAACACACAACCAAACCATCTGCAACCACAGCACCACAATCACAACACACTACTCGACTTCGATTTAACTATAACAACTTTACTTTAGCTTGTTTTTAACGTCAAGCATCCTTATGTAATTTTTATACTTCCAACCTCATTTAAAATATGTAATATACTTCATAAAAATACCATAAACTTCGATTTGAAAGGGAAAGCCTTACCTTGTCTGAAACTCGCCAAAACTCGCCTCGGAAGCTCCTTTAGCGTGACTGAAACATTGTGGTTGTTTGTTATCCTTTGGTGCTACTCCAAAATATAAATTTACATTAATAAAACCTTCATACACTTTTTTTATACCCTATATAATTAATTCATGAAATGAAACCAAATTCGTAGCTCTCTCTCTCTCTAGCTTAAGGTTTCTCTTCTCTTCTCTTTTCTAGAATTTTCTTTGGATGAAGAATGAATCTTATGGGATAAGAATGACTTTTAATGAGTCATCAAACATATATATAGACTACCTTAGGGGGGTGACACGTGTCAACCCCTTATTGGTGACACATGTCAAGCCCTTATTGGTGATACGTGTCAAGCCCTCATTGGGCCAATGCACCCCCTCCTCCAACCATGGGCTGCCATATGGTAGGTGGGGTCCACCCCTTGCTCCAGTTGCTGCCATGTGCCACTTCCAGCTACTGCTATATGGCACTTTCTTTTCCTCCTCGTGGGTTCGTAATCTCATCTTACTTTATGAACCTATGTAATCCTTGCTACATAAGCTTGATATGAACTCAAGTAGCTTAAGAAGGTAAGATTTTCAAGTTGGTAACTTAGGTTTGTTTGGTAGTTATAGATCATCCAGCTCACATGGTGACTTCTACGAGGCCTACGAACCTTTCAAAAAACTTAAAAATCTTAAGAAGCTTAAGAAACTTAAGAAGCTTCCAAGGTACAAATGTACGGGGTATAACAAATATCTCCCCCCCCCCCCCCCCCCGAGAATATTTCTCCTAAATGGGACTCAAACTAGCATAAATAGAGTAGAGAAAGATATCTAACAATCCAACAAGAGTGCAAAACACATCAAAATATATAAAAACAAGAAGTAATCAACCCCAAGCTAAAATATGACTTTAAATCAATTTCATGAATATGCATGCATTTGGAAACATAGGAATAGCTAAAATGCATGAATCCAGAAGAGTGAACATGATAAACTAAATACCTCAAGCTAAAACTAAAGCGGAGGAAAATGGATGGGGATAACGAGACATAATATTGGCTTTTGCTTCACATGTAGCATCCTCAATTGGCTGATTCCTCCAAAGGACTTTCACGGATGCAACTTCTTTATTCTCAACTTTGGACTTGACAATTTAAACTCTCAACCAGAACCTCTTCATAAGATAGACTCTCTTTCACACTGACGATCTCCAATGGCACAATAGAAGTGGGATCACTAATAAAATTCTTCAAGAAAGAGACATGAAACACTAAAGGTACCAATGCCAACTCTGAATGCAAATCCAACTCATAAGCCACCTTCAAAATGCCTCAAAATCTGATATGGGCCTACATATCAGGGATTAAACTTCCCTCTCTCACCAAAACACATCACACCCTTCATAGGTGAGATTTTAAAATAAACCCAATCATCAATATCAAACATAAACTCTCTACTCCTCATACGTCTTTGGGAAGTCTTTAACCTTTCTCTAATGAGTCTAACCTTATCTATAGCTTCACAAACCAACTCGACCCCTATCAAAGAAACCTCACCAACCCTGAACCATCCAATTGGAGATCTATATCTCCTACCATATAATGCCTCAAATAGAGCCATTTGGATACTCGAATTGATAACCATTATTGTAGGCAAACTTGATCAATGGTACGTGGTCATCTCAATTTCCTTTGAAGTCGATATCACAAGCTCTCAACATATCCTCCAAAGTATGAATAGTCCATTTTGTCTGACCATCAATATGTGAGTGAAAAAATATATTAAACATAATTTAAGTACCAAGACCTTTTTTGAAACAACCTCCAAAGTTGAGATGTAAACTAAGTACCTCGGTCCTACATGATAGATAAAGGAATACCATGCAACTTGAACAACTCCTGAATGTAAAGTATAGCATAATCCTTAACTAAATAAGAAGTCTTAACGGGAAGAAAATACGTTCACTTAGTCATTCGGTCCACCACAATCCAAATTAAATCATGTTGCCTATGAGTATGAGGAAATCTCGTAATGAAGTTCATATTCAAGTCTTCCCACTTCCAAGTAGAAATCTAAATGTATTAAGCTAAACCTCCTAGTTTATTATACTCAACCTTCACTTATTGACAATTTGGACACTTGGCCACAAATTCTGCAATATCCTTCTTCATGCCATTCCACCACTAAACTTCCCTTAAATCACACTACATATTGGTGGATCCTAAGTGAATAGAATATTGAGAACTATGAGCTTTAGACAATATCATCTCCCTCGGAAGAAATCCTCAATGGACCTTTCGACATCGACTTTCTTCAACTCAACCAAAGTTAGATCAATATCTTGCTTTGTCTTCACATCCAACACTAGAGACGATTCTCAGTCATTTTGCACAATAACAACACCATCCTTGCAATTAACCAAACAAGCACCCCAATGATCTAGTCTATGCACATCATGAACTAACTCCTTCTCATCCTCAATATAAGCAACACTATCCATGGACAATCTTCTAAGAGCATCGGCAACCATAATTTCCTTTCTCAGATGATACAACACACGCATGTCATAGTCTTTCAACAACTCAAGCCATCTTATTTGTCGAAGGTTTAACTCTTTTTGCGTGAACACATATTGTAAACTCTTATGATCGGTGAACACATCCACATGTACACCATAGAGATAGTGCCTTCATATTTTCAAGGCAAACACAACCGCCACTATCTCCAAGTCATGAGTCATTTAGTTCTTTTCATATAATTTAACTTGCCTAGAATCATAGGGTACACCATACCATTTTTCATCATAACACAACCAAGACCAATCCTCAAGTCATCACAATATTCAACAAAACCATCGTATCCTTACGGTAAAGTCAACACTAAGATGAAGTAAGTTGATCTTTAAACTCTTGAAAACTCTTATCACATGCTTTGGACCATTGAAATTTCACCTTCTTTTGAGTCAATGTTGTCAAAAGAGAAGAAATAGAGGAGAATCCTTCCATAAACCATCTATAATAACTGGCTAAACCCAAAAAACTCCAAATATCTGAAGGAGAAAGAGGTCTATGCCAATTTTTAACTATCTCGATCTTCTTAAGATCAACTTGAATATCATCACCGGAAAAAATATGGCTAAGAAATGCCACCTATCTCAACCAAAACTCACATTTACTTCACTTAGCAAACAACTAACAGTCCTTCAGAACTTGTAACACAATCTTCAAATGATTGGCATGCTCATCCTCACTCTAAGAATAGATTAAAATATCATTAATGAACATAATGCTGAACATATTCAAATATTGCTTGAATACCATGTTCATCAAATCCATAAAACTTGCAAGAGCATTTGTTAATCCAAAAGATATAACCAAAAATTCAAAGTGATCATACCGAGTTCTGAAAGACTTCGATGGAATGTCACATTCTCTCACTCAAAGTTGATGATAACCCGATCGAAGATCAATCTTTAAGAAATAACTAGCTCCTAGAAGTTGATCGAACAAGTCATCAATCTTTAAGATGGGATACTTATTCTTGATTGTGACCTTGTTCAACTGTCGATAGTCAATACACATATGAAGAAAACCATTCTTCCTTCGAACAAAGAGAACCAGAGCACCCCATGAGGAGATACTCAGTCTAATGAACCCCTATCCAACAAGTCCTTTAACTGATTCTTCAACTCCTTAAATTATATTAAAGCCATTCTATAAATATTTGCTCTATAAGATCAACTGAGGTGACTTTATGAAAAACTAAGACTGGACATTTTTTAAAGATCATTTAGTCAAAACTGAGTCACCAACAGGAGTATAGATTGAGAAAGGCTCTAACAAGACCTTGGGACTAATATCAAACTTCATAGCAAGATAAGGAGACACAAATAAAAGATTTGTTCTCGGATCTAACAATGTATAAATATCAAACTAAAAGATCGTAACATACCATTAACCACATAGGGAGAATCCTCCAACTCCTATTGAGTATGAAGAGAATAAAATATGTTATGGCACTGACCACCACCAGAACCTGACAAAGTACCCTACTGAGTGGATGACCGAAAGTAGTAGTCTGAGGTCAACCACCTCCACCTCTACCAATACCCAAGGGACAATCTCTCACTCTATGACCCATCTTTCCACACCCATAACAAGTATCGGAATCCACCATACAATCTCCTCGATGGTTCTTCCCACACTTTCTATATGTGCAAATAGTCTAACCACTCGAAGCACTCCCTTGAGGATTAGGATTAGACACCCTATATTTGTTAAATTTCAGAGATGGAGTACTTGAAGAATTTTGACCGGAGAACTTTTGGCAAAACTATGAATGGCGCCCATTACCAAACCTTAAATGTGAAAAGACACCACTATCGGTCCTTGCCCTTTTTGACTCCTTAGCCTTCTTCTTAAGATTTTCCTCCTCGATTTGCTCGGTATGAGTCACCAACCATGAGATATACATCACCTTGAAAAAAATGACGGTTCTACACTCTTCAATTGATACACGGCCAAATCCGCCTTCTCTATCGAACTTACACCTATGATATCAACGATTTTGTGAATCCTTTCAATGAACTCTTATGGATCCTCATCCAACCTGAACTCATAAAACTTTGGAGGGTTCATCCTCATAAAATCACAAACTCTAGTATCTATCGTAACCATATTGGATTCATGGTAGCTATCACTTTCCGATTGGCTTGTACCGTCATAGCTTGGGCAAGCACCTTAAAAGCCACTTTAAATTCGACATGGGAGACTTTTTAGGCCAAGAGATCATTAGAAGCTTGTGGATCTTGTTGTTTCTCATCCACATTCACATTTTCATTCCTTCTTACATAGAATCTTCGTGGAGGCATGATTCTGTAATGGAAAGAATAAGAATTAGAAGGAAAACCTTATAGATTTCAACTCTATCGGATGACTTAAAAGTGATGAAAGAAGTAAAGTTTCCTAAATGTCTTATAGCCTCCTATTCATAGATGTGGTGTACCCAAGAACAAGACTCTACTCGATGCGGCATATCAGATACTCTAGGACATTTGAACGTTATTCTCTGATACCAAGTTGTGTATGGTGCATAGGTAAAAATCATAAGCATAATGCATGGGTTCATATGAAATCAATTGTAAATCATGTATCTTAGTAAATTTATGCATAATAAAGTAGAAGAACATCAACTGAATCATAATAAAAAGGACCTATGAATAATTAACATAAACCCTAATTGAATTGAGTGAAATAGAACTTGAAGAATTTAGATCTTTTGGGATCCAACGGAGGAAAGGACTCCATTGGTGAATTCCCACATACCTTAAAAAGTTAAGCCCTAAAATCAAGCTCTAGCAATGGAGAGTTCAACTTGACCTTGAAACCCTAGATTTTCTTCTTTAAGCTTGAGAGAGAATTGAAGATAACTTGAGAGACTTTGAGAATTTGAGTAAATGAGAGGGGATACGTTAGCCTTTAAGAGTAAATATGATTTTAGGGTTAGTTATAGGTGTTGCTCTGGAAAAATTAGGAGATTCTCTAGAAATAATACGGGGTTCTGCTTCCAAAACGATGTAGTCTAGGCATTAAAAGAATGAGAAAGGTTCAAAATACCCTTCACTTAAAACTTCCGGAGGTGACCTACGGATGAGACCTACGTTTCGTAGGTCATCCTACGACCCATTAAAGTCCCTTCGTAAGACCCATGTCCAATTTTTAGGGGTATTAGAATTACACATCAATCCTACAACCCCTGTACTATGGGTCGTATATAGTCGTACGAGTCATAGAACTCGTCCGTAGAAGTCATGTATTAAAATAGTAGCTACTGAAATTGTACCTTGTTTTTACGACCCTGGACTATGGTCATAGAAGTCTCTATGGGTCGTAGCACCCAGTCGTCCAGTACAACATTAAATTCCAACTTCTCTTAATGTCAACTTATGAACCATCCTATGGCTCGTAAGTTCTTCTATGGACTGTCCTATTAGTCCGTAGGTGAATTTCTAAAACTATGAAATTAACCAACTCTCAGGATCCTTCCTACTAGTCCCATTTACTGACCGTAGGTCTTTTATGGTTTGTAGATCTCAATTGTAAGTCCACCTCTAAAACTTCATATTTCATTACGAAATATAGCCCTCGCGACATAATTCCATCTCGCATAGTGAAACATCGTCCTACAATTGCACGTCTAGGTCAATAGGCTCGCAAGGCTAAACCCAAGCCAAGATTACAAGGCAACTTTCACGCCCCGGGAGGGTACCTTAGACGTGACCGGCACTTGAAAGCCATTTTTGACCTTCAAGCGAACCACCTAATTCAGTCACACTATCATTCAATCACATTCACTCAAAGGAAGACTCAATCATAGACACATTATTCATAATATAAGGGCCGAGGGCCAATTACTATCAACTCATCAAAAAAGTTATAGTAAGACTTCTCAAAATAGCAGTCCAACCTTTCCACACTCTAGTCTATGAAGCCTCTATCAAAGTCTAGAAGGTGTCAATGACAAGCCCATGGCTACCAACAATCAAAATAAAGGAAACGACAACAACACTATACAAGAAAGCTCAACATCCTTTGGAAACTAGAAGGACTCACCAACTAGCTGGGAGTGTATGTGGATCTTCAACGGAGCGCCGGTTGATGATCTCTAGTACCTGTCTTTGTATCATGAAACGATGCAGGCCAAATATCGTTAGTACATGGAATGTACAAGTATGTAAAATGGCCGGATGAAACAAACATCAAGAAAACATCAATATCAACTCAGGATCTCAACTCATATATATATACATAACAACTCACTCAAGTGTCATAAGTCTAACAAGAAATAGTTTAGACGGGACCAATCACAAGTCACTCAACTCAACTGACTCGAAGTACTATCAAGACCTAAATGGGAGTTTCTCTTATCCGATAACCATCACCTATGAGCCAGTGATAGTACAACAATCAGACGTTGTTTCCACGTCCGTCCATTCCTTGCTAGGGAATGAATTCCTCCCTAATCATGGATACCATTGATTAGTCAAGTCCTATCATTTCAGGACAATAAAATGGGAAACATCCGACTTTAATGGTTTGATCCCACGGGAAGCATCCGACTTTAACGGTTCCATCCCTACCTACATTGGCGGCATAGTTTCTGGCGTTTGAGTATGGACTATACTCTTACCCGCTTTGGTGCTCGATACTCCTCCCATGACTTTATGCTCATAAGACTCCCTCCTATCATCTAAAACAAGCCCTCACGGCTAGTTTCATGTGGGACATTGCCAACTCATCAACTCTATTCTCATTTTAACTCAATTAAGTCATAATGGCAAGTCCTATTTAGGGCCTCGTCTACTCGTCAATTCTATCCTCCAATCAACTCAATCAAGCCTCATTTAGATAAGCATTTATAACCTCTCCTTAGGACTCATCACAACTCTAAAGCTTTAACCCAACAATTCAAGTAGAATAGCACATTCAAGAAAATTGACTTATGCAACATAGATTCATAGTTAAAGAGATCAATAAAACATAATAACAAATCATCTCCATTAACTCATACTAATATGAAGGTTTTAGGAACTTCTTATCTCAACAACATCAACACCAATAAAGTCAAATTAATAGGAGACAAAACTCATTCAAACATAAACCATACTAAGAAACTCCATTCTCATGGACCTCTAACCTCAAAGCAAGAGTAGGGAACATTGGTGGACTCAACCCATGTTTTAGATAGCCTTACATACCTTAGTGAAGGCTTTGAAGAAAACCTTGTTTTTGGGTCTTCAATGGGAACTTGGAGTCTTGAAGCTCTTGGGACAAATCTTTGTTGACAATGGAGAAGAAGAAGAAGATGAAGAAGAGAGAGTTTTCTAGGAATTTTGTAGAGAGAGAGTGGGGGCTGAAAAATATGTCCCCAAATGCTCAAGGAGGATACACATATAATTTGGGACAAATTCCCAAATTTCCCCTTCTTAAAATTTCTGAAAAATAGGCAAAAATGCTCCTGGCGTGATAGTGGCGCGTCGCACCATTGCAGCGCCAGGCCGATTATGCCTAAAACCTGCATACCTTATAATAGCGCGCCGCACCAGAGACTAAACTACTGAGGCATATTTTTGGCGCGATAGTGGTGCATCGCGCCCTTACAGCGCCAAGGCCATTATTCCTGGGTTCTGGAAATTAGGCTTGAAAAACCCTGCACAACTTTTAGTGGCGCGTTGTGCCAAGGACCAAACTACTGAGGCATGTTCCTAGCGCGATAGTGGCGCGTTGCGCCACTATTGCGCTAAGCCCAGTTTTCCAGCAATTTTAACCCAGGCCTGAAATCCCTGCCGTGCTAGTTCATCTTAGGATCGCCATATCTTTCGACTCCAAACTCCAAAATGTACATTCTTGGTGGCGTTGGAAAGAAGACTCAACAACCTTTAATGGGTGTGGGCCACCTAGATTGTCGTATTTCAAAAGATAGGGTCATTAGAAGTCGACCCCATATACGAACTCATCCTAACTTAGCTACAACGAACCCTTTTGGGACCTTGGCTTGGTCCTAGGGGTCCTCTATGACCCCACATCGCCTCCAACACTCTGCAATTACTCAGGGACTCATCCTAGCTCATGCATACATTCCTCAATACTCGGGTTCGACCCTACCCATATATAAGGAGGGTCTGAATCTTAGGGAAATATTTTGAGGGGTGTTACATTATCTCCCCCTTGGGATCATTCGTCCTCGAATTATGAGCAACCAAGAATGGACTCGGGGTACAAATCACAATCAAAATTTCAGTCATTCAACTAATTAAATTCTCAAACAATTATCTAGAAAAACCCAAAATGCACAATGAATTCAAGTCAAGGAAATGGACATTACCTTCAACATTCTCCTCAGTAGGCACGAATAGATGTGAATATTTAGATTTCATGGCTTCCTCCACTTCCTATGTGATTTCCTCGACAAATTGATTCCTTCACAGGACTTTGACTGAGTCGACCTCTTTGTTCCTCAATTTGCGAATTAGGCGATTAAGAATTTGGACCGAAACCTCTTCATAAAACAAGTTATCCTTAATTCCAACACTATCAATGGGGACTACCAATGAGGGATCGCCCAAGCACTTTTTCAACATCGAAATGTGGAACACCGGATGAATAGAGGATAGCTCTGTGGGTAACTCCAACTAATAAGCAACACTCTCAATCCGTCTCGAAATCTGGTAAGGACCAATATATTGAGGACTGAGCTTCCTTTTCCTTCCAAACCTCATGACACCCTTTATGGGTGACACTTTCAAATATACCCAATCACCCACCTCAAAATCTAAGTCTCTCCTCCTCACGTCGGTGTAAGATATTTGGCGGCTTTGGGATGTCTTTAGCCTCTCTTGAATAACTCACACCTTCTCCATGACTTGATGAACAAAATTGGGCCCAATCAACTCGGCTTCACCAACTTTAAACCACCTAATGGGCGATCTATATCTCCTCCCATAAAAGGCTTCATAAGGAGCCATTTGGATGCTTGCATGATAGCTATTATTATATGCAAACTCTACGAGAGGTAAGTGATCATCCCAATTTCCCTTGAAGTCAAGCACACATGCCCTCAATATATCTTCCAATGTCTGGATGGTGCGCTATGCCTCGCCATCTATCTGGGGTGGAAAGTCGTACTCAAGTTCACCTTCGAACCCAGTCCCTTCTGAAAGGATTTCCAAAATTAGAAAGTGAATTGAGCTCCTCTGTCTGAGATGATAGACAAGAGAACCCCATGCAGTCTGACGATCTCTTAAATGTACAACTTTGCATAATCTTCTGCGGTGTCAGTAGTCTTAACTGTCAAGAAGTGAGCTGATTTTGTCATCTTATCCACAATTACCTAAATCGAATCGTGTTACTTTTGGGATTTTGGCAAACCAGTGATAAAGTCCATGTTGATCATCTCCCACTTCCATTCCGGAATTTCTATGTTTTCGGCTAAACCACATGGCCTTTGATGTTCAACCTTCACCTGTTGACAGTCCGGGCACTTGGAAATGAATTCCGCAATATTTCTCTTCATCCCACTACACCAATAGATTTCTCTCAAGTCATGGTACATTTTCGTAGAGCTTAGATAGATAGAGTATCTGAAACTATGTGCTTCGGCCATAATCCTCTCTCGAACATCATCGACATTAGGTACACACAACCTATTTTGTGAACAACTCCCTTCAATTTGAGAAGGACGGGATCTTGGTCTTGTTTCTCCTTTACCTCTGCCACAAGTGAAGACGTAGCCCCATCTTGAACATTTAATCTATCTTCATGGTTCTCTTCGAGTCGAACTCCTAATCGAGATAATCTATGTACCTCCTTCGCCAATTCCCTCTTTCCCTCCTCCACATGGGCAGTGCTACCCATAGACAACCTTCTAAGAGCATCAGCAACAACATTAGCTTTACCTGGATAGTAGAGGATGCTCATGTCATAGTCTTTGAGTAGCTCGAGCCATCTCATTTGCCTTAGGTTGAGTTCCTTCTGGCTGAAGACATATTGTAAGCTCTTCTGATCGGTGAATACGTCAACATGCACTCCATATAAGTAGTGGCGCTAGATTTTAAGTGCGAATACCACAGCTGCCAGCTCAAGGTCATGAGTTGGGTAATTCCTCTCATGAACCTTAAGCTATCTCGAAGCATAGGCTATCACCTTCCCCCTTTGCATCAACACACAACCCAAACCAATTCTGGATGCATCACAGTAGACCATAAAGCCCTCTGTTCCATCGGGCAAGGTCAGGACAGGAGCAGTGGTTAGCTTGGCCTTCAGTTTCTGGAAACTCTCCTCACAAGCATTGGACCATTGGAACTTAGCTTTCTTTTGAGTCAGCTTAGTCAATATTGGTGATATGGATAAGAATCCCTCTACAAACCTTCGATAATAGCCGGCCAAACCCAAGAAGCTTCTTATCTCTGTCGGGGATGTGGGTCTGGGCCAATTCTTCACAGCTTCAATCTTCTGGGCGTCAACCTGAATACCATATCCAGATATAATGTGGCCTAAGAAGGCCACTAATGCAAGCTAAAATTCATATTTAGAGAACTTTGCATACAATACCTGGTCTCTCAAGGTTTGTAAAACGACTCTAAGATGATAGGCGTGCTCCTCTTCATTCTTGGAGTAAACTAGAATATCATCTATGAATACAATCACAAACATATCAAGATATAGTTTAAACACCCAGTTCATGAGATCCATGAAATCTGCGGGGGTATTTGTCAACCCAAAAGACATGACCAAAAATTCAAAGTGGCCATAACGAGTCCAAAAAGCGGTCTTCGGAATATCACATTCCCTCACCTTCAACTGATGGTAGCCAGATCTCAAGTCTATCTTTGAGAAACACGTGGCACCCTGAAGTTGATCAAATAAATCATCTATTCTGGGGAGAGGGCATTTTTTCTTTATGGTGACCTTATTCAACTGCCTGTAGTCAACATACATCCTAAGGGACCCATCCTTCATTCGCACAAATAGGACAGGAGCACCTCATGGTGAGACGCTCGGCCTAATGAATCCCTTATCTAGCAAGTCCTTCAACTGCTCCTTCCACTCCTTCAACTCGGCTAGAGCCATTCTATATGGATGGATTGAGATAGGCTGGGTATCAGGAAGAACATCAATCCCAAAGTCGATCTTCTTATCAGGAGGGACTCCAAGCAGATCCTCAGGAAAGACATCGCGAAACTTATTGACAATCGGAACCGACTTGAGAGATAGAGACTCAATATTGCCATCTTTCACTCGAACAATGTGATAGATACACCCTTTTGAGATTAGCTTCCTGGCCCTAAGGTAAGAAATAAACTTACCCTTAGGCATAACAGGACTACCCCTCCACTCTATGACAGCTTCGTTCGGGAATTTGAACTTGGCAACCTGAGTTCTACAATCAATAGAGGTATAACAGACATAAAGCAGTCCATGCCAAGGATCATATCAAAATCAACCATGTCCAACTCAACTAGGTCGGCCAAGGTATTCCTATGATGAATTGACACAGTGCAATCTCTATAGACTCTCTTAGCTAAGACAGAATCACCGATCGGAGTAGCTACACTAAAAGGCTCAAGAAGGCATTCGGGAATTGTATTGAATTTACTAGCCACGTAAGGAGTCACAAAAGATAGGGTGGCACTCGGATCCATCAATACATAACAATCAAGAGAAGAGACTCGAATCATACCTGTCACGACGTTTGGAGAATTCTCTTGATCTTGGCGACTACCCATGGCATATAAATGGTTTGTACCTCCCCTCGTGCCTGAAGTAGTGCCCCTCTGATCACCCTTAGTCAGTGGTGTGGTAGTAGAGAACTGGGCCCTGTCTCCCCATGCTGGACACTCTCTCTGAAAATGGTTCATTTGGCTGTATTTATAATAACTGGCCCTCCCCGCTTTACACTCTCCCAAGTGGAGCTTACCACACTTGACACATGGTGGCTTCCCTTGCGAACCTTGACCCACGCTAGCTTGGGATTGAGAACCTTGGGGTCTGAAATTTTGGCGACTCTGTCCCTGCCGATCATACCTGTTCTGCGGCATAGGTGTACTTGCTATGGACGAGGCATAGTTGGAAGGCCTCTTTTGGAAGAAAGACCTGCTGCCCTTGTTTTGCCTCTGTTCATCCTCATGGCCCGCTAATCTTGCCTTCTTGCTCATATGCTCTTCTCTGTCCTTTATCTTCTCATCCTCTACCTGTTGAGCATACACCATTAATTTGGAAATATCCATATCGGAGATTAACAATGCCGCTTTGCACTCCTTCTTCACATGCCTCCCTAATTCGGAGACGAACTTCCTCATCTTTGACCTCATATTTGGAATCATTTCTGGAGCATACCTGGACAACTAGATGAACTTCAGGCCATACTCCTTAACAGTCATGCCTTCTTGTTTCAGATTTACAAACTCTTCCACCTTCGCTTCCCTCAATTCTCGGGGAAAGAAGTGGTCAAGAAAAGCTCTTTCAAATTCATCCCACATAGTAGGTTCAGCATCCTCACCTCTACCTTGTTCCCATTGGTTATACCAAATGTTTGCCACATCCTTGAGTTGATAAGACACCAACTCAACCCCCTCAATTTCCGTAGCATGCATAACTTTCAGAATTTTCCACATCTCATCAATAAAGTTTAAGGGGTCTTCATCAACCTTAGAACTCGTGAATGCTGGCGGATTCATCTTCAGAAATTCTCTAATTCTAGTGGTAGCAGACGGCTCTTGGGAACCAGAGCTAAGAGTCGGCAAACTCTAGTTACCATT
The DNA here is from genome assembly GCF_947179165.1 of Solanum dulcamara. Classification (NCBI taxonomy): domain Eukaryota; kingdom Viridiplantae; phylum Streptophyta; class Magnoliopsida; order Solanales; family Solanaceae; genus Solanum; species Solanum dulcamara. The sequence goes on along the minus strand of NC_077248.1, from coordinate 17,006,825 downwards.
TTGGGCAGCCACTAATTGAGAGAGCATGACAATTGCTACTCTAAAGTCTGCTTCCGAAGTTGGTGCAGGTGGAGTAGCAGGCACTTGAGGTGCCTCTGCATACCTCGTCGGTCGGCCTCTAGCCCTCGATGGGCGTACCTCTGACTGGGGCATCTCGGGGTTATCAACATTCCTCTAGCTAGCCGTACGTTTAGGAGGCATTATCTATAACGTATAAATGCATGAATTAGAAAGGAGTTTTATAGAGTTTAACTCTATCGCACGAATTCAGAGTATGAAAGAAGTGAAATAATTCCTAATATCTCATAGCCTCCTGATTATAAGTGTGGTGCACAACACACCCATAAGCAAGACTCTACTAGACACGGCTTCATAGACTCCCTAGGACTCTTAAACTCTGTGCTCTGATACCATATTTGTCATGCCCTAGGAGGGTACCCTAGATGTGACCGGCACTAGAAAGCCATTTCTGACCTTCAAGCGAACCACCTGATTCAGCCACACTATCATTCAATCACATTCACTCAAAGGAAGACTCAATCATAGACACACTATTCATAATATAAGGGCCGAGGGCCAATTACTATCAACTCATCAAAACAGTTATAGTAAGACTTCTCAAAATAGCAGTCCAACCTTCCCACACTCTAGTCTATGAAGCCTCTATCAAAGTATAGAAGGTGTCAATGACAAGCCCATGGCTACCAACAATCAAAATAAATAAACCACAACAAGACTATACAAGAAATCTCAAGATCCTTTGGAAACTTGGAGGACTCACCAACTAGCTGGGAGTGTATGTGGATCTTCAACGAAGCACCGGTTGATGATCTCTAGTACCTGTCTCTACATCATGAAATGATGCAGGCCAAATGGCGTCAGTACATGGAATGTACAAGTATGTAAAATGGCCGGATGAAACAAACATCAAGAAAACATCAATATCAACTCAGGATCTCAACTCATATATATATACATAACAACTCACTCAAGTGTCCTAAGTCTAACAAGAAATGGTTTAGATAGGACCAATCACAAGCCACTCAACTCAACTGACTCGGAGTACTATCAATACCTAAATAGGAGTTTCTCTTATCCAACAACCATCACCTATGAGCCAGTGATAGTACAACAATCAGATGTTGTTGCCACATCTGTCCATACCTTGCCAGGGCATGAACGCCTCCCTAATCATGGATACCATCAATTAATCAAGTCCTATCATTTCAAGACAATAAAATGGAAAACATCCGACTTTAACGGTTCGATCCCACAGGAAGCATCCGACTTTAATGGTTCCATCCCTACCTATGTTGGCAGCGTAGTTTCTGGGGTTCGAGTATGGACTATACTCTTACCCTCTTCGGTGCTCGATACTCCTCCTATGACTCTATGCTTATAAGACTCCCTCAAATCATCTCAAACAAGCCCTCACGACTAGTTTCATATGGGACATTGCCAACTCATCAACTCTATTCTTATTTCAACTCAATTAAGTCATAATGGCAAGTCCCATTTAGGGCCTCGTCCACTCGTCAATTCTATCCTCCAATCAACTCAATCAAGCCTCATTTAGATAAGCATTTATAACCTCTCCTTAGGACTCATCACAACTCTAAAGCTTTAACCCAACAATTCAAGTAGAATAGCACATTCAATAAAATTGACTTATGCAACATAGACTCATGGTTAAAGAGATCAACAAAACATAATAACAAGTCATCTCCATCAACACATACTAACATGAAGGTTTTAGGAACTTCTTAGCTCAAAAACATCAACACCAATAAAGTCAAATTAATAGGAGACAAAACTCATTCAAACATAAATCATACTAAGAAACTCCATTCTCATGGACCTCTAACCTCAAAGCAAGAGTAGGGCACATGGGTGGACTCAACCCATGTTTTAGATAGCCTTACATACCTTAGTGAAGACTTTGAAGAAAACCTTGTTGTTGGGTCTTCAATAGGAACTTTAAGTCTTGAAGCTCTTGGCACAAATCTTTGTTGAGAATGGAGAAGAAGAAGATGATGAAGAAGAGAAAGTTTTCTAGGGCTTTTCTAGAGAGAGAGTGGGGGCTGAAAAATATGTCCCCAAATGCTCAAGGAGGATACATATATAATTTGGGATAAATTCCCAAATTTCTCCTTCTCAAAAGTTTTGAAAAATAGGCAAAAATGCTCCTGGCGCGATAGTGGCGCGTCGCGCCATTGCAGCACCAGGCCAATTACGCCTAAAACTTGCATACCTCGTAGTGGCGCACCGCGCCAGAGACCAAACTACTTAGGCATGTTTCTGGCGCGATAGTGGCGCGTCGCGCCCTTACAGCGCCAAGGCCATTGTTCCTAGATTTTGGAAAATAGGCTTGAAAAACCCTGCAGAACTTTTAGTGGCGCATCGCGCCAAGGACCAAACTACTGAGGCATGTTCCTGGCGCGATAGTGGCACGTTGCGCCACTGTGGCGCCAAGCCCAGTTTTCCAGCAATTGCAACCCAGGCCTGAAATCTCTGTCGTGCTAGTTCGTCTTAGGATCGCCATATCTTTCGACTCCAAACTCCAAAATGTACATTCTTGGTGGCTTGGAAAGAAGACTCGACGACCTTTAATTTGATGGGTCGTGGGCCACCCAGATTGTCGTCTTTCAAAAGATAGGGTCATTAGAAGTCGACCCCATACACGAACTCATCCTAACTTAGCCACGACGAACCCTTTTTGGACCTTGGCTTGGTCCTAGGGGTCCTCTGTGACCCCACATTGCCTCTAACACTCTTCAATTACTCAGGGACTCATCCTAGCTCATGCATACGCTCCTTAATACTCGGGTTCGACCCTACCCGTATACAAGAAGGGTCCGAATCTTAGGGAAACATTTTGAGGGGTGTTACAGCAACACGCGAGGGTCTTAACAGTGGTGCTTGGAATGCTCATTCGGCACTTTATTATTCCCCCAAATAGCCCTAGGTCATAATCTGTCCATACGTCGAGCCTCAAACACTCATTGGGCGTCAACGCTAGCTCTGGGGCTGTGCACCGACCATAGAGTTTCCTAAATCATATGCGTACCTTGGACACTCCTTAGAGATGCCTAGGTACTAGGTAGGCTTTTAAGGACCCCTTTTTTTCATGGTATCAGATGTCCACGCTCCAGATGTCCAATCTTGAAAATGTGTCGGGGGGTTTGAGTTCCACATCTGTTGGTGGGAGGCAAATTTGTCTCCTTATATGGTTTTGGGCAATCCTCCATGACCCTCATGAGATAGCTTTTTCTAGTTGAGTTAAATCTAAAATACATTTCTTTATCAATTACATACATTTATCTGATGGTCTGTCAACTGTATCATGTGAGACACAGCACTGAAAAAATTACCTCTTTAGAAGTGTTTGTGCTGTATGGTAACAATCTAAAATCATGTTTCTCAACATCTGGCAATTAAATCTTAGTGTTTCCTAAAACAAATATTTGCCATGGTTAAGACTTGTTTATGGTCAATAGTTAATTAGAATCCTTACTCCAGCTGAATGCATTATGGAATTAAACCCATATGGGTTTTGACAGGGAAAATATTGAAATTATGGAAACGGTTTGCAAACTCAGAATATCATGCCTCATTGATTATAGAGTCAAACATTAGTCACTGTTATTTCTGTGATTAACAATGAGTAAATTGTGATTTTCAGATATCTACCAGTTTATTCCTAACTATCAAAGTTTGATTCAATCGTCAAGTTACACTAACGAATCTAATATATAGAAAAAGGTATAATCTAGAGATGGTCTTGTTCAAAATCTCTCTCTCTGTCACATACACATGCTTGGTTGTTTTTGCCTTCTTTTCTTCCCTCTTGAGAATTCATTCTCTGAAGTTTGATCATGAATGCACATAATATGATCCCCTAGTATTCCAATACTAGTAAATCTGTCCACGCTTCGCGCGGATAATAAACATTGATTATTTTCCTAATGATTATAAAGATAATAATAGTCCTCAAGTCTCAATATATCAGATTTTATATTTTAGTCCAACTTATCTTTTAGGTGAGACGATACATTTCTTCCAGCTTTTGCCTTTTCCCTTTTTTCTTCGTTTTTACTTCTTTCTCACACATTCATTTTTTTTTCCAGGAAAATATCAAAGCTCCCTTTTCTTTCTTCTTCATTTTTTTTATATTAAAAGAAGTGAGGCTACTCAAAAACGTAGCTGAAGTATGCAAGTAATTAGACTGAAATCTATAATGAGGCAATACAATTCATGGGATTAATTCACGTTATGCTTTATCCAAAATATTTTGAAGTCTTGTCATAAATGTAGTAAAATTGCAATATATATCATAATTGCAGAAATGTTCAGATGCACAAAATAAAGCATCCGTTATCCTGGCATTATGTCACATATTTCAACAATTATCGTAAAATAAAGGATCAACATGGGCACGAGAAATTAATGTGCCAAAAGAAGAAGATTAGATGGCTTCCTATCTATTTATCTACTTTTATACATAATGTAAAACAAGATTGGAAACCATCATGCAATCCAAGAAAAATACAAAGTAAATGAATGAAGAGTACAATTTTTAATTTGAAATGCTCTGTCATTAAATAATTAATCTCTGTAATTGAACTACTCGAGCATGCATATCATTCGATATACAACCACAAAATAATCACCTTCCTATCCTTCGTCGTATTTATTCAAATCATTCCAAAGAAAAAGTAAGAAAGAGAACACAACATTGTTACAACTCAAAGAACACATGCATGTTGGAAATCTGAATACCAGATATTTGTCCACGCTCAGAGAAGAAATCACACAACCAACAAAAAATGGCTAGATGATAGTTAAAATAGAAAAATTTAGAAAGCCAAAAGTTGAGTTCTGCTCTTCAAGATATCATAGTTTGGCTTTACTTATCGAGTCGAGTCTAATTACTCGCTTGTGAAGATCCATCCTATATTAAATTCAAGCTGACAATATTTTATCGTTCTCATTAATAGTGTTCTTGAAACCTTCCTCCAATATGTGTCAGCCTTCTACCTTGTAGAGAACTCCTAGTAACTTATCTATCCACCCTGCAAGAAAATGAAATGTCATCACATAAAACATCATGCATGACAACAACATTTTCTTTTTTCGAATCTATAGTAAAATTAAATATCCTAAAAGCATGTCATAGAGTAAAAAATTTAAGTTGAGTAGTATACTACTGACCTTGTCACGTCTACATCTTGTATAATAGCATTGATAACTTCTTCATTGTAGGTCCCAATCTCATCATCTAAGGCCTCCCTTAATTACTTCCTCAATTTCTATATATTATGTTGGCTTTTATCGAAAATTTCAAATGCCTTCTTCAGGTGCTTCTTATTTATCATCTTTCTTAGGTGTACTAACATGACTCAAACTGGCCCAAGAATCCATCTGTATCAATATCTCCCTGCAAAAACATCACGGATTAGTTGCATGTGTTCTTTGCAAGCCCCATTTAACATTAAATGTACGTATGTGATGGCTAATATTTTTATGTAGTTATAGAAGTCATTTTTTAACGAAGACCCTAATGCCTTGCAGGGGGGGGAGGGGGGCTTGGAGTACTCAAAACTATACAACATAAAACGTATTCAAAATATTGAATACTCAAAACTATACAATATTAATCTATTAAAGAATACAAAAAGAAGAAGGTCCAGCAAGAAGAAAACTAAATTGCAAATGAAATTACGTACAGTAAGCAGGAAAACAAAAAGACTCGTGCTACTTTTATGGTATTTATATACATCTTAATATTCTCATAGAGTTGTCAAAGGTTGTTGCACTGAATCAAACCTCGATAAAATCAATTCTTTTTTAAATGGATTGCCTATCCTGACTTTTTTCTTTTTGTTTCCAATAGAGAGACTACATGTTCACATAAGTAAAAAAAATTGAAATGGCTATGTATATAGTATTGCATTGAGGAGTAAAACACAAGCTTAAAATAAATATATCTTATGAAGCATACCTTTTCAGATGAAGATTCTCTAATAGAATGAGATAGATGCTTATCGTTCTAGATAACTTGTTCAGTCTTTTAGTTCAATATATTCTTCAAACAATACCTTCACCAGATAACAAAATTCATAATATTATTAAGTCAATATAAAAAATCAAATAATAACGTGGCAGAAAATGAGAAAACATATAAAGGGTTTCATCGAGAAGGTAGAATTGAGTGCAAGGAAAGCATTGAAAAGTTTTGAATTGGAAAAAAAGAAGAGATATACTATCTATGAAAGCTAAGGCCAGAGACTAAAGTGCTGATTCATTTGTTCAATGATAACAGAATAGCAGGAGCTCAAATGGAAGATTGAGAATTCAGAGCTAAAATAGGAGTTCAACAAAAGAACTCGAGCAAAATAGTGAGTGTAATAGAAAGAGAGAAATGCACTCGAAGGACTGTAATTCAGCAAAATGTAAATGTAATCATGATCATTCAGTAGTAGGAGTATATCTCTACATAGCTATAATGAAATCAGATCTAACAGCTAAGGCTAACTGCTACTAACAAAATTTTCCTCCAACAGTGTATTCAAATTAACTCCTAACTAACATAATAAACAGAAATGTTGACATGGCCTCTCCTAACTAACTCGATCCCTGGACTAATTCTAATCCTTACACCTGCATCTGTAAATCATGTATCATTCAACGGGAAAAAAAAGGATTTGCAAGATGACTTTCCAAAAACTATCTAAATTTCATATTCATCCAAAAATTGGTTGTTTGAGAGTTCAAGAAATCACCAACAAAACTTCTGTAGTGTTTCATTTAGGGGTTATTTGGTATAGGGGAGATAAGGAATAATAATCCCTGATTAAAATGAAGGATTATTTCATTCTATGTTTGGTTAGATGTATTAGTTAGTCCTAAGATTACTTTTCCCACCATTTGTACTATAATGATGGGATAAGTAATCTCATATTTATTGAGATAACTAATCCCATGATATATCCCAATCCATGGGATAACTTTATCTACCCCATCCTCATACCAAACAGCTCCTAATCTTTTTAGTTATTTAGAAGTCAATATAGAATAAACATATATTAGAGGTATATTAAATTCACATGAAAATGAATTGCAAGAGAAACTCTGGCAGCCAAAGTTGAAAAACATTCTTCGTCACTTGACAAGCACGAGAAGAAATAAAATATACCTGCACAACAATTAAACTATAAATTACAAAAAATAAAAGGATAAACTATTGACTCCCTAAAGAAGTACAAAAAGAACAAAAAATCCCAAACAAACATTTTGATAATCAACTCATTAGTATGTTTCATAGTTTTATAAATCAGATATAAAATTTACCGATAAGGATAATTGTAAACCTGAAGATTTTCCCCCGTCTTTTGATTTTTTTCACTGCAATGGATGTTGTTGGAATTGAAAACCTGAAGTTAATTAAAAAATATTAATTATGCAGAGTTTATAACTACAACATTCTATAGATCACCTTATTAGTTAGCAATATATGGTACAAACCAAATGACCCCTTATATGTTCATATTGAGGTACAATCCACATTATTGTATTACAAAATCAAGGTGCGAATTATATTATGACGACAGTAGGGTTCAAATAACTTTTTTGGTCTCCACTAATACACTCATATATTTTAGACATATTCATGAACCTATTGCTGGTCTCTTATCTCTCTGTTTCTTTAATTTTGTTAGTTCATCCAGAAAAGGAAAAAATTCTGCCTACAACTCGATTAAAAGCTAATCAATACTAATTTGCGATGCATTGGTCCATTTTTTTTTTATTGGTTGCATCTGTTCATAATAAGTTCTACATTCACAACTGAGTGCACACAAGATCTTATCAATTTACACAAACATTCAGAAGTGCTAAAATTGTTATTCCAAAGTTCCCATGGGACATTAAGACAAACCAAATAAATGGTCAAGTAAAGTTGCACAAAACAAACTCTCATCCCAACCAATTCAACAGCCTGCAGGTCAAAATGTATCTTGATAGCATATTGGTGTACGTAAGCAATTAAAATAATTGTTTTGTTAAGGTCAAACCCATCGGTGGCCCCTTAAAGTTGACACCAATTTTCACTTAGACACCTAAACCAAGAAATATTCATTTTAGACACCTAATGTAAGGGTCTGATGTGTCATTTTGACACTTTTTAAACAGCTGGCCCCTCGCCTGTTTTGCACTTACCTGAGGCGCGTAGAAGCTATTTTTTCATCTGATGTGGCACCAAACAAGGCCTATAACGGTCATATCTCTCTTATCTATATATGTATGCCTCTTCTTCTTCATTTTTGCCCTAATCAGTTCTCTCTTCTTCTTTGTTTTTCTCTCTTTCATGCCCTAATTTCTTAGATTGTTTCTCTGATTTAGAAAAAGAAAAAGGCAAAAATCAATTCTCTCTTCTTTTTTGTTTTTCTCTCTTTCATGTCACTCTTCTCCTACACTTCTATGTCGAGCTTCTCCAACTCTTCCATGGCCTCTTTGGATGAATGTCGGTATTGTAAATGTGGTAATGAAGCACTATTAAAGACTTCTTGGACCCAACTAAATCCAGGTCGTAGATTTTTTACTTGTAAAGTAATTCTTCATGTTAATATTTTTACTCATATATTGCAACTTTTATTCAATGTGAATCTTAAAGCTCTATTTATTTTCTGTAAGTACAACAAAAGAGGAATAAGTATTTTCTGTTAATTGTGGGCTTCTAATTTTTTTTCTGGTTGATTTTGTAGAAAATGGGTGGCTGTGATTTTTTTTATTGGTATGAAGATCGACACCCTCCTCAAGCAAATAAGGTAATTTGGAGTTTATTGAAGAAAGTCAAGGCTTTTGATGAAAAAATAAATCGAGCAAGAAATATATTTATTGTTGGTGTGATCGCTACTGGGTTGATAGCGATTGGAATATGGAGATTGAAGCCTAATTGTTAAAATGTGTTGTGTTTTTGCTGTAAAGTTGTTTATGTTTTGGATAGGTGGTGGTGCAGTATTATTTTGATGTTGTTGTTGCTGTAAAGTTAATGTAAGGGTCTGATGTTGTTGTTGCTGTGAAGAAATAATCTTCATGTTGTTGTTGTTGCTGTAAATTTCTAGCTAGGCCACATTTGTATGTATTTTGATGTTATTGTTGTATACAATTCACAATTCACATCTTGTTGAAGTGAATACATATTTCACTTGTTAAAAGTTCAAAATCCCTACACAATGTAACTCAAAAATAGTGGACTGGTTAATACCAACAACAAAAATAGAGACTTCATAAATTTGATACCAAAAATATTTAACGATATCACAATGTAACTACAAAAATATAATTCACAATGAACTCAAAGTTAGCATTATGCTAAATATCACGATCAGTGGACTGGTTTTAACAAGGTTACAATCCTCAGAAGACGTTACACTTTATGTTAAGCTGTTAAGCAATCCGTAATTAGTATTCAAAACTCCAAGCTGTTGTTACTTCTTCTTTTTGTTTGCCATTTGTTGCAACTGGTTGGTAGTGACAGCATCTCTATTTTTCCATCTCAAGCCTCTAGGCTTAAAACCAAGGTCTATGCCTGTTGAACTTGCATCCTTAAAATTTGAACGTGTTGGCAGAATCCTTTGACTTGAAGTCCCTGGCTATTTTTACAGAAAAAGAGAAATCAAAATTAGTAAGTAAGCTACACTACTGAAGATTAGTATGTAACCAAAGAAGAAAACAACATACATTGAGTATTTGGGTTCCACTTGCACTTGTGAATATGCCAAATCCATTACTTGATCCACCATATGATGGCTTCTTTGTCCCCCCTCTTGTAGAGTCTTCTCCAGTTGTTGCAACTCCTCTCTTTTTTCCAACAGTCTCGTTTCTCCTCCGAGGTAGTTGACTTGTTATTCCTTTTGTAAAAGGAATACTTGTATCCACATATGATGGTGGTTGGCTTGAGCTTGTATCATTCACCCTATTAACTCTACTTGTATCAGCACAAACTATTGTTGAAGAAGCTTGACTGCTTGATGTAGTTGATGTAGGTTGGCTGAATGTTGTTGGTTCAGCTTGCAGAGTCTTTTTTGGTTCAGGTTGACTGAAGTTTTTTGGCTCAAGTTGGCAACTTCCTTATGAACTTTGACCAGTAAATTGTGAATTATGGGTAGCTACTTCTGAACTTTGACCAGCAACCTGAATATTTAACCACAAAATATATGTTCATTAAAAATTCAACAAGTGATTAAAAAAGACACAAGCAAGTATAAATTATGTTACCTTGCAATATCTCTGGTTATGACCTTGTTATTTACACATGGAACAAGTCTGTTTTACTCCTTGTTTGGACATTTTTCCATACTTCTTTCTTGGTTCATCTTTGCTCTTTCTTCTACTTCTTGCAGGTCTGTCAGGCATTGGTTTAGGTTCAGGAGGTTCAATCCTTGGATTGTTAGTTTTAGGCCACATCTTCATATTTGGAATTGGTTGGATGAAATGACTATAAGCCTTTAAGAAGGTATCCTTCTTATATCAATGCTCCATAAGAGGTTCAGGCTCCTGTTCTATATGGCACAAAGCAGCAATAGCATGTTGGCATGGAATGCCTCTTAGTTGCCAAGTTCTACAACTACAAACTCTATCAGTCAAGTTAACTATATGCATGTACTCCCCTTCTCCAATCTCAAACCCAACATCAGCATTCCAAAGCACCTTACATGTCCTAGACTTGTCCTTATTCTCCTCTAAGATAAGTCTAGCCATAGGTGCAATATCAGATATCCAGGTATTGGCAAACTTAATCATGTCCACAGTTCTTGTCATTATCTTTCTCCTAATTTCCTCCAACATGGTTATTATAGATTTGTGTCTACATGATATGATCCATAAGTTAAAGGTCTCACAGATGTTATTTTCAACTACATCACATTTGGAATGCTCTTGAAAGAATGCCCTAACCCATGACACCTTTGGACAATGCAATAGGTCAGCACAAATATCCTTACCAAGTTTGCTCATTTTATGAAGCTCATCCTTGAACTTCACTTCAAAACTTGACTTTGAACATCTCTAAAATTGTTTTCTCCTTTCCAGGTTTGATTCCAATTAGACCAAATGTATCTAGCACACATTCTAACTTCAGCATTTGGTAACAGTTCAGCAACTGCTACATGAAAACCCTGCAAAGAAAATAAAATGCAATTCAATACTTAATAGATAATCTAATAGCTTTAGCAAATATAATATGTAATTACCTTTTGCATATCTATCATCACAGTAAGGCCCTGTCCATACGCAACTGTAGGTCCTCTTTTAAGTAATTGATAAAGAAACTTCAACTATGCTTAGTTTCCTTATCTACAACAGTCCAGGCTATAGGAAACATCTGATTGTTTCCATTCTTGTCAACTACTACTAGAAGTTCACCCTTGCAAGCACCCTTTAAGAAACATCCATCAAATCCTATTATTCTTCTACATCCTTCCTTCCACCCCTTTTTCAATGCATCCAAGCACACATAGAAGTATACAAACAAATTCTTTCTTGGTGCAGTTTCTCCATCCATTCTTAAAAAACAGAACTATCAAGATTGGTTTGTTTTATAACCTCAGCATAATCACATAATCTTGAAAATTCCATATTTCAGTCACCCATGAATTCTCTAAGAATCATTGACTTTGCCTTGTAACAAATTGTTACATCTCGCACCTTTGCGCATTCGGAAAGAGGAAAAAATATTTTTGACTTGCAAAGAATGAGGTTGTGAATTATTTTATTTATTTCAATTAGTACCGGTGTGATGTTCATGGAAAAAAGTGGTATGGAAATACGGAGAAAGGCCAAGGGCAAAATTGGAAATTTTGAAAAACTAGTTTTGTGAATTACTAGTAAGACTTATAGTTTTGGACTCCAAACAAAATAATAATGATAAGAAGAGTTGAGGCCCAAAACAAGAAGAGGCCCAAGTCCATGAAAATACTAATCTTATGTAAGAATTAAGTAAGAAGGCCCATTACCCATATGTCTTCTATATAAACATATCATCTAGATCACTAGAAAATTCAAGAATCAAAACAAATTCATCAACTAGAGAAAAAAAAGAGCCAAGACCGAAGCTAGGAGAAGAAAGAGAAAAATTCCAAGTTCTTCAACTTTGATCCAAAAATCTTGTCTTCTTGAATACTTATTAAGTTCGGGGCCCTCTTCAATATGGCATAAGTAATTAAGCGAGAAAACAACATTTGTGGCAAGTCAGAATTTGAAGAATAAGGTAAGAATTTTATCTTCTCATGTTATGAAAGAAGTGGGTGTGTTGTAGCTAGTAGAATTAAGTGAAAATCATGTACTTGTGATGTATGTGTGTGTGACCATGTGGGTATGCAAGTGGGTGTGGGTGGCCATGTGGTGTGAGGGTTGGGAGAAGAGGAATTTAACTTTATTTAACTTGTTAGTGGTGTCGTTATGACGATTATGGTGTAACTAAAAGTTTAATGATTCGAGACGGCATTGAAATTGGTTATAAGTTGTTATAGAGAATTATGTGATTTTAGTATAGCTTTTGTGTAATTATTGAAATAGAATTCTAGTATGTGGATTATTGTTATTCTTAATGAATTTGGAAGGAGACAATGCAATTTGGTAGTTTCGTTACATTCGTAGAAGTTTTGGGTGGATTATGGTTTTGGTGGAATTCTTGTATATTGTATGGCATAATGTTAACTTCTTTCGAATTATGATTACGTGGTCTTGAGCTTGTAAATGAATATGAAATGTTGATATTAGTTTGAAGGTGAGGTAGAGTAGAACTTGTGGCCTTATGTGATAAAAGAGAAGAAGAAGAAAGATTATTAGTGTAAATTGTGCTTTGTAGTAATTGTTGATATTATTGGTATGCTTGTGGGTCTGTTGTTGATATTCTAGCCGAGTTAAATTCTCGGGGATGTTGAATTTATAGGGGAGGTGCTGCCCAAATTTTTGTAGGCAAGTAAAGGAAAAAAAATTGAACTCTTAAAGGCTTATAATTTACATTTGGTAATTGTGACCATTTGTAGATTTTGGAAGAAATGGGATTTGAATTTGAGTGAACGTAAGAAGCGGATAAGGTATGTAAAGCTCTTCTTTTTCTTGTTTTGGCATATCCTAAGTGTAGTAGGTTGTAATTTGAGTCTCGAGAAAAACTCTACTCGTGAGAATCCAAGCTTAAATTTCTTAGAAATCCATTCAGTGAAATTGAATTAAAAATTCATGTATGTTGAAAAGAAACATGCAAATATCGTAACTTCTACTTATATGACCGCATCATCCTACAACCTTGACAGATGACTCCGTAGGGCCAAATGTTTGAAATTTATGTACGCCATCTCGGCTTGGCCAGAGGTGGGCCCACTAGCTTCGAAATTCACCTAGTTGTCCTATCTAGTTTATTCTGATATAATATAAAGGGATAACTTTTGCCTATGAGTTTTCCTACAAAAACTAAAAATAAAATAATAATATCCTGATCGTCCCCTTATGTTCTAATATCCATTTTGGGACTACAAACATAATTTCAGAAATGTTTGATATATATATGTGCTGCATTAGTTTCTCGCTACTCCACTCGTGCATACTACTATGATATCGTTCGCCGGAACCCGAGTCGGCTTTGTAATCGTGTGCCCTATAATATACTCGGTAGTATGATGTATTATAGGTTCCGAGACCTCGCCATAGGGCCGGGTACCATCTATGGTGACATGATATGATATGGCATATGATATGTTCTGATGATATGGCATGTTGTGATGATACGATATGTTTGGGGTTGGTACGGAGATTTGAAACCTTCCGGAGTATGATGTGTTGTGGCACCAGCGTCAGGGTGGTGACCACGTTCTTACGCCTTATGCATGATTTTATTTGCATTATGTACATATGTTTTCAGTACAGATTTTGATGTTCTGGTTTGGTATGTGCTCCTTGTACCCTTCCTTTTAGTTACGATTTATATTCCTTACACTTGTGCTTTACATATTCAGTACATATTTCGTACTGACCCCTTTTCTTCGGGGGCTGTATTACATGCCCGTAGGTATAGACGTTTCGGATTCGTCGGTGTAGGTTGCACACCTTCTGCTACTATAGAGTGCATCATTGACTCGAAGCCGCATTTTGGTATATGCCTTTCTGATGTACACACTCTTATGTATTTGAATATTTGGCTACGGCGGGGCCCTGTCCCGTTATATATTTTCGTTATGCTTTGGTAGAGGCCCGTAGACATCAGTATGGGTCATGGATCGTGTATGTGTGTTTGTCTATGACGGGTGTCTTAATGCGGTCCCTCCTGTTATAACGGACAAAACAGCCTATATGTTTGTGTATATATGCACATATCCGGCGATACGTGTTTCGTCGTCCCTTTTGGTTTGATATGATATTTTCTGCACGCGCGACCGCTTAAGATAATAATTGCCTTCTATTTTGATTAAAAAAATACTAAACCGAAATTCTCCTGTGATATGACGATTTAGTATGTAAGTTCGTTTGGGTATCCAAATAGGGCACCAGTCGTGAACCCGGAGTTGGGTCGTGACACAGATGGTCCTACCCACATACAATTCTAACTTCTCCCTCCACAATTCTTGTATTTCCCAAATCTTTATGGATGATTATTTAGTTATTTCATCCCTGAATTTGTTTGCTAGGAATTTACTTGTACACATTTTGTTCTTATTTGATGGAGAACACTTATGTATAGGATGGTAGTTCTTGATCAAAAAGTTACCAGAATCTCTATCAGTTGCACCATAATACAACCATTTGCATTTTTCTTTGAATTTACATTTAGCCCTTACTCTATGAATTTCATTAGGCCTTAATTTAATCTGATAATTATTTTCTACTGCATAATTTGCCAAAGCCTTTCTAAATTGTTTAGCATTTTTAAAAATCATTCCAAGTTCAAAAATAGAGACTTCACATTCAGCATCATACCTGACATTTTTACTCTTCCTTCTTCCTGGTTGATCAACACCTCTAACAGCTTCTACATCTACCACATCTGTGCTATTATCACTATCACAGTCTGAGCTATCAATATACTTTTCATCTCCTCCTAATCTGCCAACATATTTATCCTTCTTATTTCTTTCAATATCTTCAGAGCCTCTATCAATACCAGCTTCACCAACTGGTATTTCTTCAGGTACTTTCTTTTTTCTCTTAAAATTAGGATTTCTTTTGTTCCTCCTTTCATATCTAAAGGATCTCATTCTTCATCAACATCTGAACCATCTTCATCAGGAATGGCATTTATATTTGAGTCACTACTAGGCAGATCTGACTCATTCACATCTGAAACATCCTCAATCTCATTCACATTTGAAACAGCCTCATTCTCCACATTTCCAACATCAACAGAGTCTGGCCATGGCAAAAGACCAGTTAGAGTTGGCAATTCCTCTAACTCATCAATTTCATGGACCACATAAACATGAAAGTCATCACCATTTATTAAGTCTTTCACATAGTCTAACAACTGAATATCAGAAGTAACTTGGACAAATTAATTTCATTTTGATAGTAAAAACCCTTCACATGTGTGTACCCAAGGTCTTTAGTGTATGAAAGAAACTCGACAAGGCTAAAATGATCTTTATCAATGACAATGGCAAATACATCTACTTCTCCTCTGTAAGTAGGGTTAGGGTCTGTGATAACATGACCCCATGATAAAAACATGTCAATATATAGTCATCCATATCTCAAAAAGGAAATACCGAAAAAACCCTTACTTTATCAGTGCAATTTCTAAAAAAAAACTAGTTACAAAATGCTGACAGAGACACAACCAGAACATACACCTTCTTCTTCAAGGATGAAACATGCAAACACAAACTAATGTCACTTCAAGAAGAAGATGATAGAAATGTCAAAACGCCCAATAAAATTGCAATCTTCAACACTTGATTTCGACCTTTAAACCTAAAAATTGGCAACATAAACAAACATAACAGTTAGTACTAACTAAGAATTGAATGAAAATCAAGACACATTGAATTTTCAGACACTTACCTAGGTTTTGATCGGTGAAGAAGGAAGAGGGTTTCATTTGAACTAAAGAGATAATGGACACAGTGTGTTGAAGATCAAGTTTTGGGCACTGAATGAAAGTCGAGGAAGATTGAACTTTCATACACTTAGCTAGGTTTGATCGGTGAAGAAGTAAGATGGTTTCCTTTGAACTAAAGAGACAAAGGACAGAAGATCAAGTTTTGGGCATTTAATCTTAAAGTTATGATGTGTAAAGATGGTAGTGTTGTCGGAATTTAATTGGTCAACTAATCTATGTGGAAAAAAGTGTAATACACGCTCTATACTCCAACTTCGGATTATTTAAAAAGTGTCAAGATGACACATCAGACCCTTATATTAGGTGTCTAAAATGAATATCTTTTGGTTTAGGGTCTAAGTAAAAATTGGTGTCAACTTTAAAGGGCCACCGATGGATTTGATCTTTTGTTAATGAAAAACGTTTATAATTACCCTATCAAAGAACAAAAATTTCAAATTTGATACCTTTTGAGGATTGAGAAAATAAAAAAATGAATCTTTAATCTACCCCAATCCATGTTAACAACTAAAAGCCTCTTAGTTTTCTAGTTTGTTTCATATTCTCTTTTTGTTTCGCACCAAAATTTCAAAAAGAAATTGAAAAATCATTAGACACAAAAAATCAAAATCTCATACCCAACAAAAGAATATCTTTTCAATTGTATACCTGCATAAAAGCGTCCTCCTCCTCTAAGTAAACCTCATCCATTCCATCATAAGAATCCTCTAAACTTGCAAATGAATCATCACTTTCGTGTTCTGGTGGCGTTCCAAGTTTCTTCAATTTATGGTCCTCGAATTCGTCCTCTGTTGGTCAATTGTCACTCTCTATTTCTTTCTTTTTCATCACCGCTTTTAGATTTAGACACATTTGATTTATCATCTGCCTCCTACATCATTCACCCAAATCTTCTTATTCATCTTCAATATGGTATGTTAATAGGGTTTTGAGAGGAGCAGTTGTGGGGTTTAGCATCTAATATCAGTTGGTCCTTGGAATTATGGTAAGGTTTTGTCAATTAACATAGGGTTGAAGCAAGAATCAAAGGTGACGATTGATTTCTAGAGAATTTTGCTAAAACAATGGGAGGAAGAGAGGTTTTTGTAATTGATTGGGTCGCTTAGTGGATTTTTGTGTGTCAATAGGTGCCTCCTTTTTTTCACCACGAAAAATTGCACAAAATTATGTAAAAAATAAAAAAGAATTTTGATAGTTCTAAGACCGCCACATAGGCGAGACTAAGATTCTCTTTTATATATATATGATAAGATTGGTTTTTACCTTCTCAATTGTTTTTCTCTTTGTTTTTCCAAAGATATCTGACAATTTCCAAAATTTGGCACCTTGATCCTGAGTACTTTACTCAGTAGTTGACAGAGAAAAGTGATGTTTATAGACTTGGTATTGTATTTCTAGAGCTTTTAACAGGGATGTGACCTATTTCTCACGGAAGGAACATCGTGGAGGTACTTGCTTAATTTTCCCCCCCCCTTAAGTTATCTTACCGTTGCACTTTATTCATAGATAGCTCTTCTAGATATATTCAGTAGCTGCTAATGGATCTGAACTAGTAGAGGGCATTTGCTTTCATGAATTTCAATTTTTTTTATCACTTTAATAAGAATTGAGATTCTATTATCAATCAAGTAAAATGATTGTCCACTTAAAATGGTGGATAGTCCATTTACTTTTTAAGTGGGTAAATTGTCCACTAATATTTTCCTCCACTTGTAAATATGGCTATAAATATAGTCTTAAACTTCAATGTAAAAACACACAAAACACATAAAAGAAGAAAATTACTATTACTCTCTCTATATTACTACTCTCTCTAGTAATACTTTCTATATACATATTCTCTTGTTATTCTTCCTTTATAAAATTGTCAAGTTAGTTAATTTATAACACGTTATCAGCACGAAACTCTAATTTTTCAGAAAATTAACTTCTATATCAGGTATATCTACTAAAGAAATTTAATTTTTAAGTTATCTTTGTTACTTTCAAATTAATTTTCATCATGTCAAACTTGTCAAAATTGGAATTTGTGGCACTTGATATTTCTGGTAAAAAGTATTTGTCATGGGTACTTGATGCTGAAATTCACCTTACCGCTAAGGGTCTTAGTGATGCTATAATTGAAGAAAATACAGCATCAAGTCAGGATAAAGCAAAGGCTATGATTTTCCTTCGTCATCATCTAGATGAAAGCCTAAAAATGGAATACTTGACAGTGAAAGATCTACTTGAATTGTGGAAAGACTTAAAAGGGAGGTATGACCACCTCAGGGCAATGGTATTGCCAAGGGCTCGTTATGAGTGAATGCACTTACGGTTTCAAGATTTTAAAACTGTAATTGAGTATAATTCTGTTGTATTTAGAATAACTTCCCAATTAAAATTATGTGGGGAAAATATAAATAATGAGGACATGTTAGAAAAGACACTAACTACTTTTCATGCCTCTAATATAATATTACAGCAGCAATACCGTGAAAAGGGTTTTAAAAAATACTCTGAATTGATATCATGTCTTCTGGTGGCTGAACAACATAATGCCCTTTTAATGAAAAATCATGAAGCCCGTCCCACTGGAACTGCTCCGTTACCGGAGGTAAATATGGTAAAGGCACATGGCCAGTCTGAAAGAAGACAAAATAAAAATTATGGCCACAATAATGTGCGTGGACGTGGCAATGACAGAAGACGATTTAATAATCGTCGAGGTGGTGGTCAACATAAAAGGAAGAACAATATCAGTTCTCAAAATGACCCTTCAAAAAGTAACTGTCATCGTTGTGGCATGAAAGGCCACTAGAAAAATAAATGTCAGACGCCTGAGCATTTTATAAGACTTTATCAAAAAAAATTAAAAGAAAGGCAAATAGAGGTGGTGCCTCTTCTTCTAATGCTCGGATAGAGTCACACTTGGCGTTCGAAAATAATATTGAGGCAAGGCCTTTGAATAATGATAATATTGAAGCAAATATGGCCTTAAGGGATGATGATTTTAATGACCTCAATGATATTACTCATTTGGAGGTTGAAGATTTTTTTAAGGATCTTAATTGATGTTTAATTTCATGTTTTTCAATATGTTATCATGTACTTCAAATTATTGTGTTTTTACGTTTATGTATTTGAAGAAAAAAAATCAAGGTCACATTTTTATGATAATTGTATATTGTTTATTACATTTTGCTATTTTACAATGTTGTAATTAATTACTATTAGTGTGCTATTATTTAATCTTAATATCATATTGTTACTAAAAATAATATTCGCCTTATTTAATGTCATTATACTAATTGTTTATTCTTGTTAATGTTTTAGACATTAATAATATATAATGATTGTATTATTTTTGTCAATAAACAAATTATCTATACATGATGAATAATATTATATTAATGTTTTATAATATTTTATATTTATTTTTAATACTTGTGTATAATATTTATTTAAGGTTAATAAGTATATATAATTCCATAAACTAAATTATTGTAACATTCATCATAATTGAATCATATAATTTTTTAAATTCTAAATTACCATAATTTAACTTTTAAAAAAAGGGACTTATGTTTTTCTAGCAAAATTGTTACTTATTTTATTTCTTACAATGCATTTTTATTTTATGAAGATAAATAAATTTATCATTCTTCAATTGGATTCAAAATGAATAATGGAGATATGTGCATTTTGGATAGTGCCACAACTCATATGATATTAAAAGAAAAGAAATATTTCTCTCATTTAATTATGAAAAAGGCCTATGGCAATACAATATCTGGTAGTACAAAGTTGATTGAAGGTTCTGAAAAAGCGGCCTTATTACTACCTGGAGGAACGATATTGGTAATTGATAATGCATTGTATTGTAGTAAGTCTCAAACAAATTTGTTAAGTTTCAAGGTTATTCGCCAAAATGGCTATCATATTGAGACTGCAAATGAAGGAAAGGTTGAATACCTTTATATTACTACAATAAATATGGAGAAGAAAATTGTGCACGAAAAATTACCTGCACTTTCTGCTGGGTTGTACCATACAAATATTGGTACTGTTGAATCACATGCCATTGTAAACAAAAGGTTTACTGATTCTAATGATTTTATCATTTGGCATGACCGATTGGGCCATCCCGGTTATAATATGATGCGCAGAATTATTGAGAATTCACATGGACACACTTTGAAGAATCAGAAAATTCTTCAATCTAAGTAATTCTCTTGTGTTGCTTGTTTCCAAGGAAAACTGATTATCAAACCATTAGCAACTAAGGTTGGGATTGAATCCCCTGCGTTTCTGGAACGTATACATGGTGATATATGTGGGCCAATTCACCCTTCATGTGGACCATTTAAATATTATATGTTCTTGATAGATGCATCTACAATATGGTCACATGTGTGTTTATTATCAACTTGCAACATGGCTTTTGCGAGATTGTTAGCTCAAATTATAAGGTTAAGAGCACAATTTCCAGATTATGCAATAAAGACAATTCGTCTTGATAATGCTGGTGAATTCACATCTCAATAATTTAATGATTATTGTATGTTAGTTGGAATAAAAATTGAGCATCCGGTCGCTCATGTACATACTCAAAATGGTCTAGCAGAATCATTGATTAAACGCCTCCAATTGATAGCTAGACCATTGCTAATGAGGACAAAACTTCCTATTTTAGTATGGGGGCATGCTATTTTGCATGCAGCAGCACTTGTGCGCATAAGGCCAACAAATTATCATAAATTTTCTCTATTACAGTTGGTGTTTGGAAGGGAGCCAAATATATCTCATCTTAGAATATTTGGGTGTGCGGTATATGTCCCAATTGCTCCACCGCATCGCACAAAGATGGGTCCCCAAAGAAGGTTGGGTATATATGTTGGGTATGAATCTCCTTCTATTATAAAATATCTGGAACCTATGACTGGAGATTTATTTACGGCAAGATTCGCTGATTGTCATTTTAATGAATCGGTATACCCAACATTAGGGGGAGAACATAAGCAGTTGAAAAATGAGATAGATTGGAATTCATTGTCACTATCTCATTTAGATCCTCGAACAAATCAATGTGAACAAGAAGTTCAAAAGATGATTTATTTGCAGAATATTGCAAATCAACTGCCGGATGCATTTACTAACCTTCCACGGGTTACTAAATCGCATATCCCAGCCGCTAATGCTCAAGTTCGAGTTGATGTTCCGGTAGGACAACTTGTTCAGGCAAATGAGTCTAGGCCACGCTTAAAACGTGGAAGACCATTTGGTTCCAAAGATAAAAATCCTCGAAAAAGGAAAGAAATAAATGATCAAGATGATCATAATTTGGAGGCGAGTGCTCAAGAAGAGCCCAGAGACACAACAAATGGTGATACCACCAACGAGGTCCAAGTACCTGAAAATACTGAGAATGAAGAAATCTCAATAAGTTATATCTCTACAAGAAAACGGTGGAACCGAAATGATATTGTGGTCGATAATATTTTTGTTTATAATGTTGCCATTGAAATAATGCAACAAGACAAGGATCTTGAACCAAAATCTGTCGATGAATGCAGACAGAGAAATGATTGGCCAAGATGGAAGGATGCAATTCAAGCAGAGTTAACTTCACTTGAAAAATGGGAAGTTTTCGGATCAATAGTTCGAATACCTGAAGGTGTCAAGCCAATAGGGCACAAATGGGTTTTTGTGCGTAAATGAAATGAAAAGGGTGAAGTCGTAAGATATAAAGCACGACTTGTAGCCCAAGGTTTTTCGCAAAGACCTGGCATTGACTATATGGAAACATATTCCCCTGTGGTGGATGCAATTACTTTCAGGTATCTAATAAATTTGGCAGTTCATGAAAAGCTTGAAATGCACTTAATGGACGTGGTCACTGCCTATTTATATGGCTTATTGGACCACGACATTTTTATGAAAATTCCCGAAGGGTTCAAAGTGCCTGAAGCATACAAGGATTCTCGAGAAAATTGCTCAATAAAGCTTCAGAAATCCTTGTACGGGTTGAAACAATCAGGGCGAATGTGGTACAATCGTCTTAGCGAATATTTTCTAAAAGAAGGATATAAAAATGATCCAATTTGCCCATGTGTCTTTATGAGAAGGTCTGGATCTGAATTTGTCATAATAGCAGTATATGTTGATGGTTTGAATATTATTGGAACTCCAGAAGAACTTTCAAAGGCAGTAAAATATCTGAAAAAGGAGTTTGAAATGAAAGACCTTGGAAAGACAAAATTTTGTCTTGGTCTACAAATTGAACATTTTACAAATGGGATATTTGTCCATCAGTCAACATATACTGAAAATATTTTATAGAGATTTTATATGGATAAAGGACACCCATTGAGTACTCCAATGGTTGTGAGATCTCTTGATATTAATACAGATCTGTTTCGGCCTTATGAAAATGATGAAGAACTTATTGGTGCTAAAATGTCATACCTTAGTGCAATTGGTGCATTAATGTATCTTGCCAACAATTCTAGACCAGATATAGCTTTCTCAGTAAACTTGTTAGCAAGATTTAGTTCTTCACCAACACGCAGACACTGGAATGGAATTAAGCATATATTCAGATACCTTCGAGGTACCATTGATATGGGATTGTTTTACTCAAATGATTCCACGTCATAATTGATCGGTTATGCAGATGCGGGATATTTATCTGATCCCCATAAAGGTCGGTCGCAAACAGGCTATTTATTTACATGTGGTGGTACAGCTATATCATGGCGTTCAACAAAGTAAACTATGGTTGCCACTTCCTCAAATCATGCAGAGATAATAGCCATTCATGAAGCAAGTCGAGAATGTGTTTGGTTAAGATCAATAACTCAACACATTCAAGAAACATATGGTCTTTGTTTGACAAAAGACGCTCCAACAATATTGTATGAAGACAATGTTGCATGTATAGCTCAACTTAAGGGAGGATACATCAAAGAAGACAGAACAAAACATATTTCACCAAAATTCTTTTTCACTCATGATCTTCAAAAGAAGGGTGAAATAGATGTCCAACAAATTCGTTCAAGTGACAATTTGGCAGATATGTTCACCAAAGCATTGTCAACTTCAACCTTTGAGAAAATGAGATACAAAATTGGAATGCGTCGTCTTCAAGATATTAAGTGATATTTTCATCAGGGGGAGCAAAATACGCACTGTACTTTTTTTTCCTTTGTCAAGGTTTTGTCCCACTGGATTTTCCTAATAAGGTTTTTAGTGAGGCAGCACTCAAGGCGTATTATCAGATGTGTGTACTCTTTTTCCTTCATTAGGCTTTTTCCCACTAGATTTTTTCTAATAAGGTTTTAACGAGGCACAACATCTATGGATGTTCAAAATAACAATGTATATTATTTTATTTTTTTGTAAAGTTTTAATGAGACACATTTCTCGTGGACATCCAAGGGGGAGTATTATCAACCAAGTAAAATGGTTGTCCACTTAAAATGGTGGATAGTCCATTTACTTTTTAAGTGGGTAAATTGCCCACTAATATTTTCCTCCACTTGTAAATATGGCTATAAATATAGCCTTAAACTTCAATGTAAAAACACACAAAACACATAAAAGAAGAGAATTATTATTACTCTCTCTATATTACTACTCTCTCTATTAATACTTTCTATATACATATTCTCTTGTTATTCTTCCTTTATAAAATTGTCAAGTTAGTTAATTTATAACAGATTCAGAATAATTGTTGGCATTCTTAAACTTTCTCATACTTTGTTTTGCACAGAAGTGTCTTACCATATCAAATGGTTAATAATGAAGTAGAAAAAATTATATACCCCAAGTCCCCAACCCTTATCTCTTACTGTATTCCCAATGCTGGGTGCTTTGACATAAAATGTTATGAAGCTAGAAACTGAGATCAGAATGAATATGTGAAGTTCTCAATGTTTAAAGCTGATCTACAACTAGTACTAGCTTGCCAGCCTAGAAGACGAGAAATGGCAGAAGATTAGAGTTAGAGATCAACACATATATTTATTGATGTGAATCAGACATTTAGAATTGAAGCTCAAACTGTTTAGAAGTTCGAGGAAAAACTAGAGTCAAAGAAAAAATTGTTTGACTTTATAAGTTTTCAGAGAACGAAGAACATAAAAATCTGATTTTCCTTATTATTAAACAAATGAAAAATAAATTTGATAAATTAGTAAAAGAATATTGATGAAAGCAGAAAAACTATTAACTTCATTACAGATCCAGACTAATTTATATAGTTTACAAATTAACTGAAAATAAAAAAACTAACTCCTAAGGATTAGGGATAAGAATGAAACTAATTAACTGCTAAATAGTAAATAACTGTTCTTTTGATAGATAGGGAGAACTTGGACTGTTGTAGTTCTTATGCACTTTTCTAACACTCATCCTTGCTTTAAGAGTTGCAAACTCCAAGTTTTTGCCTAAGAAGTTGAAATTTATTGCTCGATAAAGGTTTAGTGAAGATATCAGCCAGCTGCTCCTCAGTTTTGCAATAGACCAGAATAATGTCACCATTTTTTTGCACTTCCCTCAAGAAGAAAAGCTTGATGTTGAAATGTTTTTTCTTTCCAAGAAATACAAGATTATGAGAAATTGCTATTGCAGATTGGTTGTCCACAAACACTTCAGTACCCTTTGTTTGATTCATGTACAGATCAACAAATATTTTCCTCAACCACAACGCTTGATTCACTGTTACTGTTGGGGCCACAAATTATGCTTCTGCAGTTTATTGAGCCATAATGTCCTACTTCTTTGAGCACCACGAAAAAATTCCTGAGCCAAGACTGAAGCATCATCTAGATGTGTTCTTCATGTCATCCGCAGATCCAGCCCAAGCACTATCAAAATACCCAATTAGTTTCAGATGTAGTCTTTTCTAAAACTTGACACCATAATTAATGGTACCTTTGATGTATTTGACAATTCATTTTGTTGCTTTTAGATGCACCTCAATAGCGCAATGCAAGAACCTCGATAGAATGCTTACAGCATACAAAACATCGGGTCTTGTAGCTATGAGATACATCAAACAACCGACTAAGCCTCTGAAGTACGTTTCCTCCACTTTCTCTACTTCATCATCCTTGCTTAGTTTCTCTTTTTGGTTCATAGGGGTACTCATCTCCTTGCAATGTTCCAGCTAAACTTCTTGAGAATTTCCTTAGCATATTTCTTCTGGGAAATAAAAACTTCATCCTGTCCCTGCTTGATTTCCATACGAAGAAAATAGGACATTAGACAAAGATCAGTCATCTTGAAGACTTGCATAATTTCTTACTTGAAATCTTTGATATGCCTTGTGTTGCTCTCTGTAACTAGTACATCATCCACATATATAGACACAACAAGGATATCAAAGCCATTATGTTTAACATAAAGAGTAGATTCTGAAAGTACCTTTCTTAGCCTATAAACTTTACTTGGCTTAGGCTTTGAAAAGAGCTTGTCAGAATCTACTCTTTATTGACCATACCAAGCCCTTGGTGTCTGTTTAAGTCCATAAAGTGTCTTTCTTAGCCTATAAACTTTGCCCTCCTTTCATTTCACCACAAATCCCTTGGGTTGCTCAACATAAATTTCTTCCTAAAGAAAACCATTTAGAAATGTTGATTTGACCTCCATCTGGTACACTTTCTAGCCCAATCGTGCAGCAAGAGCAAGAAGTAACTTGATCGTATCAAGCCTAGCGACTGTTGCAAATGTATCAAAATAATTCACACCAAAAATTTGAGCATACCCCTTAACTACAAGTCCTGCTTTATGCTTGTTCATTAAACCATCAGCATTTAGCTTGGTTCTGAAGACCCATTTCAACCCAATAATCTTTCTGTCTTCAGGTTGATCAACAAGCTCCCAAGTCATGTTCTTCTCAATCATAAACAACTCTTATTTCATTGCAGCCACCCATTTTTCATCATTTTTGGCTTTATTATACCCAGCAGGTTCACATACCGCTACATTGCATCTCTGATATATATCAGAGAGTTGTTGAGTACCTTTAATCGGTGAATGATCCACCATTTCATCCTACCATGAGGGTGATATTTGTTTTCAAAAACCTTGGCAGGAAACTTTTCTGCTTTGTCAGAAGAGTTAAGGACAGATTTCTTTGAGTCTTCCCAACACCACTCTTCATTCTCCATAAAATACGCATCTCTAGTGTAGATTATATTTTTAGTTTTTTGTTGGAAGACTTTATATGCCTTTGAAACTGAATTGTATCCAATAAAAATGCCTGGGATAGATTTTTTATCTAGCTTATCTCGTTTAACCTGAGGAACATATGAAAAACAGAGACAACCAAACACTTTAAGGAAATTTAACGATGGTTTGAATCCATACCAAGCTTCAAAAGGATTTCGGTCTTTCATTGCCTTTGTGGGAAGCCTATTTTGGAGAAAAATTGATGTATTTGCTGCCTTTGCCCAAAATTTCTTTGGCAAGTTCTTCTCATGCAATATGCATCTAGTCATCTCCATAATGTATATGTTCATATTCAGAAAATGGAGGTGATCTCTCTCTATCTTCAGTCAGTCTTCTCTCACTTACTCCATTTTGTTGTGGAGTATAGGGAGTAGTAAGTTGATGATGAATACCTACTTCCTCACATAACATATTGAATTGTTGAGAAGTGTATTTCCTTCCATTATTTGTTCTTATGGACTGGATTTTACAATCAACTTCATTTCTACTTTTGCCTTGAACTTTTGAAAGACATTAGCAGCCTCTGACTTATGCTTGAGAAAGTAAATCCAGCACATACGGGTTAGATCATCAACAAAAATGATATAGTAAATGTGATGCCCTATTTTTATTGAGGTTAGATGAAGCACAACTTATAGACTCTAAAAGGATTAATTGTTGTATAGAATCGCCACATAATTTATTAAGGAAAATAAGAAAACTTATTTGATGTATGACATGTATGACTCATGTTTTCATCTACGAAAAAACAGCTTAAATTCTAAATAAGGGTTTACATTATTTCAAAGGGAAGGTATTAAACATCTTTCGAAATCCATAAAATGTGGTACCCGGCTAGGCTTAATTTATCAAAAAGGAATGGGATAAAATTATTATTTGCAAGTATAACACACATATAAATAAAAAAATATATGTACTAAAATTGTATAAAAATATATGTATAAAAGATTATGCATCAAGTAATGTATATTATCATTAACTAAGTGTATGAAAATATGAGAAAGACAATATAAATGTATATAAAAAATATAGTTTTTATGCAATAGTAAAAGAATTGCTCTTTATTAATACGAAAAAAAGGGAACTACTTTACCATATAAAAAAAAACTTTTTATAATGTGTGAAAAGAAAAATATTTTTTTATAGCAATAAAAAAGTATTCTCAAATAAAAATTTTAACTTGCAATATCAATGAGAGGATAAATTATGAAAAATATTTTAAAGGAACAAGATTATTTAATATTGTCTAAAAATGTGAATTAACTGATTAAATAGTTAAATCAATTAAATTTCTTTATGTAAGTATTTACGACATAAGTTTTTCCTTATGTCAATAATATACACCATAATAAATTAAAAATAATATTTGAACTTCATTAAATTCAAATAACTTCCTTGAAAAGCAACTCTGGACTGGGTACTTGTAAAAACACTTAATAAAAGTATTAAATATTTTATTTAAAGAAACAGAAAAAGTGAATAAAGTAAATAAAGTTGCCAAGTTTTCGATATTCACAAAAGAAAAAAATTTAATAACTAAAAAAAAAGAAGCAAACTTTTCCTTCTTTTGATTTCATCTTTTCCGTTCTTTCACGCTTTGCTTGTCCCTTGTGCATAATTCAAATAAACAATATAATAATAATTTAACAGAGAGGGTAAAATGGCAAAGCATAGCATAGCAACGATCAATTATTTTAACACAAAATATTAGATAACAATCAAAAAAAATAGTAGCACAAAAATTAAAGAAAATTAAAACAATCCTTAACTACTATGAACATCATAAAATGGAGCAAATATATGCTGTTGGAGTTTGACTACAAACAAATTCCAACAATATCAGTCACTAGCCAAAACATAAACAAGCAAAAATGGGAGTTTGAGAAGACTGTACAGTGGTGTCATTGATTTTCTACTAGATCTGGTCAGTTGGTGTGTCACGCCCCGGGAGGGTACCCTAGACGTAACTGGCACTCAGAAACCATTTCTGGCTCCCAAGCGAACTACATAGCCTGATCACACATCCGTTCATTCATTCAATCAGCGGAAGACAAAAAAAATAAAGAGAATATTTGGCGGGCAACTCAAAACATCAATCTAACTCAAAGAATAAAGGTCATGGGCCAACAAATCAACTCTAGTATTTTTCATTAAAAATAGTTTGACAAGAATAATGTAAGGAAAGAAATACTCAATCGACCCTTCACTATCTAGTCTATGAAGCCTCTATCACTACTATCTAATTGGTTCCAATGACATGTTCATGGCTACCTCAATTCAAAATGAAAAGAGCTAACTCGATGCAAGAATGATATAAGCGGTGTCCTCCGGATGTAGGGGAGGACTCATCAATACGCTGAGTGTGAAATAGATCCCCAATGATGCTCCTAATTGACGATCTCTTAAACCTGTCTCTGCATCATGAAACGATGCAGGTCCAAATGGACGTCAGTACGTGGAATGTACGAGTATGTAATATGGCAGAATGAAACATACATCAAGGAAGAGTAGCAACGGTCCAAATATCTCAAATCAGAAAGATAAGAGAGACTCAACAAGGCGTCATAAGTCTAAAGTAATAATACATTTTTAGACAAAGACCAATCATATACCATACAGTCCAATCCAATCATACACAATACAGTTCAATCAAATCATTTACAATTCGATCCCTTTCAATCATGTACAATCCGATTACATATACTCAACTCAACAATCAACTCAATGATCAAATCCAATCTAGTCACATACCATTCTATTCAATCCAATCACAATTCCTCTACTCCAATCCGACCATATACAATCTACTCAACATTCAACTCAACAATCAGCTCAAGGGACTCAACTCAGTAAATATGCAAATTAAATTATGCGACGTTTTACAATTCAACTCAAAGGACTCAACTCAATAAATATGTAACAACTCGCTCAAGTGTCCTAAGTCTAACAAGAAATAGTTTAGACAGGACCAACTCATAACCCACTCAACTCAACTGACTCGGAGCACTATCAAGACCTAAATGGGAGTTTCTCATATCCGACAACCATCACTTATGAGCCAGTGATAGTACAACAATCAGACGTCGTTTCCACGTCCGTCCATACCTTGCCAGGGCATGAACGCCTCCCTAATTATGGATACCATCGATTAGTCAAGTCCTATCATTTCAGGACAATAAAAATGGGAAATATCTAACTTTAACGGTTCGATCCCACGGGAAGCATCTGACTTTAATGGTTCCATCCCTACCTACGTTGGCGGCGTAGTTTTCTGGGGTTCGAGTATGGACTGTACTCTCACCCGCCTAGGTGCTCGATACTCCTCTCATGACTCCATGCTCATTAAACTTCTCCAATCATCTCAAACAAGCCCTCACGGCTAGTTTTATGTGGAACATTACCACCTCATCAACTCTGTTCTCATTTCAACTCAATTAACTCATAATGACAAGTCTCATTAGACCTTCTTTTAAATTGACTCATCTCAAATCATCAAACTCTTCTCTTTAAAAATTTATACAATCTCAACTCAATGAATGCAGAAAATATTATGTACATAAAAATGTAATTTCAACTCCTCAACTCAAACTCAAAATAGATACTTTAATGTAAAAATATTCAACTCATTTAAAGGCTCCTCATACTCAACTCATACTTAAACTCCTTTCTAAATCAAAGATGAAACTAATAATTCCTTAGACTTAAAATAGCGTGTAAATGATTTATGCAAAAAGGTTCACAAATAATTTATTTAAAACTCCTTCTCATAAGATCATTTGTTTTTTCAAAATATTCATAAGACTCCAATCAACTCAATTTATGCAATTCACATATCACATTAGACTCCAATCCACTTCATCACATAACATCCTCATCAACATACCTCTTCATCAATCATTCTACACATATTAAATAATCACTATTCACATCATCACTCACACCATCATCAAAACATCATCATTCACGTCACCATCAAATATTATCATCACATCATTGTCAACTATTATCATCACATCATTATCAAACATCTACTCCGCAAATCTTCATTTTAGTCTTATGTTCAAATTATAGAAATAAAGGAACATTCTTAACTATCTAATTCATTCTTTTTATTCCAATCAATACATATATACACAAAACCATCCACCTCAACTCAAGACAAATTATGACCAAAGAAATCTCATCTTGGGTTCATGTGAATGAAACATGAATACATACTCTCAACAAAACTCAACTCAAGAATCTCGTCAACATCTATATACAAAGATACATTTATAATCAATAATATGAAAGATAACTATTTAGTAACTCAAATCATTAAAATCATCAATCAACCAATAGTATCTAAAAACATTCTATAGTTTAGGAAAACTTTCAAGAAAACCTTCTTAGAAGGTTCAACTCTTTCACAACTCCTATCCAACACATCTATGGGCATATGGAAGAACTCAATCCATATTTTAGGTTAGCCTTACATACCTTAGTGAAGACTTGAAGAAAACCTTGATGTTGGGTCTTCAATGGAGGACTCAAATCTTGAAGCTCTTGGACTCTTTTGTTTGAAATGGAGAAGAAGAAGAAGAGAGAGAGAGAAACTCCTAGGGCTTTTCTAGAGAGAGAGTGGGGGCTGAAAAATGATCCTAAAATGGTCTATGGTGATACATATATAATTTGGGACAATTCCCCAATTGCCCCTTCTTAAAAGTTCTGAAAAATAGGCAAAAATACACCTGGCGCGATAGTGGCGCATCGCGCCCTTGCAGCGCCAGGCTAATTACGCCTAAAACCTGCACACCTCGTAGTGGCGCACCACGCCAAGGACCAAACTACTGAGGCACATTCTTGGCGCGATGGTGGTGCGTCGCGCCCTTACGGCGCCAAGGCCAATATTTTCTGAGTTTTGGAAATTGGCTTGGAAAACCCTGCACACCTTATAGTGGCACGTCGCGCCAGAGCCCAAACTACTAAGGCATGTTTCTGGCGCGATAGTGGTGCATCACGCCACTGCGGCGCCAAGCCCAGTTTTCCAGCAATTGCAACCCAGGCCTGAAAATCTCTGTTGTACTATTCTGTAGTAAAATGGCTATAACTTTTGACTCCGAACTCCACAAATTTCAATCTTGGTGGAGTTGGAAAGAAGACTTGAAGACCTTTAATTTGGTAGGTCATGGGCCACCCAGTTCTTTATATCCTAGGAGATATGGTTGTTTGAAGTTGACCCTTATACTAACTCGTCCGAAAACTTAGTCGATTGGAGTTCTTTGGACTCGACTTGGTGTTAGAGATCCCTTATGACCCCTAAACACATCTAACACACTTAAAATACTTAGGAATTAATCCTAACTCATGTGTATAATTACAATTCCTCCGGTCCGAGTCTACCCACACGTGAAGAAATATTCGAGTCTGTGCAAAAGAAATTTTGGGGTGTCACATGGTGGTCTGGTGGTGGGAGCTTTGAACTCGCCGGCTCGCGAATGGAACCGTGGTGTGGATCATCGTGGTTGTTGGTTGGAGAAGCTTCAATGGAGTTCATGGTTACCGTTTGTTGTTGTTACTCCGGTGGGTTCGTGGTGCTGTTTTGGGGAGAGAGAGGGATGTGATGGTTCGCGGGCGAGATGTAGTGGGGAGATAGAGCAACGGTTCTCTCAAAGGAGAGAGTATGTGGCAGTCTCCTTTTCTTTCAAGAAGATGAAGAGAGTGGTTTGTCTATGAGGGAGAAAAAGAGTACAGAATAGAGATAGTGGTTTTGGAAGAATTTTTGTTTGAAATTTTAATTTTCAACATGGATGAGATAACAAGGAGATCTTAAACTCCTAAACAAGTTGTTTGAACAATTAATCAATCAAAAATCAAAAGTCCTTTGGTTTCCTGTATTGATTAAAAAAAAGTTCTTTGATTTCCTGTGTTAATTTAAAAAAAAATTAGTATCTTGTGTTGATTAAATTGTTGATTATGAGTGAAAAATCATTCTCAAAATGATTTAACGAGTCATTACAAAAAATAATAGATGTATCAATATGTAACACAAAAATAAAAAATATAATCGATATTTTGGAAGATATATTGTGTTGTAAAGAATAAATTACAATGTTATGTTATGTACGTTTGAAGATGATTGTAAAAATAGTGTGACTATTAAAATTTACGATGACAATAAATTGATAAAAATCTTATTATTTACGAAACTAAGAATGCTTATCCATAAATTATTGAAAGGGAAAAAATGAGAATAAATTCATGAAAATTCTAAAATATGAATAATTATTAATTAAAAAAAATTAAAACTAAAAATGTGTAAAAAATTATATATTTTTTTGTGTTCTTTAACGATCAAGAAATCTAAATATGTTAATTTTGAGCACAGAGAACCAAAATTGGGTGTCAACAGTAAAGACTATATTTTTAGTGAGGGAGTCCTTTGAGGTCCTGCTCTATGAGTATGAATTAGTTGCAATTTGTTCGAGGCTCTCCGAGTTGTCTTTGGAAATGGAAGTCTCTATTATTTTCCATATTGACACGCAAGACAATTTGAAGAATTTACTTCTAAAATAGGCAAGTCCTTAACTATATTTGCTTTTTGCATTTTAAGCAACCCTTCATAGTGATGTTCGAGTCTCTTATGCCATACTTCTTCAACATTTCTTTGGCTAAAAAAATCACATGCTCCTCCTCAAATGGATCTAATGAGAAACTTTTGCCTCTCATTCTTACTTTAAACATTTTTTTATTTGAAGCATCCTTAATCAAGCAATGTTTATCTTCAAAATTTAATTTGTAGCATTTTTTCATCAATTGACCAACACTAAGCAAGTTTTGATCTATGTCAGGTACATAAAACACATCAACAATTGTTTTAGTACCTAAATGACTTGAAATAGCAATGTTTCCTTTTCCTCTTACTGGAAGATGGTCGCCATTACCTATTCTAACTTTAGAAATGGTCGTGGGCTTTAATTTCTTGAAGAGACACATATCATTTGTTATGTGATTAGTGCATCCACTATCAATCAACCAACACTCACTCGATGATCTGCTTGAAGAACATATAGCAACAAAGAGTTGATCTTCCTCCTCTCCATCAACAATCTGAGCCTCTACTTCTTGTTGCTGACCATTGTTCTTACAAATGACAGCTTCATGCCCAAGTTGCTGGCTGCATTTAGCATCAAGCCTTCTCCAATATTTGTAAGGTGGATGGCCTTTCTTGTTACAATGCTTACAAGGAGGATAACTTCTCTTTGAGTTTCCAACCTTTCCTTTGGTAGTACTCGTTGGAATGCCTTCACCATTCTTTTTGTTCTTCTTCTTTCTGTTTTTGCCTCCATCTTGAGGCTTGGCAAGCAATGCTCCCTCGATATTTCCTTCTTGTCTCATGACCCTTCGTTATTCTTCAGCCTGCAAAGCATTCAACAACTCTACGAAGGTGATCTTGGATAGATCCTTAGTATTTTCCAAAGTAGATATGGTTGCTTCAAATCTTTTCGGCACAGTAACCAAAAAAATTTCAATAATACGTGAATCATTGAACACGGAGCCAAGCAATCTTACCCTGATTTCTATGTTCAAGAGCCTTTCAAAGTAATCTTTGATGGTTTCAGTTTCTTTCATCTTCTGTATCTCGAAGTCTCTTATAAGATTTTGCACTTGCATACCTCTGATCCTTTCATCCCTTGTATATTCTGCCTTGAGATAATCCTAGATGTCTTTAGCTGACTTTAGAGACATAATTCGAGTGAAATGGAAGAAGATACTGCTGAAAATAAACAAGCCTTTGCCTTTATGATTTTTTTGATTTTCTTGTCAATATGGTTCTTGATCTGGGCCATAGTAGGATTTCTATGCAACGGAGGAACTTCATAATCCTCTTCAACTGTCTCCCACATATCCATGGCATCTAGATAAGTTTTCATCCTTACTGCTCAAATCTTATAGTTATCACCATTAAAAACAGGTGGTGCCATTACTGAAAATCTTGATTCTGCCTCCATAATTGATAAACTTGTCTTGTTGATTTTAATCCAGACTTTGATGAAACACCCACAGATCCCTCAAGAAATAAGTGCTCTGATACCAATTGTAAGTTTTCAAAGAATGAAGAACATAAAAATCTGATTTTCCTTGTTATTAAACAAGTGGAAGATAAATTTGATAAACCAGTAAAAGAATATTGATGAAAGCAGAAAAACTACTAACTTCATTACAGATCCAGACTAATTTATAGAGTTAACTGAAAATAAGAAACTAACTCCTAAGAATTAGGGATAAGAATGAAACTAATTAACTGCTAAACAGTAAATAACTGTTTTTCTGATAGATACAAAGAAGTTGGACTGTTGCAGTTCTTATGCACTTTTCTAACAGACTCTCCAAATAGTTTGATTGTTATTCTTTTTGCAACAGTGGGAGTAAGAAGCATTACTTTTTTGTATTATCATGTAAAATATAATAGCAGGTTGAATCAACTTTGAGAGGATAAAAAGACTTATATATATTATCATGATGTTGTTCAACTGTGTTGATGTTCCATTCACAAGAGAAGTGATTTTATCATTTGATAGAAGAGTTTAATGAATATAGAAACATTTTTTTGTAGTAATCAAGTACTGAAAATATTGCCAAAAGAATGTGTTCTAAAATTTCACGTTATTGAACTATTTTATTCATCATTTTAAAATATTTTTTTGGTTTACAAATATGATAGATTTAACGTCTAATTATTTATTATACAACAATAACATACCTGATTTAATTATTTATTACATGTAATATGAAAATGTTAAGGCCCTATTGTATTTTTTTAGGGAGAACTCATATCAGACAACTCATACACATACATATAGAATGACCAATTTTAAATTTGGAAATCTATAGGCCAAAAACAAGGCCTAGGTTTGGAAAAAGGAGCATTTTCTGTGCGTGAGTGTGTGTTTTTGTTTGTTTGTTTTTTTTGCAGATATTCAAATGCAAAAGTTGGATGATTTCCCATTTTTCTCCTCCATGTTTGTATATGTTCTTATTCTAGCTATGAAAAAAAATCCATAAAGGATACAACTTGAAATCTTTTTTAAAAAAAATCTTCTGCAAATTTTACAGAGTATAAATCAAAAATTAAAATTAAAAGAATTGTTGCAACTTTGTGATTTGGTAGAGAAATCAACAAGAAAAGTCTATTAATACATAGATTGTTCAAGAAAAATGATGTATAACTTGGTATAAATTGGTCTATGAATGTATAAATAATATATACCAAAAAAAACTGCATAAGTATAAACAATTATAATTTTGTATAATTACGTATTAATGTTGTATACGGAAACTGGATTTCCGCTTCAACTAGTATGATTTCCAAGACCAACTTTTATCAAACATTATAACTCAATCAACTTAGCATTCTTGATTCAAGTATTTTCAACGATTTAAAATTTCATTCAATAGTTTTAGAATAAGATTTTCCACATCTCATTTGTGTAGTTAGTTATGAAATCCTTTTCATTTTTCTCCATCATTTGTTCTCATTGAACTTTCGTTTTAAATTTCTCTTCGACTCGTGAAGAACTGATTCTGTTAGATTTGAAAATACTGCTTCTCTTTCTTTTGTTTCTCTCTTTTCTTGACTGTGTGGCTCGTGAGTTAGGGTCATTCAAAATTAAGCTGAGATGAACAATTTGAAGAGGAAAAAAAGTTATTGGGTTTTTTTTTGGTAACCATGTAAAAATTACCATTACGAGAACAAAAACATACACCTAAAGATCCCTTGAGTACATCGATGCATCTCAAGTCTCCAACAAAACACAAACTAGTTACACTTTCAGCCTTTGCAAAAAGACACTACATCTACAAGCTTTTCTTGATGAACTAAGTATGTCTATTCTATCTAAAATCTCCCTCTTGATTTTTGTGTGTATCTCATATGTCTGCACATGTACCCCTTTGAAAATTTTCCAGTTCCGAGCTCTCCATGTATGGTAGATCATTGCTCCCCAAGTCGCAACTACCACTTGTTTCTGAAACTGCATCCATTTCTTCCTTTTGATTTTCAGCATGATGTCTTTCACCTCCCCTAGCTGTAAAGGCAAGCATGTCCATTGTTCAACACCCCTCTTAACCTCAATGAACCATGAGCATTCCCTGAACATATGTTTGGAAGTCTTTAACTTCTGTGCATCACACAAACAACAATTAACTTCCTCCACTGAGATGTTCATCTTCACCATTCTTTCCTTAGTTAGCAATCTATCTTGGACAGCTAGCCATAGGATAACTCTATGTTTAGGTTGAGTCACTGCACTCCAAATACATTCAGCAATGATTGATCTGCAGTGGTACCCTTTGAAATCTATATAGCTTCTCGTAATTGAGTATTCACCTCCTCTAGTAAGTTTGTATCTGTCTTGCTTTCACGGAATGGATCTTTCTCCAACACCAACTACTATCTACAGGGGCCTTATGTGTCCAGATATCCAGTCCTTCTTTCATATACACACCATGCACCCACTTAACCCATAAGGGATCCTTATTAACAATTAATTGCCAAAGCAACTTACCAACAGATGCAAGATTCCATAAGTTGCATTCCTTGATATTCAGCCCTCCAAATTTCTTAGGTAGACACACTGTACTCCATGATACTAATGGCACTTTCTTCTTAACCTCATACCCACCCCATAAGTACTCTCTACATCTTTTATCTACCATTTTTGCTATACATTGTGGGAGAACAAAAACTGATCCCCAAAAGCTGTGAATTGGTTTTTCACCTGACCTGTCACTCTGGCTACAAAAATACTCGATTTCTCCATGTTGGAAACTAATCCAGATACATTACTAAAGTATGAAAGAGCCTCCATTACTCTATTCACAGCCTCACCATCTGCAAATATTAAGTGTGTGAGTTTTAGCCCCTTACACATAGGATGAACTCTAAAATCAGGCAACATGCTCATAGTCCTCAATGTTCTGGACAAATATTCCATCACAAGTACAAACAGAAGTGGTGATGCAGGGTCGCCCTGTCTTAAGCCTCTTTTTCCTTTAAAAAAGCCATAACTTTGTCCATTAACTTTCACTGAGAACTTGGGAGTTGTAACACATGTGAGCATCTATTGGAAAAACTGAGCTGGAAAGCCATACCCCTCCATAATTTCCTACAAAAACTTCCAGTTCACCATATCGTATGCCTTTTTCTAGTCTATTTTCATCAAACACCTGGGAGATGTTGATTTCCTGTTATAGTGCCTTAACAAATCATGACAAATCAACACATTATGCACCATAGATCGCCCTTGTACAAACGCTGCTTGGTTCTCAGCCACCAGATGTGCCACTGCTACCTGCAATCTAGTGCATAATAATTTCGAAATACATTTGTAAATTACATTGCAACATGAAATGGGTCTATATTGACTGGCATATTCTGGATTGGCCACTTTAGGTATAAGTGCAATGATAGTGGTATTCAGTTGCTTCAATAACCTCCCATTCTGAAAAAATTCCAATATAGCTTTTGTGATATCCTCCCCTATAATTGGCCAAGCTGCTTTAAAGAAACCACTACCAAACCCATCAGGCCCAGGACTTTTGTTGCTATCTATTTTGAACATTGCTTCTTTTACCTCCTTCTCAGAGAATGGTCTCAATAACTCCAGCTT
The DNA here is from genome assembly GCF_947179165.1 of Solanum dulcamara. NCBI lineage: Eukaryota > Viridiplantae > Streptophyta > Magnoliopsida > Solanales > Solanaceae > Solanum > Solanum dulcamara. The sequence continues at coordinate 16,968,848 of NC_077248.1, read as the reverse complement.
GTGTTCTGTAGTCAAGCAAGGACCATTTTGAATAACCCTTATTGAAGCTCTGCTCCTACTATCAGTGCTAGTGCCCAAAAGCTCAGTGTAGTACTTAACAAATATGTTAGCTATACTTGTAGGGTCAGTTTGCCATTTACTTTGATCATCCTTTCGTTGAGTGGTGGCCTGCCGTAGTTTCCTATGCTTAATGACTGAATGGAAATACTTTGTGTTGTCATCACCTAGTCTGATCCATGTAGCCTTACTTTTCTGTTGCAAGTACATCTCAGCTATATAAGAAGATCTCCTATACTTTTGGTATACTGTATTTTCTTCCATTTGGATTTGCACATTAGAAGGGACAGCTTGTAGTCTCCCCTGTACTTCTTTTAATGCTATTCTATCCTCACTTGCTTCTGAGATAATATTCCTGAAATGTTGAGAGTTAAATTTCTTAAGTTTCTGCTTCATTAGTTTCAGCTTCTTTACTATTTGGAACATCTTGCACCCCTCTATATACTCTCTCCACACTTCCTTAACCACTCTAGTAAAATTTAGATGTTGAGCCCACACATTTCAATAATGGAACTGCTTCTTCTCCCTTGGTCCCTCTGCTACCCATGTTATTTTATCTGGATAATGATCACTGATACCTTCAGGCAGGAAAATGGCTCTACAAGAAGGCATACTATCCAGCCACATATTGTTTATGAAGATCCAATCTATTTTCGAGAAAATCCTTGGATTACTACCCTTGTCATTCCATGTATACTTACTGCCAGCATGCGGAAGTTCAATCAATTCACACTTGTCAATACATGTGCGGAAATCCACCACATCTGCCCATGTTATAGGATTGCTCCCTATTCTGTCTTCTGCCCTCAGGACTAAATTAAAATCATCTAGGATCATCCATGGCATTTGAAAACCTCTTTGATAAGTCATTAAGTTACTCCAAAGCACTCACCTCTCCTCCTTTGTATTAAAGGCATACACAAAAGTAATTACATATGTCAATTGTAGTGGAATGTAAAAAACCTCGCAAGTGATATATTGGGCTGTCTTATCTATTGGGGTCACTTTGTAATAGTCTGGCCTCCATGTAATCCATATTCTTCCATTATAATGCTCCATTAAATTTGTAGTGTAACTCCATCCTCCAAACAATTTATCAGCAACTTATTCAATCTTGTTGTTTTTTATCTTTGTTTCTAACAGTCCAATTAGACCAACTTGTTCTTCACTGCAAAGGAGCTTCACCTCCTTTTGCTTATTAGGGCTATTCAGCCCTCTGACGTTCCAACTTAACATGTTAACCATCCCCATAATAGGTATGGATTCATTACCAACATTTCCAACTTGTCCCAATGTGTTCAATCTCTTATTATGGTTAATATTTCCCCCACTGCCTCCCAAAACCTGAAAGGAATTGGAATTTTGTAGTTGTTGATGCCCTTGCTGAACTTCTATTTTCTGACTCTTACCTGTTTTTTGTGGTGTTACCCATACCATCTCTTCATTGTGCCTTATTGGTGTCACTTGTGTCTGACTACTCCCTGGTCTGGAAGCTCTATCTTGGATCTGCACTAGTTGAGTCCCATGTCCTTTTAAAGTCCCCTCATCATTGTTTACCCCCTTTCTTTCAGTTCTCCCTTTTGTTACATTTCCTCCAGTGGCACCCATCTTTTTCTTCCTACATATATCCACTCCATGCCCATACTTATGGCAATAAGTGCATAATGTTGGTTTCCAGTCATATATAACTTTCTTCTCAACTACATGACCCCTCTCGTATTTAAACACTATGAGTTCAGGTAGTTTAGTATCCATCCCTACCTCCACAAGTAGTCGAGCAAAGTTCAATCCATTCTTCTTCTTAGTATTGTTATCTACCATCATCGGCTTCCCCACCATACTCCCTAATTTGCTCAAAGCTTTAGGACTCCAATACTTGAAATCAAGCCCTTGGAACCTGATCCATATAGGGACTGTGTAGAGCTTATCCCTTGTGAACTCCATGTCAGGATTTCATGCCTTCACTATGAAGGGCTTATTATCAAAATGATATATTCCTCCTTGGATCACCTCATCCTTTCCAACTACTGTATCAAACCTCTCAAGAATCACTCCATTCTTCAACATAGCTACTTTACTAATTCCATGCTTGCCCCATAGCCTCTTTATATAGCCTCTTATAACTTCAAAAGGAAGGTGAGCCCCCAGTACATAGCACACTATTGCAGAACGCCAATACTCTATTTCTGAGCTAATATCATCGACTTTAATTTCAACCTCCTGTGACTACCCATTCATAACCGGAGCCATATACTCTAACTTATACCCAGCATTTGACACCTTAGTAATATCAAAATTATCCCACACAGAGTTGCGTACCTTCACTGGTTCTTTCTCCTCTCCACTTGATCCGCCCAAGATTTCTTCCCGCTACTTGCTAAATCAACTTGGCTGAGCCTTGGTTGTGTTTCCACAATTTCCTCCCAGACTTGTGCAGCTAATCTCTGTGTTTCCTTAACTATTCCTCTCTCAGTTGCTTCTCGCCCGGTACCTTGAATTTCAATTGGCGAATCTGTTGGTTCCTCACTGATAATTCCTTTAGCTGAATCTATTTCCTGCCCTAGATTTGATCCTCCGTTCCCTAATTTTATTGTTACATTAGATCTCGCTGCATGCACTGCTGAAGATGGTCCTTCCACTGCTATCTGGTTTGATTTCCGGCCTTTTTGAGCTGCTGCCTGTGATTCCTGAGCCATTAGAACCTTCTGGGAAGGGATACGCTCCCTCCTCCCCATGGAAGCGAAGTTTAGTTACCCAAAGCAAGACCAAGTTAGTTAATGGGTTAATTGATAATCTGATAGTAAATTAATAAATTATATTAACATTCAGTATATAAAGTCTTTAACCTAGGTTTTAGTTTCAACATACTTATATTTCTAATTATCTCAAACTCTCGATTATCCTACAAGTGTTTGTTTTTGAGCAAGATGTAATTTTTCAACTCATATATATGGTTCATTTGATTTGTCACCTTGTTTATAAGTGATTTTTAAAGATTTTTTTGTGTCAAATGTTAATGGTTAAACCAATAACCAAACCGATGACGAACAATAACTGATAAGTTAATATCTTAATATTTTATATAAATTGATAATCGATAAGTCCAATCCTTTCCCCTTTCATTCATTTTATGTTTGCCTAACTTGTCTGTGATATTGGCATTATTCTTTTGATGAGTGACAGCTTCTTCTTTGGTCCTTTTCTCTCTTATCTCATCCGGTCTCTTTTAGCACTCTACAGTTGGCAGTGTTATGCCCCAATCTTCTACTCATACTCAAGTTTATGAACAAAGCCTTTAAGTGGTGCGTCTTCATCTTCATCACCAACCCACACATTGTTGATTAATGGCTTTAGCAAATCAATTTCAATACTAACTTGGCGCAGAACGGTTTTCCAATATCTTGATGGTTGATGGTGTTCAACCTCATCTTGGCGCTGTTGGTATGAAAAATCACCATTGTAATACGAGAGAATAGATAGAGAATTTGGAGATTAATTATAGTTGATGTATCATAGATGTGCTTGAATATATATATATATTCATGTTTTGGGGCTTGTTCCATTTGTTTTGGGTAAAATCCTTTGGGATAAATTTCTGTGTACGTTACATTTGTTGAATATTTTAACACCCAGTATACCTGACTAACTCTTCAATTGAATTAGTATTTATTATCCGCCCATTGTTATCAGGTCTACCACCAAGAATAATTGCCATTCAGATATGATCATTTCAACAGCTACACAGCCCGTTGTAGTACAAGTTTGCAACAAGTGAAAAGGGGTAAACAATATTGTCATTTGAAAGTCTACTAAAAATGGCTTTTCTACTACACAAGCTGTTATAACCTCAACAAGAGAACACACAGTCAATCAACATTATTGCACAAGGGAAAACATGTTGAAAACGACTAAGGCAGCAGAAAGATTATATCAACATCCCAAATTTTGAAATATTGCCATAGCAAACATTGAATATGTGGTGAGCTACTTAAATCTGAACAAATGAACAAGCTTGAAAGAAAATGAATACAATTGTTAGCCTATCTACCAAGTTGTGAATATTACAGCGGTTTGACATTGTGGTTGATTTCTATTCAAGCTTCTTAAAAGAATACTGTCAACATCTGGGCACCCGTGCTTGTTTAAAAATTCAGCAACAAATGTCTTCTGCAATATCTTAGGTATATAACCGTAGCACTGCAAGACCAACAGCCGAGATAGAGACAAGAGTACCTATACAGTATTTAATCACTTCATATTTTGCAGCTTCAATTTGCGCCCTCAATGCATGAATTTCCTATACATGGATCAAGCATGAGAAAAAGAAAAGATATTAACAAGATGCATTGAGTTTAAAGAACGTTCACGCTCAAAATATACAAGAGCCAACACTTACTCGATCAAGCTTATTTGTAAGATTTGTAGTTTCTGCATTTTGATTGGCAAGCTCATCACGGATGCGTCTACACAATTTAGAATGACCACAGTCCACAATCAATCATCAAGGAGTTGAAAATGAACAATCTAATCATTCACTAACATCTAACACTCTTCAAGCCTTACCCTCTTTCAAGATTTAAATCCAACCGTTGGCCAGCTGTAAGCTTGTCAACCTCATACCTGCATGAACAAATAATATTGGTTAATGAAACTGGCACTCAAAAGTAAGAATCATTTTTTTGACAATTCAATTGTACCTAAGTTCACTACGCATTTTTTCAATGTCATTCCGAAGCTTTTCAAGTTCACGTTGCAGCAGAGAAAAATGATGTTCCTGCAACAAAAATTATTTAATCAGTATGAATTCCATATGTCAAACTCAAACCAATGCTCATTCAGGGGTAGAACAAAAACATATATAAGTACAACATTACAACCATAATGCAAAAATCATCAGACCAACATACTGAGTTTGAAGTAAATTTCCTCCTTGAGCACTCAATCTTAAGGAAATTTCGAGAAAGGGTTAGAGATCCATGCAAGAGCAAATTAAAATTGACATCTGTTCTCCTATCTGTCTCAAACTGTGTTGAACACAATATTGTCATATAGGCAAGGTTGAAATTTCGCCCAAGCCATCATAATTGCCATATATGCTAGCAGTAACACTTATCTCACTTTTAAAAAGTTTTGAAGTAGTGTCTATCAGAAAGAAAATTAGTCTTGCGTTGATGATTTCCAGCATCCTGGATTAGTCAAAGTAATAAGTTGATTGCTCCTAAAAGATGTTTCCTGGTAAACGAAGTAAAAAGAACTGCTGTGATATCTTTGAAAAAGTTGTCTCAAATCAAGCAATCAATTTGACTCATTGACCACAAATCAAAATTCTAAATACTTGCGTCATCATTATCTAGTGTGGCCAACTAGCTTTTTAGGCTGTAATCCTTTTGATCCCTCAAAACATTGAGGTTGCAACTCCTCTTCTAAGGGATATGCAGCTATCAGAGCTGAGCCAAAGCTCCCTTCACAACCAACTAGTTTTAAATTTAAGACTTGGTTGATAAACTAATAATTACTAGAAAGATCCAGCTGACCCAACTTGTTCATTTGATTTGACAATTTTCATCTTTTTTTTTCTGTTAGTCATTGCTTCTTTATAAAACCGGATTAGGATCATATCATGTCTTAAAGTAGAATAACCATTGTTGATCTGTATTACAGTTCTTTTTTTGGTTGTTGTTGGACATATGAGATATATGATCAGATTAAACTGATCAGCCAACGTGATACGGTACTCTAAAATCCAAGTGATAACTAAGCCTCCTCCCCTGAGCAATGCTGCTTCTTACAAAATTAATCATCTTCCAGATGCTGTTACAAGTGTCAAAGGCAGTCAGCTTTGATGGATCAAACTCGAAATTTCCAACCACCTTCTTATCTCTCTCCACAGTATGGCCTGATATTTTTGATTGATCATCCAAGTCCGAGATGATACTTGTAACTGGGGCATACAATGATAGTTTCATCTCTGCTTGAAGCTGATCTTGCTCAAGTTTCTGGAGCAATTGCCTTTGCTCCTCAATAGAGACTCTTTGACGATCTAAATCATTGATCTCATCGGTTATAACTCTTAAGTTCTACTCTCTAGATCTCCTGGTCCAACTCTTTCTGCAACCTATCTATTTCACCATCTGCAGCAGCTTCAGATTGTGCTTCTGTTGTTCTCTGCTTGCATGCACTTACCTTTCCTTGATAATCTTGAATAGAACTCTGAAGGGCGTGGTACTCAGAGTGGCACTCTGATTGAAGGGCATTAGATTGCTCTATACACTGTTTCAAGAAGCTGAAATATTTATCCTCTTCCAAGAACTGAACAAGATCATTACTAAGAGAAATGAGTCCATATTACAGTTCAAATTAAACGGAAGTATAGCCAAATACAATGCTCTTCATCTGCAATATGATATACTGATTTGGTGTCTCCATCTCCAGACACCCATATGAATCTGCTTGATGTTGAATCTTGAATGAAAGGGAACAACCTCCTCAATTAAAAGAAAAATGATCTCTGATGATAGAGTCTCTGTCTTTTTTAAGCGAACACTGACGAAACTGTAGGATGTTATGGAATGTTGCACACTAAATTTTCTTCCGTAAATCATCAAAAAAAACAGACTTCAAAAAACCTATATTTAATTAGAGTCTCTTACTCCTTATGGGATTTTACTTGTGGAAGAAACAAACGTTTATATGATTTAGGCCTAGCTTGTGAAAATGAGAAATGTGTCCATTTTCAATCAATTTCAAGCACAACCTCATTCCTGACAGGAATTTGGTGCATACTGTAAGTGTAATGAATACTTTGATAATCCAACACAAGGTGATGATTGCTCAACTTAATTGCCTTTTGAAATTGTAATATTTCAACCTATAAATGTAAAATTTGGAAGAAACTCTCATCCACTCTAACCAGAAGGGCATTTGAAAATATTCAAGCAATTAGCGGTACTATTTCACTAAGCATTAACAATTTTAGCATCAACAACAACAACATACCCAGTGAAATCCCACAAGTGGGGTCTGGGGAGGGTAAAATGTACGCAGACCTTAATACTAACTCATTGAGATAGAAAAGTGGTTTCCGAAAGTCACAGTCCCAAGTAAAAGAAAAAAACACTATATATATCATATTGGCACAAAAAAACAAAAAGCGATGCAAATTTTACAGACCAAGAGCAATAACAAGAACAATAATGATAGCAAAACAATGTGATTAATGTGATAATCAAAGACAGTAACAACATAACTAAAAAAAGGCACGCACGCCTAAATCTACGACCACCCTAAACCGGCACACGGCCAGACACCAATCTATTCCTACTAGCCTTCTACCCTAATCCGTGAACTCCACTCCTTTCTATCTAAGGTCATGTCCTCGGTGATATGGAGTAACGTCATATCATGTCTAATCACCTCTCTCCAATACTTTTTCGGTCTACCTCTATCCCTCCACATAATCCCCAAATCCAACCGCTAGCACCTCCTAACTCGGGCGTCGACACCCTTCCTCTGCACATGCCCAAACCATCTCAGTTTCGCTTCTCTCATCTTGTCTGCCATAGATACCACTCCCACCTTCTCCCGAATAACCTCATTCCTGATGTTATCACTCCTAGTGTATCCACACATCCATCTCAACGTCCACATCTCCATCACATGCATCTTCTGAATATGAGAGTTCTTTACTGGCCAACACTCCACTCTATATAACAACGCTGATCTAACCACCATTCTATAAAACCTACCTTTAAATTTAGGTGATACTTTCTTATCACACAGGACTCCAGAGGCAAGCCTCTATTTCATCCACGCTGCCCCAATGCGGTGTGTGACATCATCATCGATGTCTCCACTACTCTAGATGATGGATTCAAGATATTTAAAGCTTTTTATCTTAGGGATAGGTTGAGTGGCAAGCCTCACTTCCATGCCCTCTTTATCCATCGCAACACTGAATTTGCACTCTAAGTATTCTATTTTGGTCCTGCTCAATCCGAACCCTTTGGACTCCAGCATTTGTCTCCATACCTCCAACATATTGTTAACTCTGCCTCGAGTCTCATTAATCAGAACTATATCGTCCGCAAATAGAATACACCATGGAACCTCCTCTTGAATAGATCGTGTCAGCTCATCCATCACTAAGGCAAAAAGAAAAGGACTTAGCACAGATCCCTAATGTAGTCTCATCTCAACAGGAAAATGCTCTAAGTCATCTCCCACCGTCCTAACCCGAGTCTTAGCTCCAGCATACATGTCATTTATCGCCCTAATATACACTATCGGGACACCTTTAGCCTCCAGACACCTCCAGAAAACATCCCTCGGAACTTTGTCATAAGCCTTTTCAAGGTCAATGAACACCATATGGAGATCCCTTTTTCTTTCTCTAAATTTCTCCACCAATCTCCGCATAAGATGGATTGCTTTAGTAGTCAACCGCCCCGGCATGAATCCGAACTGGTTCTCTGAGATTGACACTCCTCTCCTCACCCTCATCTCGCCACCATTCTCTCCCAAATCTTCATAATGTGGCTTAGCAACTTGATACCCCTGTAACTATTACAGTTTTGGATATCACCCTTATTCTTGTACAATGGAACCATAGTACTCCACCTCCTTTCATCAGGCATCTTAGCAGTCTTAAAAATAACATTAAACAACTTAGTCAATCACTCCAAACCTACCTTGTCAGTGCTCTTCCAAAGTCAACCGGAATCTCATCGAGTCCGATCGCTCTCTCCCTCCTCATCCTGCTAATAGCATGTTTAACCTCTTCAACCCTAAAACACCTGCAGTACCTAAAGTCTCGAAGACTATGACAGTACGCCAAATCACCCAGTACAATGTCTCTGTCTCCTTTTTCATTTAAGAGTATGTGGAAGTAAGCTTGCCACCTTTGCTTGATAGAGGTCTCATCTACTAACACTTCACCTTCCTCATTCTTGATGCACTTTACTAGATCCAGGTCGCGGGATTTTCTCTCTCGCTTTGGCGAGCCTAACTCGACATATAAGCATTCAAAAGTTGTCGTCTTAGCACCAGTGACCGCCGACTTCATTTTCGTCTTTGCCTTCTTATAGATATCTTTAAGCCTACTCTTCTCTTCCTCATCCACGTACTCCAACCACTCCGTATAGGCAACCTTCTTGGCTTTTACTTTGCCTTGTACTTCTCCATTCCACCACCAATTCCCTTGACGACTACCAAAGATTCCTCTTGATACCCCTAGAACTTCGATAGCTGTTTTTCTAATGCAACTAGCTGTCATGTCACACATGTTGTTCACATCCCCGCTACTACTCTAGGCGCCTAAACCATTTAACTTCTCCCCTATCTCTCGAGAAAGAGCAGGAGTTGGGGCCCCCACCTAATCCTCGGTCGGTTATAAAGGATCTTTTTTCTCCTATCCCTCTTAATCTCCAAATCCATCACCAAAAGCTTATGTTGGGTAGTAATATTCACTCGAAAAACCTTGCAATCCTTACAAAAGCCTCTATCACCCTTCCGAAAGAGTAAGTAGTCAATTTGAGTCCTAGCTACTAAAGGTGACCAATTGGTTATCCCTCTTCAGAAAACATGAGTTAGCAATAACCAACTCAAAAGCTTTAGCAAACTCCAGGAGAGATGCTCCGCCGCCATTCCTTTCCCCAAAATCAAAGCCTATATGGATATCATCAAAACCATTAGAAGTTGTACCGATATGACCATTGAAATCTCCATCAATGAAAATCTTTTCGGTACTCAGTATACCTATCACTACCTCATCCAAACCCTCCCAAAAAAGCCTTTTGACTTCTTCATCCAGGCCCACATGAGATGCATACGCACTAACAACATTCACAATAAACTTGCCTATAACTAGCTTACTAAACACTGATCCTCTTTACCTCTACCACATACTCCCTAAGATCCGCGTCTACTAGAATACCACTACTTTCTCTTGAGCCTCCTGAGTACCATAATTTAAATCCGTTCACATTCCGAGCTTTGAAACCTACACATCTAGTCTCCTGGACATAAGTTATATTAACTTTTCTCCTCTTAAGACTCTTCACTAGTTCTATGGACTTCTCTGTAAACGACCCTATGTTCCACGATCCTACTCTCAACTTACGAAAACCCATCTCCCTCTTACCACTATTTTCCCTCGCCTTCAACCCCAATTGAGAACATGACTCTAGTCCACCATCAGTAACCAAAGCCACTAAAATGCTATAAACTACAAAGTGAAAAACTGATAACAAATAAATCCAGATAATTCAAGAAATGAGATAATACTTGACAATAAAGAAGAAATTCGCTGGAGGCTTCGCCGGAGAAGGAACGACGGGTCTAGCGAATCTAAATTGCACACCTTCCTTGAACTAAAAAAAAGAATTCTCCCGATGAAAACTGGATCTAAAAACAAGAAATAAAATATTAAAAAAACGATATGAAGCTATCAGAGCGAGGTTCTACTAAGGGATATGGCAAGTGAGGAAGACATCAACGCCACTACCGCCACCAACATCAAGCAAGATGTTGGCAAGAAGACCCGCAAGGGAAGGAAGCACTCTGAGAAGAATGAGGAAGTGTCGCTCGAGCCTACACCAAGCGAAGGCCCTAACATCCTACTCACCCTCGGCCACGGAGATGAGTGACGATGAACGAGGTGAGGAGCTCGTAGACGTCACGCTCGGTATGGAATGGATCGCAAGGGGTGGATGCTGCTCGGCAGGCCGTAGAGATTTTAGCACCAGCTGATTTGAATTATTATGGCCTAATAACGGAGATCAAGAAATGCAAAGGTCGGGCAATACTTAGGCATGTGAATTAACAAAAGTTTTTTAAGAAAAAATTGGATCATTGGGTCAATGAGGTTCCTTATTTAGCTGGGCAAATGAAAGTAAAAAATCTTCATGAACAATAAATGCTGCAAGAAATGATAAGAGAACCTATGAAAAGCATGCCTAACTCAAGATAAGCTACAAAGAAGAAGTCTTCAGATTTGTTCAAGATGTCTTTTATGTGAACATGAGGGTGAAAATAATGAACACTTATTCCTAAACTGCAGGGCAACTATAAATATGTGGCACGTGTTCTTTTGTATTTTGGAAATAACTTAGGTAATACCTAGTTCTACTTTGGCATTGCTGAACAATTGGTGGAGTATTGGGAATAGAGGCGGGGAGGAGGATTGGTGGAAGATCATTCCTGCTTGCATTTGGTGGACAGTGTGGAAAGAGAGGAATGGCAGACATTTTAAAGCTAATAGCAATTCCATCAAGAAAATTAGAATGCATTGTCTTAGCTTGTTCCTTTTTTGGTGTAAACGAAATATGGGGGGGGGGAGTAGGAGAGTTAGTATATTAAATTGGCCATGTATAATTGTATAGGGTTCTGGGTAGGGGTACAAGCACACTTTCGGTGCTTGTAAAGTTTCCACCTTAGCACCTTTTTTGGGAGTGGCTAAGTTTTTATTAAATAGAACTATTACTTGCCTCGAAAAAAGGGTAAGAGAACCATAATCCAGTCAAGCCCCAACTATACTAGACTAGTAATACTTAATCCATAGATCAAAGGTGCATTTTGTCTGTCAACCAACCATCCATCCACCTCCCCTCTCCCCCACCCAAAGGAAAGAAATTCCAAAAAGAATCTACGAAGAGAAGTACAGGATTAGAGTAAAACCAATCAGGTGAATTTACTTTAGAAGTCAAGGCAGATCAAACCCAATACAATAACATAAAATCTCCCCTTACATCCTGATGGGGAGCTAGAAGAATTAACCATTATACTCGTCATATGCAGTGTTGTCAAAGGCACACTTAAGCCCTGAAGCGAGGCACAAAACATGTGAGAACTTCACCTTGCTTTATAGGCACTGAAGTGTTGTCATCAAGGCTCCAAGACATTATTTTCCTTGCCAATGAGTGCAATACTGAAATGTGACACTAAACAGTTGATATTTCACTTTATCAAAATCTTTTGCAAGTTCTTTCTCCATATATTTGTTATTCATGCTTATGATTATTAATTTCAAACGCCACTTGTGAGATTTCTCTGGGTATGTTGTTCTTTTCTTTTTTACGAGAAGGAAAACCCGCAGCCGCAATCCTTTGGGTGCACACAGGGTAAAAGCCCCGCTCGTATGCAATACCTCGCAAATCACACAGGAGAGGTAACCCACACTAGAAAAGCCCAATGCGAAGAGTTCGACCCAGAAGGCAAACCCCTTACTTTAGCTGGCAAGGAGTTTGTTGTTGTATGCTTATGTGTATTAATCTTGGATTACACATACATATTTGTGGTTTTTCTTCATTTGCGCCTTTTTTCATTAAAGCTCAAGCTTTATTTGTGCTTAAAGACCCAAAGGACCTTAGATTTTTTTAAATACATAGCTTATCCTCTTCCCCTCAATGCCACGTTTTTTGCACCATGCACCGACCTCAATTTCATCTTCTGTTTCTTTTCTTTTTTAGATGAAGTTATTGATTCCATTCATGGCATCAAGAAGATGCAAGGTAGTTTTCTTTGTTGTTTTTGACAATTAACTATCATGAATTCAACAACAATTTCATATTCTGTCGCAACTCACAGATTTTCCTACTGAAGTTATCTACCTTACAGTTACACATCACTGAAGAAAAATATCACTGATATGCATTATCACGACCCCATCTACAAACTCATTAATAAAAGTCAAAGCACCAGAGGATGGCTAAGCAATATAGGTCTTAACAACAGCTTGAATATGCTTTTTTGTTTCATTATGTTGAAAAATAACTGGGAACAACAACAGCTTGAATATGTTCAGGGACTACATACAACAACAGTGTACAAAGCTAGCTAACCCATTTATCTAGGCAGAGAAAATCACTTATAGAAGATGTGACTAGTGGCAAGCTAATATTCTACAAGCAGAAGAAATACATTACCCCTACCCCTAGCACAAGACAAAGAGAATAGTTAGACGCACAGCTGAAGACTTTTTAGAATACCAATATGCACCACTAAGAGAGCTTCATGACAATTTTGTACCTGAGAGCTTTGTACTTCAGACTTAAACTTGGAAAGGTTGGCTTCTTGAATCATCTCAGACTACATAGGCAAAAATACACAATAATTATTCAGCATAGTGAAGATGGGCACATTGTTCACAACATAAGATCTTGAGTAAAGTCTTACTTTCTGCATTTCAGCTCGGGAAACAAAAGAATGAGCTACATTTTCCAAGCTGTCATTCAAAACTTCAGTGATAGCAGATGTTATTGCTTCTGCCTGTTCTGATGGTACACCTCGTGCTTCTAATCTCCTAACCTGTCAGCAAACCAGATCTCGAAATAACTATAATTCATATCAACGATAACAAATCAGGAGAGGCTCTAGCCTTGAAAAGTATCCTAGTTTACGACGAAATGGATAGAAGCAAATAGCCAAATACACAAACTCAAAAAGAGCAAAGTTTAGTTGCTTTTCTATTTGTTTTTGAGCTTTATTTTGAAGGTATTGGTTTATGGAATTATAAAAGAACTACTTTCATTATGATTAAAAGGAACAACATCAAACAGATAAAGATCCAAATTCAAGTCATCTTTGGCAGGAAGATGAAGCATTCCTCTTTTGGGATAATTTCACTACAATACAACAAAACATATGAGAAATAAATCAATAAAGAGGAGGATGAAGAAATAATAATTACCAGAGCTAATGTATCGACGAGAAACGCACGCTTTCCATTAGGTTTAGCGAGCTGTGAGATTTGCCTATAATCAAACTTGTTAACAGACGATTTATAGGGCTCAGAACAGTAAAAATTAACTGAACCACCAACGTTGGATTGTGATCTATCAATCAACAAAGCAGCAGAAACTTTAGATGCATTAACCCCTTGAGATTTGGAAAATCTAATCCCACAATTAGCACCTAATTGAACCACACGTCTCGCAACAGCCATTAATTTCTCAAAATCTACAAACCTTTTGATTTTTTCAACAAAAAACTGGACTAAGCTGCATCGATTTCTAACAATATTTTGAACAAAGTATGAAAGGTCAAACTTTCAGAAATGACGGCGAAAAGAGAGATTGAAGGAGACAGAAAAGGGGTAGTTGATTGTTGATGGCGGACGATGGGGATTTCCCTTTTTACGGTTTTTATATCGTGCGGGTTGCTTGCCAAACGAGATTTATATTGGTAGAGTAATTGGGTATTGGTCTTTACGCACAAGATGTGAGGATATGCTCTTTAGGTTTCCAATGGGAAATGACAACTTGGTTTCCTTTTCTTTTTTTGTTTTCACCCTTTTTCTTTTCTTGCATTTTCCCCCCGCTTGACACACAATAATGTTGTGCTTAAATTGGCTCAATTTGCAAGTATGCAATGGAAGGATTAGAAAAGAGGTTGTTATATTCAGGTTTTGATGTATTAACAAATCATACGACCTGGTAGAGGGACTTGATCCCATGAGTAACGTTTGTCCTGAACGAGAAAGTGGACTACAGCTGTAAAGCTGCCCAGGTAGATAGGCAAATCAGAAGAGACTACAAATCATGGGACCTGATCGGGGACCTGGTCCCATGAATGATGTGACCAGCTGTAAAAGTTGTCACCACCTGCTGTGGTTGGTGGGCAGCAGCTGAAGGACAGAGATGTCCAACCAATCAGAAGGTACTAGGTTGTTTCGTCCATATGCTAAATACTATCCTTAGGACATAAGACAACTTAGTTTTCACATATCACATTTACAAAGCAAAAGGAAACGACAGTGTGTGCTCAAAAGAAAGAATGCTTCCTCAAAGCAGGGGCCCTGATCGAGCTACTATTGAAGAATAGTTTTTAGGTTGTTGATTTATTGTAATGTTGAGTCTTGTGTGCTAAATATTGTAAAATCAGCTCCTATCATATAAAGGAATATTGATTATTTCTCTTTGTATTGTGTCATTGTGTCTTCTTTGCTAGAGTTAGCATTAAAGTAGTTAGAAAAGTCTACATTAACCTAGGGGTGGTTGTGTAGTGGAAAATAGTCCTATTGCTTAGTTTCCGAGTCATTGCTAGAGTTAGCCTTGATTGAAGTGTTGAAAGTCTACGTCAACTAGAGTGAGTTGGGGTAGTGGGCAATAGTCATATTGCTTAGGCTCGAAGTCTTATGATAGGGTGTTGCAAGCATAGGGGTGAAGAGGATTTGTATCTAGTTACGTAGGTTGTAATATATCACTTTGCTCTTGCATTTAGTGAAGATTGGTTGAAAATCCTATTGGACAGGTCGTGGTTGTTTCTCCCTTGAGAAAGAAATTTTTCCACGTAAAACTATTGTCTTGTTCATTACTTGCATTAGCTGTTTGTTTCTTGAGCATTTTGTTAACTGACTCGTGTGGTGGACGCATATATTCTATCATTTGGTATCAGAGCAGGGCTCTCTAATTGGCTAACACCCAGAGAGATTTCAGTAAAAGAATGATTGCTCTACTTAATCTGGAGGAAGGACAATCATCTACAAGACCCTCTTGTTTCAATGGCCAGTTTTATAGCTATTAGAAAACTCACATGCATGACTTTCTTATGGCTGAAGATAGTGAATTGTGGGATATTGTTCTTGATGGCCCTTTTATTCCCACAACTGAACTGGAGGAAGGAGAGTTTACCAAAATTATGCCCAAAACTAGGCAACAATATAATGAAAATGACCGGAATAAAATTGAGAAGAACTACAAGGCTAAAAAGTTTTTGTATATGATATTGGAGCTAAAGAATATAATAAAATCTCAACATGTGAGTCAGCTAAAGAGATTTGGGAATGTTTTAAGAATGCTCATGAGGGAACTGAGCAAGTTAAAGAATCCAAAGTTGATATGCTAACCACCCTGTATGAGAATTTTGTCATGAAGGAAGGAGAGACCATTCATGAAATGTATACCAGGTTTTCTTCTATAACCAATGAGCAAAGATGTCTGGAAGAACCCATTAGTCAAAGCAAACAGGTCCAAAAGCTTCTGAGTGTTCTTCCAAAGTCATGGAAAAGCAAGGTGTATGCTATTACTGAGCCTAAGGACCTAAAGACCCTTACCATGGATGTACTTATTGGAAATCTTCAAACCCATGAGCTAAATAGGCAACACGATGGTCATAAAAAATACAATAATAAGGACAAGTCCTTAACTTTAAAGTTTTGTCAAAGTGATGATGATGATGATGAAGAGGATATGACCTACTTGACCCGCATATTTCACAAGATTGTTAGAAAGCACGGTGGGTTTATGAAGAAGAAAAACACCAGTAGGTCAGCAAATGGAAATGACTTATGTCATAAGTGTGGGAAGACTGGACATTTCATTAGAGATTGTCCCTTGAACAAGCAGGAAAATAAAGAATACACCAAGCCTAGAGGAGACGGAAATAGAAGAAGTGACCAGGTCCCTAAGAAGTCAAGAAGAAGGGTTATTGTTGACTATGTGGTAAAGCGCGCTTTAGTTGTTTGGGGAAATTTCTCAAGTGATTCTAAAGAGTCTGAACATCCAGAGGATGTCTCCATGTTGGCTGTCAAGAATGATGAAAATATGTTCGATAGCATGTTTGCCTTTATGGCAAAATCTGAAGATGAAGCTGATGAAAAAGTAGTCTTGCTTGACCTCAAAGAAAATCTTGACTGTTATTCCACCAAAAAACTAAGAAAATTGGCTAGTGTCTTAATTGACTCACTTTGTGAGTTAACTGCTGAAAAATATTTTCTCAATAATAGCATTGATATATTTCAAGATGAGAAAATTGCTTTAGTCACTCAAATGACTGAGTTGGAACAAAAAATTGCTATACCGGATACTGCGAATAATCATCTCAGTGAAATAATGAAGGAAAACCCTCTAACTGATGTCAAGTTAAAGGGTAAATAAAATAAAATCGAGATGGAACTTAAAGAGAGTTTAAAGAACTCTGAGTTAAAGTTAGCATTATCACTAGAGAGAAATCTTCAGCTAGAAAAGGACCTGGTTAGACTCAAGCAGGAGTTAGACATGGCTCTAAAATGGGACAACTCTTCAAAGATGTTGACTAATCTAATCAACCAGGGACAAAATGATGTAAGAGGTCTTGGATGTCCAAGAATAAAATCTCATTTCAATCCACATAGCAAGTATGTGTCTATAGTTGATGACCTACTGTGCATTCACTATGGTAGAAATGAGCATTTTAAAAGGGATTGTGAAGTATTTAGAAGAAGCGTGAAAAAATCCTCAAAATATACTAAGCAGAAAGAAAACCTGAAGAAGGGACCTAGTCCAAGTATTAAAATGAGAAAACAAAACTTGCCCTTCTGGACTAAGAAAGCTTGGTTACCCCTTTGTCTGCCTTTTGGGAGCTCAAGCTTAAATGGGTTCCCAAAACTAACAAGTAATCCTTTTTGCAAGAAAAGTTGAGAGGAAGGACTGAAAAATTCCTCTCTCAAGGCACTACAGGGCGGTAATGTCTCTTTTTAAAATGGCAAAAAGGGATACATTCTTGGCATAGAAAGAATTAGGAAATTATTGAAACACTCTATTGAGGATGTGTATTACATAAATGGACTGAAATATAGCTTGCTAAGTGTCTCACATATCTGTGATAAAGGGAATAAGTGCAAAGTCGATGAGGATTCAGAAATCGAGGAACTTCTTCAAAATTAGAGAAATAGTCTTATGGAAGACCAGTTGATGAAAACCTAACTTAGAAAAGTCTTGATGAAGGAAAGGATGATGCAAACAAAGAACCAGATGAGGGACCTGTTCTCCCCAAGATGCAGAGGCAGATGACTAATATCAGCCTGAATCTCAGTCTGGAGGTGCTGATTTAGATCATGAAAATGTTGACTAGTTCAACTGGATGCACCCAACCCTTTGAGGCTAGATCCGAAAAACAAATATCCAAACTCTTGTTAATATAATTGGCTTGAATTCAATTTCATACTGTTGCAGGTATACACATATGGTGAGATAGCTGAAGCAGGGAAAAAGGCAAAAATGATATGTGCAAACCAACTTCCTACTTTTCGAGAGGGACCTGGTCCATACTCATAGGTTAGCATTCCTAACATTACTTTTAAATTATGAGTAAGAGTTGTTGGGATTGCCACGTGTCACTTATTCCCCTTTTGAAAAAGGCGTTTTTCACATTCGATCATTCAAACGTCCCCTAGCCTAAAGAGCTGAGACAACGCTTAACTTAACCATTCTTCCTTTTGTTTTCTAGAACTAAAAGAATCAATCCTTAAGTTGTCTCTTCTCTCTATCATATTTCATCTTTTGCCCTCAAAATCACATCTCATACTCCCTCATCCTCAGAAAAGATCACCACTGCTGATGACGAAACTCTAGTGTCCCACAAAATTGACACTCCGTCATCCACCCCTGTTTACTCACCTCTTCTGTCAACTGATATGAAAACCCCAACTACTGAAGTTGTTCTCTCTCATGATCAAGTGCAAACTTGTATCTATACCACTTCTCCTTCTACATCTTAAGATGCCTCTAGTCATTCAGAGGTCAGGTCCGTCCTTCAACCTCTTGAAACTGAATCCTCCTTAGACCGCACCTCAACCTCTCAACCTGGTCCCGTGCCATCTACCATGCCTAAGAGGTACTTCGATGGTGATTTTTTTTTAAAAAAACACACACAAGTCCAAATATTCTGGCAACAAGAGAAGATTGGGTTGTCAAAAGCTTGACTGATATGACGGTAAAGGATGGCAAATATGGGCTGGGGTACGGTTACCTAAGGACCTGGTATTTGATAATTTTGGAGTCAAAGTCAGAAAAAGGATCAAAGGAGTAATCAAGCAAGCCTTCTCATAAATCACTCTTCTTGAATGTGAGTGTGTTGAGGAAAAACTAGAAACAAGGCCAAATTCCAAGTTTGTGATCTCATAGAACAACACGAGAAATTAAACCTGGAGCTTGAGGGGATGACGGTAACACTTGCAAGCAGGGATACTGAGATTGTAAGGTTGAATGCTCAGATGCTACAGGCGCAAAGTGGGGGAGCTGGTACAGGCGAGATTTCTGCTTTGTAGATCCAGAATGAGAGCTTGAATACTGAAGTCAATACTCTTACTCGGCAATTGCTTCAAGCTCATGTTGATGAAAATGCCCAAATAACCCTCCTTCACCAATCCTTAGTTCCCAAACCTCCTCCTACATAATCTCCCCAAATCGTTCCAACTACCTAAGACTATCTTTTTGTCCGGTGGCAGTCTTGGCGGTTTTTATTTATAGTTTATTAACTATATTTTGTAATGTTATTCTCTAATTAATGAAGTATTTGCCTTGTCTCTACTGGTCTGAACTTGTTTTGTGCTATTTCTCTCATGCTTTGTGTCTACCCTAAAGGCCATGGATTCTTGCACAATTACTTAACTTTTGCTTGGTTTACTGTGATCTATTTTTAAGATGCCAAAAGGGGGAAGTTATGTATTCATGATATGTCTCGAAGCTATATGACAGGTTGAACTGCCTGATAGGAGAATGTATGAGGGACCTAGTCAGACTGATAGGGGGAATGTAGTTGTGTTCATGGTATGTCTCAAAGCTATGTGACAAGGGGATCAACTACCTGTTTGCAGAAACATGAACACAAGTTCACCTAGTTTGTTATCATCAAAAAGGGGGGAAATGTTATATTTAGGTTTTGATGTATTAACAAACCATAGGACCTGGTAGAGAGACCTAATCCCATTAGTAATGTTTGTCCGAAACAAGAAAGTGCCTTATGAAGGACCTGGTAGTAGAAACATGACTTACAGGTTTGCATGGTTTGTCGTCATCAAAAAGGGGGAAATGTTGTATTAAGGTTTTGATGTATTAACAAACCATAGGACCTGGTCCCATGAGTAACGTTTGTCTGGAACAAGAAAATGGACTATAACTATAAAGTTGCAAAAGCTGCACAGGTAGGTAGACAAATCAGAGAGACTACAAAACATGGGACCTAATTGGGGGCCTGGTCCCATGAATGATGTGACCAGATGTAAAAGTTGCCACCACCTGCTGTGGTTAGTGGGCAGCAGGTGAAGGTCAGAGATGTCTAACCAATCAGAAGGTACTAGGTTGTTTCGTCCATATGCTAAATACTATCTTTAGTACATGGGACAACTTAGTTTTCACATATCACATTTACAAGGCAAAAGGAAACGACAGTGTGTGCTCAAAAGAAAGAATGCTTCCTCAAAGTCGGGGCCTTGATCAAGCTACTATTGAAGAATAGTTTTTAGGTTGTTGATTTATTGTAATGTTGAGTCTTGTGTGCTAAATATTGTAAAATCAGCTCCTATCATATAAAGAAATATTGATTATTTCTCTTTGTATTGTGTCATTGTTGCTTCTTTGCTAGAGTTAGCAGTAAAGTGGTTAGAAAAGTCTACATTAACCTAGGGGTGGTTGTGTAGTGGGAAATATTCTTATTGCTTAGTTTCCGAGTCATTGCTAGAGTTAGCCTTGATCGAAGTGTTAAAAGTCTACGTCAACTAGAGTGAGTTGGGGTAGTGGGCAATAGTCATATTGCTTAGGCTCGAAGTCTTGTGATAGGGTGTTGCAAGCATAGGGGTGAAGAGGATATGTATCTAGTTATGTAGGTTGTAATAGATCACTTTGCTCTTGCATTTAGTGAAGATTGGTTGAAAATTCTGTTGGACAGGTCATGGTTGTTTCTCTCTTGAGAAAAAAAAAATTCCACGTAAAACTATTGTCTTGTTCATTACTTGCATTTGCTGTTTATTTCTTGAGCATTTTGTTAACTGATTGTATCTAGGGACCTAGTCCCCTGGCTCGTGTGGTGGACGCATATATTATGTTAGAGGTCTTTAAATTCAATACACTAACTGAGGGTAGAAAAATAAAACATTTCTCTCTATAAGATTGACTTAGTTAAAATATAGTCATATTCACACACCAAAATACAGGAATACAATCTATGAATTCATCGAAATCATTGGACTCTAGTAGCACTATGGTAGAAGATGTTCGAGACATTCACTCCTTCAAGGAAATCCTCCTGGACAAGAATAGAAAACTCAATCAAGCAAACAAATAATACACCAAGAACAACATAAAAGGACTGGATCCTCCCCCTAACTCTATTCTTTTATCGAAAGAAGGAAAGCAAAGAACATACCAATCATTGAGCTTCTCCGTAATAATTTAATTATTTGGAAAGTGGTTATCACACGATTATTTGAAGATCAAATTGACGGACATGTGCAAACCTTCTGAGCCTCTCATCTTCATTGATCAAGGTTGCGATTACTATATAGCAAAGTTTCACCAAGTGAAAGATATGCATAGGAAATTCATGAAGAATCGTGGTTTGTAGCAAGAAACTCCTTTTTGTAAAAAAAAAATGGGAACCAAATTTCGTCCTTGAAGTATCCATGCTATCCCACACTGCTATTTGAATTCTGCTACTACAACTTTGAATAATTTTTTATGATAAATAAATATTAGAAAAAGTTGGAAAGAAGTTGGGAGCACTTATAAAATAGATACTTGCACTTCAATCGCAATAAGAGGTTGTTATACACTTATCTATACTCAAGTACCACTCAAGGTGATGATCAAAACGAAGGTCACAATTGGGTGCCACAAACAAAAGGTGGTCTATGGATGAAATAAAATATGAGACTAGGCCATATACACAAGAATTTCACTCACAACACAAAAATCCCCTACAATGAGCATATGGATTAAACATCCTATACACATGAATTGCACTTACAACATAAAAATTCCTCACAATGAGCATATGCCTTCAACATCCGATGTGAAAGTACTAATAGAAACTTGGCATGAGTATCTTTCCCAAGAAGAAAAAAATGCCTAAGTCCAATTGTCACTTGTCAAAGGTGAATAAAATGCACAAAAAATACAAGCAAGCACAGAAAAAATATATGACTCATAATTAGGTAAATTACTCGACACACCATCCCAAAATGAATAATTAGCGATGAACAGAAAAATTATCCAATGAAAGAAAATACAAAAGTGGACCTAGGAAATATAATTCAAAGCCCACCAACCAACTAATTGTGCATTAAATGGGAAAAATTTAATGACCCCTACCCCAGCCTCCCAAAAAAACTAATACAAGCAACCCTCAAATTTAAAAATAATTTGACAAATTACTTAAGGTTCATGCCCTAATACAGAAAAGCCCAGAGGGGCCAGACCAAACTAGCCACACTCCTCAAACAGAGTCTCTTATGAAAGCAAATGACTCCGCTTTTTATCATAATAATTCCTACTCTGAGAAAAATAATATCAAACTGGATAAATTAAAGTAATTATATTCATCGCATCAACTTACTCTTCCATTACTCCTTTTAGTAATGAAGGGCGTCAACAATTAAACACAGTCATCAACCCCACTCCAAGCTCCACTAGCCTCAAGAATATCAAAGCCCAACCCAACACCAACTATCAACTATAGGGGCAAGAAATCCAAAAAAGGAAGAATTGTCACTTCTTGCAACGTTGAGAAAGAGCAACCAGGAACTGGAATATATTTTGGCAATCTTTTGGGAGAAAAGCACCGAAGCTTTCGTTCAAAAAGCCTACTAGCATAACTATTATAATCTATTGTACTAGATAGATGACTATATACACCTTCAACATAAGGAATGAGAGGGAAGCAATCCCATAAGTTGTTGCCTCAATCTAGAGAGAGAATCAAAAAGGCCAATCCATATGAGGAAAGAGAAAGTCTTGCATGACCAACCACCAACTCAAAATAAATTTGATAAATTGCATCATTTGGGATGCGAGAAAGCCAATAACGCCAGTTTTCGATGCTAATGTGATGTCATGGTTAAGTTACTCGAGCCCTTAAAATAATTGAGTATAAATTAATTATTATCCAACGTGAATTTAGGTGATAAATTGATTAAAATATGCCAACTTTTTGACAAATGATGAAATGTGATAATCATAAATTCAGCTATTACGAAATTAATCGAGGACAAAGGGCTAAATACGTGAATTTAATTGATAAACGATCGATGCTAATCTCATTGCTAGAAAAAGCTAAACGTCATAAACTTATCAGATAAGCGAGGAGAAAGAATTAAGACAAGAAAATATGGAAAGACTATAAACATCACATAATCTAAATTAAACTACCACATACATAAACATCAAGCAAAATGAAAAATTATATACATTAGGGAGTAATCACTCAATCCCATGCAAAATCTCAAGAAGACTTTTAATTAAAGTCCAATAGTTATCGGGCATAAGTATATCATGTTGATCACTCCCTAATAAGAAAAAGAACAAATATGGAGGGGAGGATTTTTTTTTATCCTAACAGGATCACCCCATACAATTAAAATAATATTTTCCAACTGATTAAATATTGCTAGAGAGCACAGACTATCATTTCTCACTACCTATCTAAGTTGGTTGAATGAGAAAAGACTAATCATCCTAAACATGTCTATTTGTCCCAACATTATATCCAAGAGGCATTGAACTTCTTATTTGGTAAGATCTAGATAAAATAAAATTCCTAAGGGTATTAATTAGACACAAAATTAGTGATATACAAAATAATAAAGCCTTTGAGACAAGCAACACCTAATAATTTCATGTAAGCGATCACGTGATTGACATAATGAATGTTCATGTCAAAGGGTCTGAGGAAGCCAAATCTGTCTTGGCTTGTAACTGATAGGATTTTAGAAGGCAAATAGGCAGTTCACTATTTAACGAGTATGGTCGAATTAATTAAGTGTAAAACCTAAAGAAGCTAAATCAGGATAGAATATTTTTCATATATGTATCATATATTCTTGATTTTATTATTGTGTATTTTCTAATTCTACACCTTTAATTACTTGATAGGATTTATTAGTTGTACTGATATTGTGAGATCCTTTACCACATAATTCTTTTGTTTTAAACAACACATTGTATCAATGAAAGAAATACAAAACCTTTCTCCTGTGTACTCTGCTCCATTGTGGTATTAGAGCTATCAACACTCAAACAAGTATAGACTTGTAATCATCTTCCCATCTTATTCACCAAGTATTTTCCCCCTTCCTTTCTAAACCACCTAAAAATCAATGGTGGACTCATTGGTTTCAGACATCAATCAACAACGACCCAATAAACACTTCTTCCACAATTGTGAATGTTGCTGCAACCAAAACACATATCATTAACATCAACCCAATTGCACAACTTCCAATCAAACTCACTGGTGGTACAAACTTTGCAATATGGAAAGCTCAAATCCAAAAGGTCATGAATGGATTTGACTTAATGAGCTACCTCGATGGATTCATAACGCCGCCACCACATACCATTAAGCAAGACACACAAGATGTCATCAACCCAAACTTCAAAATATGATTTCAGCAAAATAATCTCATTTGCAACGCCTTAATGGCATCTGTTGATTCCACCATTGCACCATCAGTTCCCTTTGCTGAAACTTTAAAAGAAGCGAGGGATTATTTGCACACTACATATGCAAAAAAATCTCAAACCAAGATCTATAATCTTTAAGATGCAATGGTGAAAGTTCAGCGAGATCAAAAATTTGTCACCGATTATCTTAGGAAAATAAAAACTATCACTAATGAATTAGCTATTGCCGATGCTCGAACATCTAATGACAAGTTGGTTGTGAAAATTCTGAGTGACCTTGGAGCTGAATATGAGGCCCTAAGTATTGTTATTCGTTTAAAAGATTCTCTTATCTCATCTATAAGAAATTAGTACACAAGCTCACAGATCATGAACTTTATCTAAAGCAAGTTGAAAAGAAGCAATCACCAACTCCAATCACTGCTCAAGTTGCAAAGGAAACAACTAATCACAATAACAATAGCAACAGGCAAACTCCCCGCTGGTCTGATCAACCTCAATGGCGTTCACAAACTACTCCTTCTGGAATGCAGCAATGGCGTACCCAACACACTCAAAGCAATGGCAAGTTCTCCCAGCCATGGCATCCCTCCATCCCTTTGCATGCCAAAATGCAAACCCGATGTCAGTTATGTGAAAAATTTGGCCATACTGCAAATGTTTGTCGTTCCAAGTCGCATAACCGTTTTGACACTAAGGCTATGTTTGCTGCTCGATCTTCTTCCAATACTGCTCCATGGTTTTGGATTACAGTGCCTCACATTATTTTACTGCTGATTTTCAAATATTTCCTCCCCATATGAATATGCGGTCCAAATCATATAATGACTTTTCCTATTATTCAAAGAAGTCCACTTCCAATGATCCAAACTTGTCTTTTCGTACAAATGACTCTACTATACAAGCAATAGTTGTGAGCCCTTTGTCAGAACTTTCAGCAATCCGATAAAATCAGGTAACTTCCTTTCCTCTAGATAATTCCTTTTTTACTGTTGAATCATTCACAACTCCCCCTTCTAATTTCCTTTCCCAACTGCAGTAATCAACACACTTAACCTTCATTATTCAAAATTAACCAGCCTTTACCACTACGATGCCCCGTCTCCCGCTCCCAACATCAAATCACAAAGCCTAATCCAAAGAATGCACCCATGACCACCCTTACATCTCAAATACCATCAGTCACAGTTAAACAAGCTTGCAAGGATCCATAATGGATATAAGCTATGCAAAGTAAATTTGACACTCTCATGAGCAAAAAAACATGGAACCTTATTCCCCATCTGATCACCAAAATATTGTAAAGAATATATGGATTTTTAGAATCAAGCTCAAATCTGATGGATCGATTGAACGGTACAAGTCTCGCCTTGTTGTGAAAGATTTCACTAAAGACTTGGAATTGATTATGCTGATACTATTGGTCCAGTTTTCAACCAACAACCATTCGAATAGTACTTGCCATCGCTACACAAAACAAGTGGCTGCTTCATCAACTAAACATAAACAATGCTTTTCTACAAGTTACTCTAACTGAGGAAGTCTTTATGAAATAACTGAGAGGTTTTGAGAATCCTGAATACCCAAATTATGTATGAAAACTAAACAAAGTCATCTATGGTATAAAACAGGCACCCTATGGTTGGTACACTGAGCTAACAAAATTTCTCATTACTGCTGGTTTTTGCAAGACTTATTCTGATCACTCTTTATTCACCTTACACTCTCATAAAATCGTCATTTTCTTGCTTGTATATGTATATGCCATTGTTATTATAGGCAATAACTTGCAAACTATTAACAACATTAAGAGCGACTCTCTAACTACTTTTCACTCAAAGACCTCGGACCCCTACATTTTTTCCTGGGCATTGAAGTCCTTCCATAATTAGCTGGACTATTTCTTTCTCAAACTAAGTACATAATGGACATCTTGCAGGGGTTCTCTATGTAGGACTGCCAGGGTGTCTCTACACCTCTATCCACCATGAGTTCACTCCGGTTGAATGATGGCTCATCTCCTACAAATGCAAAACAATATAGAAGTGCAATTGGCAAACTTTAATATCTTGCATTTACTAGATCGGACATAAGCTTTGTTGTTAATAAGCTCTCGCAAGTTATGCATCAACTATCTCACACACTGACAAGTAGTGAAGCATCTCCTACGTTATCTTAAATAAACTATCCATCATGGGCTGTTTTTTCTCCATGGATCTAATGCTACCCTTCATGTTTACATAGACGCCAATTAGGCAGTGGACAACGATGATCGTACCTCTACTTCTGCTTATGTTATCTATCTTGGCTTAACACCAATCAGTTGGTCATCGAAGAAATAGAGAACAGTCGTCCAATTTTCAACTGAGGCCGAATATCACGTGGTTGCTCATGCCATTGATGAGACAAATTGGCCTACCAATCTTCTCAAAGAGCTTCTTATCTCTCTTGATAATGCACCAACTATCTACTGCAACAACATTGACACTACCTATTTGTGCTAAATCCAGTTTTTCACAATAGAATAAAACACGTAGCCATCGATTTTTATTTTATCATGGACCAAGTTCAACGTCAACAGCTCTGCATAATGCATATTCATTCAGTTGACCTATTTATAAAATTCTTATCCGAAGCACAAACTCAATGGGCTATCTCCAAGTTAGCGGTTGTTCCATCACCTCTTAACTTGCGGGAGCATAAAGAAGTTAAATCAAGATAGAATATTTTCATATCTGTATCATATATTCTTGATTTCATTATTGTATATATTTTGATTCTGCACCAGTAGGATTCATTAGTTGTACTGATATTGTGGAATTTTTTACCACATAATTCTTTTGTATTTAAACAACACATTATATCAATGAAAAACATACAAAATCTTTCTCTTGTGTACTCTGCTCTATTAAGACCACAAAAGTTTATTAAAAATAATCAAGTTTTTATGCTATTCCAAACTAGTTAAAGAAAGAAAATCAATTACAAGATTGCAAAAACAATTAAAGAAATAAAGGAAAAAAGTAAGAGAATACAAACCGTAAAAGATTTTTTCCTTAACTTAATTGATCAAGATTTTTTTTTTACATATAATCAGTTAGATTTTCACTCAGAATAACAAAGTCTTGAGCTGTCATACGGCTTAAGGCCAATTAGACAAACACTAGGATCTCATATTACAATTACTGCATCTTTTTGATGCAATTTTTAGCATCAACATGTCGTATTAATTTTTGCTCTGAGGTGATACTTTTTGGGGAGCTTGGGTGAGATACTTGGGATTCAAGTGGATGTTATACTCCCTTTATCTTTACTTTTTTGTCTTTATTATTTCAGACAATTATAGTTTTTGAGATAGTTGTTTTCAATTAGATGCTCTTGTAACATTAGGTCCTGTGTATATTTTGTTATTTTCACACTTCTATTTTATTTATGAAAATTGAATTTTGAAGCTTGCTTCAACTATTTTTAATTACTTCAAAGTAGTGACTTAGATATTTTATTGGGTGAAATGTTGGCTTACTTACCAGCAAGTTAGTATACGTGTCATCATAATCTTGAATTTTGGGACATGACATGCACTATCCAGCAACAAATTCACATACCTGCAACTCTCAGGGAACACATACAAGACAATAGTAGTAGCTATTATAACCTGCAGAATTACTTGCCTGTGTGTTTTTCTGTTTGTTGGTGCAGGGTGATTTGTACCAAGTGGACATGTCCAAACACCTCCAAACTTTGCAAGATTGCAGAAACTACTATTTTGACAAGGCCCAAGAAGTTTCAGCTCAAAAGGATAATTGGAGACACTAGGCGAGCGACCTTGAAACAACCAACTGTCTTAAGCCTAAAGAGAGAGAAACTTGCTAGTTGGAATCTCCAGCTTGGGAGTCAGGCCTTCAAAATTTGCAGGGATAAAGACAAGGCCATATATGCAAACCTCATGAAGTTTCAGGTCAAACGGATAAGTGGAAACGTTAGTCGAGCGACTTGGAAAAAGATAGTAGCTTCCAAAGCTATTACTGAGGTCCACTCTTTATTGCTAGTCTGTGTATATTATGCTTTTCCTTGGTTGGTTTGCTGTATTATTGCAGGTGTCTGGAGTAATATATCAGCATCCTTCAACAACAAATACATAGACAAGAGCACAAAAACAACTTCCAAACACCCTGCAACCTCTAAGCCTCAGCAGGGCAGCAGGTGCAGGGTAAGGAGTAACTTGTGGACCTGTCCAAAGGCTCCCAAACTTTGCAGGAATGCAACATATATTAATTTGATAAGGCCCAAGAAATTTCAACCCAAACGGATAATTGGAGACGTTAGGCGAGCGAGCTTGAAACAATCAGCTGTCTTAACCTTAAAAAGGAAGAATTTTGCTAAATGGAAGCTCCAACTTGGGAAATAAGCCTTCAAACTTTGCATGGCTAAAGGAAAGGATATATATGCAAACTCCAGAAAGTTTCAGCTCAAACGGATAAGTGGAGACGTTAGTCGAGCGACATGGAAAATGCTAACAGGCTCCAAATTTCTCTTTGAGATCCATTCTTTTATATTAACCTGTACAGGTCTTTGCTTGTCCTTGGTTATTTGCTGTGTATTTGCAGGTTGTTGGAGATATACACCAACATGCTTTAACAACAAATACATAGAGGACAACACCTGCAGCAGCTCAACACCTGCAGCAACTCAACACCTGCAACACCTGCAGCAGCTCAGCACCTGCTTGCTTTGTTGCTTGTCTTTGGTTGACAGTTTTTGTTTAGAACCTCATTGGCACTGCTATGAGGGCTGCAGTAACCTGAGGCTTATATGGAGAAGCACACTCAGCTTGCCAACCACACTCTCTATTATCATCACACCCCAGTAACAACTCCACCAACCTGCAGCACACAAGAAACATGGTTACAGCAGCTTGCAGATTTCTTTGGCTGTGTGGTTTGTTGGTTTTGTTTGTCTGTGCAGGTACTCCAAGAATTTGAACCACTTCAAAACAAAGACCAACAAGCAGCCTAATTACAATGGCAGCAACAAGGAGCTGCACACAAACCTGCACCAGCCTATTCAACTCCCACAATTGCTTGCCTTCTTGTTAGTTACTAATGCAGCACAGCAGCAGCAGTATGCAGCATATGCAGCACATAATGAGCATCTACAAGTCACTAGTACCTGGTACAGCAGCATCCAGAAGTGTCTGCTTGTGAATTTTTTTGGTTTTGTTTACCTGTGTAGGTATCCCAAGGAATTGACCACCATCCAAAAGAACCTGTAGGAGCCTGTGCATCTATCCTCCTTGTTTGTCTTCTTGTCACTTGTCTTTACAGGTTCAACTTACTTCAACAAAAGAGAAACAACAACCTGGCATGCTAGGACTTCACCAAATAGTCAGACTCTCATTCATGCCAACACCCTCCCTGTAACATCTGTAACTAAGCTGCAGCAGCCCCATTGCATTTGTTATGTGCAGGCACATAAAATACCTTCAAAGGAGCTGCTCATCTATCCATTGAAGGCAACAAGAAGCTGCCTACAGGTGGCAACTTTAAGTTCATTAAGTATAGGATTAATGATGAGCTTTGGTACACCAAATGAGCTCCAACAATCTGCAGTACATAAGGAGCACTTACAAGTCCAAAATGCAAGCTCCAGCAACCTGCAGATTGACAGGTTTGTCTGCTTTCATTTTAGTTGCTTGTGCAGGTATACTAAAGAACTCCTACACATGGAAGCTGCTGAAATGACATACTGCAACAACCAACAACATCAAACAACATATGGGAGACTCTCAATATTGCAAATACAGAATTTAAGGAAGCCAGCTGCAACAGAGGATTGGCACCACAGTCAGAACTGTTGGACCTGCTCTTGGAATTGTGTGTTTGCTTGTTTGTTTGCTTGTTTGTTTGTGCAGGTTGTTGGAGATACAGGCAACAGTGGAACTAAGATGGAACTCCAACAACCTCAGAGACAACATCCAAGAACCAACAACACTATCATGAGTAGCTGTAACATGTTACATCTCCATCAACTTCATATACATACTGTGGGAACACAACACCAAACAACTGCTCAACCACACACCAAACAACAATTCAACCACAGAGCTAAAGCTGAAGGTGCAGACTTGAAAGATGAAGTTCAACAGCATCAGCAACAACAGATTCTCCACAAAAACTCCAAGGCTGTTGGCTACTATAGTTCCATATACTTCCTCTCCTTTCAGCCTCCTTAGCTGGTAATCATGATACAAAGGCACACTTCACCTGGACCTATTTGGTACGACAAGACTAAAAAGAGCAAAGATGAAAAGAATTTCCCAGCCCATGCGAGATAGAAGTTTCGTATACTTGTTCTTCTTCAATGAAGCTATGTCTGGTATGTAGCATAGTTGGAATAGGACTAGTGTAGGTTACTTTCCGTTTTCTCATGGAAGGGGAGAGTCTCCCTCATTTATGCTTTCATAGTTGAATTGTACCGGGAGGAGTCCTCTCACAGGTTTACTGCTTTCTAGTTATAGTTAGTCTCTTTTTGTATCGGGGATGAGTTAGCCGACCTTAATAGGTTAGCCGACTTATGAACCACCATAGGATCGGAGGTAAGGTTTATGTCCCCCTCCTTGTATTTTTATTTTGATTATTTATATTAAGGTTTGGGGGTGTTGCTTAACCCCTGACTGTGCACGAGAGGTGGGAGCCTCGTGTAGGGTCTGTTCCAAAAAAAAAAAAAAAAAAAAAAAGAAAAAAGACATGCACTATTTTTTTTGTATGTTTTTTTTATGATTTTTCTTATTTTATATTTTATATGAATTTTTGATTGTTGTGAGTTTGTAGTTTTTTTTTGTTCAAAATAGTAATTTATAACTTTATTAGAAATCTGCTAACTACTAATCATACGTTTCCCCTTGTAAAATTAATTACATGTCTGGATAAATATAAGTATAGATATATCGTAAAATACCTTTTCTATCTATATTATATATAATAAAATTATTAATATCTTATCATTTTTTATAATTGCGCGAATCAAAAAAAAATTTACTAATAAATTTATAATTTAATATTCCATAAAATGTCCGAACATAACTTCAATAGATATAAGTTCAATTATTAAAGGTTAAAAATTAGAACAATCCATTTAAAAGACACTAATTAAAGATAAAGCTCATTTAAAAGGCATATTAATTGAGATAGGCCACATGTCAACCTTGTATATGGCCCAAAAAGATATGAGTCGGTAGCCCAAGCAAAACGGGACACCTAAATGTGACAAAAGAAAAGCTAAAGGGTATATTGGGAAAAAAAAAGAAAAAGCTTTACACCTTGTTTGGATGGTTGTATTCTATTATGTTGCTAGTTTAAATACAATGTTTATTTTAATTGTTATCTAAATTTCATTTATTGTATCGTTTAAATTCATCATTAGGTGATGACGGAAAGTCCATTTTTGTGTAACGACTAATTTGATGTAATTGCATCGTTACCTTAATATTCCCTCCTTATTTTGTTTTTATTTATTATTTTTTAATAAGCTTATTTCATTTTTTACTCTTTCTTTTTATAATAACTCTATTCCATATTCTATTTTTCTTGTAGGTTTATTATTCAGACTATTGATGTCATATTATATAACAATACAGAATAATAATATTTATCCAAATATTACATTCATTAAACCATTGCATTTCGATATAATACAATATAATACAATATAATACAATATGTATGAAACAATACTAAGAAGCATCCAAACAAAGTGTGGAAGTCGTGTAGCTTATTTCCTTGGTCTCGCCTTATCTATTGCTTCTACTTGTTCCTCTATTTCTCTCTCTGTGTATGTATTTTGCAGTATCCCAAAATTCTAACCCTAAGCGCCGGATCTAGAGCGCTGTTTCAGGTTCGTCCTCTCTCGCTCTCTCTGTCTACTTCTATCATTACCTTTGGCGTTTATTTTTTAATCTTTAATATATCTTCTCTGCTAAAGCTATTTCCATTTCTATCTCCCCTAATTTGAAATGAAATGGAGTAGAATTGGTATGAGGATTCAGATCAACTAGTTCGGATTAAAGATTACTTGGTTGATTGGTTTAGGTGTCATTTGCGGAGTGGTTCTTAGCTCGTTTTTTCTGGGTCATCTTGGAACGCTAATCTGGATTCGAGTACTTTAGCACCTTGAACCATATCTTTATACACAATTGTTTGTTACATTTCTTCTGATATTTGTTATAGTTTTGCGTTTTTTGTGAGCTTTTAGTGATCGGTCTTGCATAGTGTTTTTCTATCTTAAATTTTATGGGAAACAACTAAGAAGTACTGTTATAAATTGGGGAAGAAGCTGAATGGTGCGTACAAGTGCTTTCCTTGTTTCTTTTTTTGAATAGGTACAAAATAGTAAAGGTTAATGAGAGTGCGAGAAGCTGAAAGAATTTTGTGTTCTAATGCGTGGATCATTGCTCTCTGTCTACTAAGGGTTGGTGGGTGGTGATGAGTTGTTTTACCATTCTGCCTATGGATTCCAATTCATTTCTTGGTGAATGAAATTGAAGATGTCTGAACATTTTTATCCTTCCCGTCCCCAAACCCCCCCAAAAAAAAGAAAAGAAAAAGAAGGGGAACGTTTGCAGCTGAAGGTGATTGAAGGCTGAAATAGAATCTAAAATCCCATTTAATTTTTCTGACCTGGCGAACTGGAAATGCAAAAACGTTGTTTTTCTCTGTTGTTCATTTTCTAGGGGAAGGGCAGTGGCGGAGAGGGGGTTTCCATCAAGGGGTTCAAAAAAATAAGTAAGCACACTAATAGTATCCACAAATAAGCGGTTCAGGTTATATGAACAGGTCAGATCCGATATATGCAACTAGATAAAATTCAACTCTACCTCAACATGAACAATAAGACGCCGGAAGTTAAAAAATCATATTTCGATTTCTAATTTTTTTTAGGCCCTATTGATTATGGAAACAATGACAAAAAGAGGATGGAGGATCAAATGAGCGCAAAATGATTTAATTACCATGAATATGAGGCTAGGAAAAAGTATAAGCAGCAGCAGCAAGCTAAAATATGGAATAAGAGAGGTTGCTACCTAGACTCGAACCCGCAAAGCTGAGGAGAATATGCGAAATCTTTGAACCTGCTTACCATTAAACCAAGCCTTTTGCTTATGCTGAGGGGGTCCATAATTAAGTATATTAACATAAA
This sequence comes from Solanum dulcamara, assembly GCF_947179165.1. Lineage (NCBI taxonomy): Eukaryota > Viridiplantae > Streptophyta > Magnoliopsida > Solanales > Solanaceae > Solanum > Solanum dulcamara. Next base: position 16,935,225 of record NC_077248.1, on the reverse strand, counting down.
TCAAAAAATTTATCCCATATATACAGTGTAATTTTTCGACGAAGGGGGTTCGAACTCCCTGGACTCCATGTGGCTCCGCCACGGAGGATGGGGGCTGGAATAAAATTGCAGAGTATATCTTTTGCTCAGTGGGTTATGGTGCATTATGGGTCATTGGGGTCCATAATTAAGTATATTAACATAAATCAAAAAATTTATCCCATATATACAGTGTAATTTTTCGACGAAGGGGGTTCGAACTCCCTGGACTCCATGTGGCTCCGCCACGGAGGATGGGGGCTGGAATAAAATTGCAGAGTATATCTTTTGCTCAGTGGGTTATGGTGCATTATGGGTCATTGGGTGCAATTGGTGTGAATGTACTGATAGATTATAATAAGGAGGAATGGTTAAACGAGGATTGAAGATGATAACATGTGGAAAGGATGTAACTGGGGCTTCACTGGGAAGTCATTGATTATATGCAAGATGAAAATGCTTTACTACTTGTAGCTGGGACCATGGGTTAGATTACCATGAACCTTCCCCGATTCAAAAAAGTCCCTTAACTTTTTTAAAGTTAAAGATATGTACTGCCTCTGTCCCATTTTATGTTGCACCCTTTCCTTTTTAGTCTGTCCGAAAAAGATTGTCACCTTACTATAATTAGAAACAATTTAACTTTAAAATTTCCCTTTTACCCTTAATGAAATGATTTAACTTTAAAATTTCCCTTTTAGACCCTAAGTTTCAAAAGTTTTTCTTTTCTTCCTTAAACATTGTGCCAAGTAAACGGTGCCACATAAAATGGGAGGCGGGAGTATGTATTTACTCTGTAATACGTTGAACATTTTTTGCAGTCCAACAAATTCATTTTTTGCTTAAAAGTTTTTGGATACATGTTATTATACCTTATGCACTTATACTGGTTAAGTCAAGGTGTTGTCTGTTGTCTCTTTGAAGTGAGATCGGGTAGGGTGTATGGCAGATTTATAAGACTATGGTAACCTTTGTTTATTATCAATAGAAGAAAATTATTAGGGTGAGAATGGTGCTGTTGCAGATGGTTGATTTGTAAGCTTTTATATGTTAAGATGTAGATCTGTATACTTCTCTGAGGCCTCTATGGTGAAGTGCGCAGAGTGTCTTGATGCCTGCTTTTAGCAGTGGTCCTTTCTACCATTAGCTCTCCGTGAATGATATAAGCTTAACTTGGGCTGATATTTTTAAATTTTAGTACTTGGTGAGAAAGACGAACCAGCAGATTTTTTATCTGAAAAAGGCAAAACCTATTAGATAAAAACTAATATTCTCTCGTTTCAATTTATGTGTCTTACTTTCTTTTTTAGTCTGTATAAAAAAGACTGCCACCTTTCTATATTTCGTAACTTTTTAATTTCAACATTCCCATTTTATCCTTAATCCCTAATAGGAATGGAAGTTTAATACCATAAGATTCAAAATATGTCTTTTTATGTTATACACGTTTAGTTTAAGACCACAAGATTCAAAAGTCTTCTTTACATTGTTAAACTTCTTACTTTATGCCTAGTCAAACTAAGACACATTTTTGTGATCAAGTAAAAGATTTCATTGATAGTAACTAGGCCATCTTGGCAATATACAAGAAATACTCCAAAAAAGGAGAAACCTACAAAATATGGTTCTCTCCAAAAGCCACCCAATCCTCTATACAAATAGGAACTACATGATGTAACCAAAAGAAAACTAGGGATTGAAGGGTTATATAGAAAATAAACGAATTTCACGAGCTATTCATTTGGTACTGGGGTTTGGCACGACATCGAATCTCTTGATATTATCACCAATCTAAGGGCCCATATATGGAAAAATATGCTTCTGTTTTAAATTTTGCGAGACACATGTTGTTGCTTGTCTTTGTTGCAGCTGGAACAGAGGGAATATGACATTTGATTTATTAAAGAGAAGGAAAATGGCATTTGATTCAGAAAATAAAAATCTGGTTCATAACTCTAATTTCTTCAATATATTATTGAATTTAACTTGTTTATACTCCAAAACTAGTTGCTGTTTCTTGTAAAAGATTTTGCTTCTATCTTCAGTTATTTGAGCTTTCTGTCAGCTAGGGAAACCATCTCCGTATGTCTTTGAAGTTGGGACTCAATTGTCAGCTGTTGTAGATAACTAGTGGTTAATAATTATGTTCTGGTTCTGGCATGTGTTAGTCACAGTAGGCATACACTATACTTAGGAGGATGTAGCTGGAGATGATGTTTCCTGAATCAACAAGCTTTTGGTGCTTGTATATTGAATAATATCTCTGTAGTGGTGTTTGGATTTGGTATTTAAAATCAAAGGAGTACAGTAAAAAGGTTTATTTGGACTGATGTGGTCTTGGATGTGTGGTTGTGGTGGACAGGGAGGAGGCAGCAGCTGGGTGGTGGTGTGGTGATATTTTAGCTGGTCGTTTTTGGTGGTTTATTTGTGGTTGTTTGAATATGAAATCTGGCAGCAGAAGCCGAAGCAGGAGCAGAAGCAGAAGCAGGAGCCCAATGGATCGCAAAATCCGCACACAGCGGTTCTCCTACCGTGATGCACCATATAGACGGGAGCCACGTCGGGGTTTCAGGTTCTCTGGTTTTAGTCATTTGTATGTTTAGCTATTCTCATTCCAGCACCTGTTGGCTGGAAGTAAAGAGATATGGATCTGTTCGGCTTGGAATGGAGGCTAAATACTATATTGCATGGATGGGTGTTTCGATATGCATGTTTGGAGCGTTGAACTGAATTTACACTTCTGTTCGCAGATATTTTCCTGTGATTGCACTGCTACCTTCTCCTAAAAAGGGGGAAGGGGGTAATGCTGTTCCGTAATTGTTAGACTAATAATTAGTATACACTTGACGTGGCTGTTTGGAAGCTGATATGGCAGTCCAATTTAGACTTCCGCAAGACTCAAATGTTCAAGTGTGAAGTTGGGACAATCAGTATCCGTTGACTGATTAGTGCTTCTTGTTACTATACCCTGACTGATTGTGCTCAACTTTTTACCTTGTTTATATTTTTTGATCAGTTAAAGTGGATTTTGTTCAATAATGTGGTTTCTCATTTTAAAAGTATGTTCTTTTTATAGTACAACTTTTACTTTGTTTTACTAGTGAAGTTAGGGATCTTATGTAGCTAGAGTCTAAACAAATTTAGTCCTTTGACCTCATACCTTAAGTTTCATTTGCATATGCTCCTCCAATGAGTTTGAAAGAAACATGGAAACAAAATATATTATAATACGCCGATTTCTTGGAGTGTACTATTTTACCTGCTCTTTGACTCTCGCTAACATTCGGATTATATAATTTTTGTCTCTTTGGTGGACATATTTCTTCTTTTTTCTCATGGTTTCTGTCATTACTTTTTTATTTTTTTTAGCAGTCAGAGTCAGAGCAGTCTCTGCAAGAACTGCAAACGGCCTGGCCATTTTGCTCGGGAATGCCCTAATGTTGCCATATGTCACAATTGTGGTCTCCCAGGGTAAGTATTGGAATATTCTGAGTTAATTAACTACTTGTTACCATGGAAAGCTTAAGAATTACAATTGCATTTACTTGATGTACTCTGGAGAAACTGTTGTGCAACAGTTTAAAATTGGACCACAAAGGCTGCTAATGATGATGTTATATTGCCTTTCTGTATTGCTTGCACATCATCCCATTTGTTTACATCTCTTCCTGCCTGTATACAGCTGTCGGATCTTGATATCTGATACAGGTAACTAAGGGGCAAGATATACCCTGATATCCTTTTTAGGGCAGCACACTGCATAGTCTTAAATTACAGGTAACCAAGGGCGGAAGATATCCTGAAATTGAGTTGAAACTTGAGACATTCACATTGTAAGGAAGCAACATGTAGAAATGAGATAATACTATGTAATTTGTAGTACTTAGCTTTTAAAATACCCAAACAATATCAAATTGATCAAGTATTTAAGAACTGCCAGTACATACTAATTGCTTAGCACTAATATAACATTAAACACCAAGCAAACACAAGATTGTTTACGTAATAACCAACAATATCCAGACTTGAGCTTGAGTGTTGTCTTAAAGGGAATGGGGATACATACTGCTGATATTTACTAGTTGCTTGATAAACTGAAAAGGAATGGAGACACATACTGCTGATATTTACAAGTTGGTTGATAAAATGACTTCTTTCTTTGGCTTTTCTAATACGTGTATTATTTATTCATTCATTCACTTTTTTTCGAGGTGTATTTATTTTATTTTATCATCGCTCTCAGTCATGCTTGTTCATGGTGTCCGTAAGGTTGTTAAAACAAGTGATATTTATTACTCCTTTAATTTTGATTTTGCCTCCAATATTTGAACAGACATATTGCCTCGGAGTGTACCACAAAATCTCTTTGTTGGAATTGTCGAGAACCAGGCCATATGGCTGGCAATTGTCCAAATGAAGGAATCTGCCACACCTGTGGTAAGGCAGGACATCGAGCTAGAGACTGCACGGCTCCTCCACTTCCTCCTGGTGACCTGAAGCTGTGCAATAACTGCTTCAAGCAAGGCCACATTGCAGTCGACTGCACCAATGACAAGGCGTGCAAAAATTGTAGGAAGACTGGTCACCTGGCACGTGATTGTCAAAATGATCCTGTGTGCAATTTATGTAATATATCCGGTCATCTGGCTAGAGATTGCCCCAAGGCTGGTGCTTTTGAAGAGAGGGGTGGTGGATTCCGTCATATGGGTGGAGGTGGAGGATATCGGGACATTGTATGCCGAAACTGCCAGCAAGTAGGCCATATGAGTCGAGATTGCATGGCACTGCTGATCTGTCACAACTGTGGGGGAAGAGGACACCAAGCATATGAGTGTCCCTCTGGAAGGTTTATGGACCGTTTTCCCAGGAGGTACTGAGAGATGAAAGCCATGCCATATCAATAGGGTGACTACTGATGACATGTTCTGCTCACCTCTTTGAATTGAGATTGACATTTTTTTTTGTAGAAAATATTGGATTTCGGAATTAGTTGCTTTAGTGTGCGTCTTTTCATCTTTTGAATGGATATGATGAGATTGTTATTTAAGAACATGGATTGTGACTATTGTGAGGTATTTGCATTTTATTTGGTGATTCTGCTAGCTGATGGGAAGGATGACAGCATCCATATATTGGTTTGTCTTGGTATTTGTTCTGTTGATTTTTACGTCTGACAGCCCTGACGTTAGGCTCTTGCTGGTTAAGTACTTGGTGATAGTTATTCTTTGAGTGATTTGCTGGTGACCTAGTTGGAGGTTTACTGCTTATTCACTTAAGAGTGCTCTCTGCGTCATGGTAGAATCTCTTCTGGGCAATTTCTAATACGTAGCGATATGTCTAGTCCCAGCGATATTCCTTTAATTGATGTGCTGGGGACGTGATTTTACCCAAGTATTCTTCTAATTATCAACACTCTTTGTTTCAATTGGTCATCCCTAATGCACAAACTCCTGTTATGACTTGTGAGTTCTGGAACTAAGATTGAATACCCAACAAAAACTTAGCTGTTTCTGTTTTCTGCGAATCTTTGTCCTCAGCAATTTAACTTACCATCAATTATCAATCTATGGGAGGTTATCTTGTTAGTGATTCAGACGAAGGTTATTAGCTGTTGAGAGTAAATTATACTCCATCCGTTTCAAAAAGAATGATCTGGTTTGACTTGATACGGATTTTAAAAAATAAAGAAGATTTTTCAGTCTTATGGTCGTAAATTAAAATTATGTCAAATATACAAAAATGTTTTTTAATCTTGTGGCTTGAAACATGCCACGTGGAAAGGTGTTACCAAAAAAAAGAAAGGAGTCATTATTTTTAAACAGACTAAAAATAAAAGGAGGTCATTCTTTTTGAAACGGAGGAAGTACAGATAATCATTATAGATGAAAGGAAAGAGGAACAAAGTGAAGATGGCTGTTTGGATTAGCTGGATTTAAGTAGGTTTTATGCAGCAAGTGTTGGAACTGTTCGAAGTTAAAGAAAGTTATGGATGTATCTGATGAAAAGTGCTTTTAAGCCTATTTGTCCAACTTTAAACCAATTCAAACGAATTGGTTAAGCAAAGCTAATACAATTTTCTTACCCTAGAAAACAATAAAGATGTTATTGGGTCTAAAGATATTCTGAAATTTAGTGACGGATCTAGAATTTTCGAGACATGAATTTATTGAGGAAATGAATTTTAAAATGTATATCTTTCTCTAGCTATACTTGTTTTTAACATAAATACAAATTTAACATTGAAAAACTGAATTTTACCGAACCCTAGTTAAATTAGCCATTGCTTAATGGTTGAAACAGAAAAAAAGTTACCATGACCATTGATTACTGCCAACACAGCGCAGGGCGTGACGGTCTAATGGACTGCTAATCAGAGCCTCACGTTTGGGCACTGGTGCTGATTTGAGCAAACAAACTTAATTGTACTAGTCATCATGAATTGTTATGTCACTTTCAACTGTCAAATAGCTCCAAATAAAGCAAGCAAAAAATAAAATAATTAGGTCTAAAAATTTGAAACACTAATAATAATAATGAAAAAACCCGACAGACAAGGTGGGTCAAAAAATCGAGAGAAAACCAATTCTGTCCTTGTTTTTTTATATATCTTTTTAATAGAAAACCAACAGATGTTCATCATAAAAACGATGAAAATATTTCATTAAAAAGTATGTGCGGTCGAGTGGTAAAATTATCTAAAGTCATATAGTTCAATTCTAATTCTAAATAGCGACTCTCGATATGCACGATCCGTCGATTTGAAATCGATTTTCCTTAAAAAATCAATACAGTCCGTAGGTTTTAGCCCTTGATTTTGACCCAGTTTTTAGTAGTGAAAAGTCCATGATAGCATAGTGGGAAATCCTTTACGAGGTGGAAATTTCATATATTATAACCACTTGTATTATATTACACCAAAAAAAATAATAATCATGGCAAGTGGACATTGTTGAGGGCATAACAACCTTAATTAATTTTGGTGAAACACTTGCAGTCTTATTAGCACAGTTATTATATAGTAGTTATAAATTTGAGACTGCTTGAGAAATAATTTGTTTGTGGCAAGGAGATACTTGTTGAGAACACTGAGATAAGGTACTTGTAGTAAGTAAGACTACTTGATCCTTTGAGGAGAAAATAACAAAGAAAGTGGCCTCAACATCTCTGTTAAAGTCATCTCCAGTTGTTGACAAGTTTGAATTTGTTAAGGGGCAAGTCTTCGTAAATCTTCACCCTCAGTAATCCGCTGCAATCCTATATCCGCGGTCTGCCCCTTCTCTCACTATCCCTGAAACTTCTTCCTATGCTGATGAGCTCGTTAAGACCGCTGTAAGTTTCATTACTCTATGTCAACTAGAGTTGTTGGGATAGTGGGCTTAGGCTCAAAGTCTTGTAATAAAGGTATTGCAAGCAAGGGGTGGAGAGGGTTAGTGTCTAGTTACAATAGGTTGTAATAGACTACTTTGCTCTTGCATTTTAGCGAAGTTGGTTGTGAAATCCCGGATCGTGATTTTTCCTTCTTGAGCAAGGAGGTTTTCCATGTAAACATTGTGTGCCCTTTTACCTTCTGCACTTAACTTGAGCATTCTGTTAGCACTTAACTTGAGCATTCTGACTGTGTCAAGGGACCTGGTCCCCTAACTCGCGTGGTGAAAGCACATAATCTCAACACCAAGCTTACAGAACACTGCTTGTGGCAGCTCCAGGTCTAGGACAGTACATCTCTGGTGCCATTCTCTTTGAAGAGACTCTCTACCAATCCACAACTGATGGACACAAAATGGTTGATGTCCTTGCTGAACAAAACATTGTTCCTGGTATCAAAGTTGACAAGGTATATTTGTCTAATTTAACCAAGCAAGTTCAGACAATACTAGTTTGGCTTGAAACTCCATTTTCGAATGAAAGTGGAAGGTTGTAGGTTAATAGCTAGCATTACTTTTTAATTGTAACGAATCCACTTGAATAATTGATTCATAACCAATCTAACTAGTTGCATATTGAGGAATAGTAGATTGATTGGTACCAGGCTACCAGCTGACCTTGAGTAGGAGTTATGTCCCGCATCGGTACTACTATGTGCAGAGGTGAGGATTATATAACCTTACGTTCTTCTGCCTCAATAGCTAGCTTTTGGAGTCTAGTTCTCCCATTATCCGTCATGCTCGTTGTGCCTTGGATGGTGGTGCCAGTATTGTGCTAGTAATATCTAGCGCACATCCGTTGAGGCCAACGGATGTGGAGGCGTGGTGGTTTGTTATGTCCCATATCGGTACTACTATGTGGGGTGGTTTTGTATGGGTTCTCCCACCTCAATAGCTAGCTTTTGAGCTGTGGTTCTTCCTGAGTTATAACAATATGTTTGGTTTTTCTGTAACCAACAACTCGAGTTGCTTAGAATAGAATTGCATTTGACCACACGTTTCGAGCTTGGCTTAATAAGAAAAAGAGTTGGGTCTCAACTAAATTTATATGAAATTGATCTCTTAATAATCTTATGATTTGATTAAAAAAGGGTTTGGTTCCCCTTGCTGGTTATAATGATGAGTTATGGTGCCAAGGTCTCGATTGCCTTGCCTCACGCTCTGCTGCTTACTACCAACAAGGAGCTCGATTTGCCAAATAGTAACAACTTTTAGAAAAATCATGTGTTATTTTCTATATACTTTTATCTTATGACTATTGACTATTTATGACTATTGACTATGATCATATGCTTGACATTTTTTTGGTAATTTTAGGCGTACCGTAGTGAGCATTCCTAACGGACCATCTGCATTGGCAGTGAAGGAAGCAGCCTGGGATTTGGCTCTCTATGCTGCCATTTCTCTGGACAGTAGTTTGGCCCCAATATTGGAGCCAGAAATATTGCTGGATGGTGACCATGACATTGACAGGACTTTTGAGGTTGCGCAAAAAGTTTGGGCTGACGTCTTTTTTTTACCTAGCTGAGAACAATGTCATGTTTGAGGGTATCCTTCTCAAGCCAAGTATGGTCACTCCTGGTGCTGAATGCAAAGACAGAGCCACTCCAGAGCAAGTTGCTGATTATACTCTTAAGCTCCTCCAAAGAAGAATTCCCCCAGCTGTCCCTGGAATCATTGCATGTTTCCTTATTTTTACGCTATTACTAAGTTGTTTTAACTTCTATAAACGGATAGTTTGAAGATTTTTTCCACTGTCAAATCACTTAAAAGATGTAACTATCCGTAATAAGTGGAACGAGTTTCCAGGATAATAAGGCAGACTTCTTGCTGGCTGCTACAATAAGTTATATTAAACTGATAGCTTAAAAATTACTTAAACCTTTAAAGAGTGTATAAGTTAAATTCAATTTCAAGTTCTATATGGGCTTCTAAAGACAGAGATATATTCTCTCCTTTTCATTTTTATGTGTCATAGTTTGACTATTGAGTTGAAGAAAGTAAGAGACTAATAATGTGCACAATTTACCAAAATTGGTCTTTGAATTTTATGGTCTTAAACATGCCATGTGGGATATTTAAATAGTTAACTAAAGGTAGCAAGTGACATTCTTTTTCAAATATACTAAATAGAAAAAATAAGACACACAAATTGAAACGGTAGTGTAATTGTTAATGCTTATTATAGGAAACAAATTATCAACTAGCAGAATACTGTCTGCATATACTAGCCTACATTATCAAATCATATACAAATTACATAAAAGAACCATTGAAACCTATGCTTTTGGTGGATTTTGGAATGTTGAATTACTAGGAAGTTTCAACTTATTTTAAGTGCATAGGTTGTAAATAGACGAAAAAGTAAGTAAAACCTTTTGAGGTTACAAACAACATAAACTTTTAAACAGGTAGGAGATTATTACCTTAACTCATGCTAACAAGATAATGCTGTCGGGATTTGAACAGTTCTTATCTGGTGGACAATCAGAAGTTGAGGCTACCTTCAACTTGAATGCCATGAACCAATCTCCAAACCCACGGCATGTGTCCTTCTCGGCGCTTCAAAACACTTGCTTGAAGACACGGGGAGGATTCCCAGAGAACGTGAAGGCTGCTCAGGACGCGTTGCTAATCAGGGCTAAGGCCAACTCTCTTGCTCAGCTTGGAAAAAACACTGACGAGGGTGAATCAGATGAAGCTAAACAAGGAATGTTCGTTAACGGCTACGTGTACTAAGGACATAATCAAAGTCTTGAGCACTAAGAAGTGAAAGAAAATGAAAATAAGCTGGATGATTATAGTGTAGAAGAGTAGTAGAATTGTGATCCACAGAGGAGTATTTTTGGGATATCGATTATTTGTACTTTTTAACCACTTTAATATATATATTTTCTTGCTGATTGAAAGTAGTTAGTAGTAGCATTTTATTTAGATGAATCGTTGGATATGGCACACCTCTTAAAAAGATATTTAAAGACATTAAGCAACGGGTAATTTGTCAATATTACAACATTTATGCCAAGAAGCTTGCTAGTGTAATCCCTCAAGTTTTTTTTTGAAATGCAAAGAAACTTTTGATTCAATTTTCTATTTCTTCTTTTCAGTAAAATAAGAGTTACAGAATTGAAGAAGATTGATTCTTCCCCTCCCCCCCCCCCCCCACAGACATAAATACATATTTTATTGTCATTCAGTTTAATTAGGTGTCTTGAAAGACTGTTAAACTTGTAAATCAGAAACAACTCCAGCAAAAAAACCAGCAGCTGCAACAATTGAGATAACAAGGCAAACTCCACTAAGTAGTTGAAGGCAAATCCACCTTCCACTCCATTTGACAATTTTCTTTCACAATGTACATTTCTACTGGGAAGTAGACGGTAAGTGGCCAAAATCCAAAGGCTCCAAGAGTGCCAACGATGATGTCGTTAAAGAATGGCATCAGCATAGAAATGACCGTGGTGATGATCACGAAGATCGTCCTCCCAACTAGATGGAAAAGATTGAGCTTGAAGGGGTTACAACCGGGGGGAGGGGGGGGGGGATTGGGATATCAATCTATTTCGTGGTGATTTTGCTGTTAGGGTACCCATTCAGCTGCTGTTTTTTCAACTAAGGCGAAAAGGGGTTGGCAGTAAACTTGGTATGCACCCACTAGTGGACAACTATGGCGACATTTGCCATGTCAAGAAGCCAATAGGGGCTATAGAATTCAAATCCAGTTAGTAGGTTTCCAGGGGATTGGTCTCCAAATGCTGCATAGTCAAAGCAACACACAACATGTAGAAAAGAGTTATTACTGGCACACTTATTACTGTTGCCTTTGATGGGGTTCATACCCATTGTATGTAAAAGAAAATAAAAGGAAGAGGTTGGCATGCAACAAATATTGACTAATTAATTTCCATGAAACAAATGTCAAGAAATGTAGATTTTGTAGGTTGCAAGTTGGTAAGATTTGCAGCACACTTTGTTGAAATTGTAATGTTGGCCTATGTCATCAGTGACATAGACATGCTTTTTCTTTCTCTATAAATTGAGAGTTTGTACCTCATTTGAATGTACTCCAATTCACAGAGAAAGAAAATATTTAGAGAGCTGTGAGATATACCATAAACTATAAAAAAATAGTCTGTGAAAAAAATAGAGCGTGAACAATATTTTATTAAAGTGGAAAACCAAAATAGTGTTATTCCTTTTGAGTGTGTTGTGGTCACTTTGAGTATTGTACTTGTAACTATCAGTGTAAAATTCTTTATTATAGTGATATTAGCTGCTCCTCTTGACCCACAATTTTTTTCCTTATTTAAAAGGGTTTTCACGTAAATTCTTGGTGTCATTATTTTTTTATTTTATTTTCACTATTTTGACCATATATATTTTTGTGTTAGTCCACATTTTTTCAACAAACTAGTATCAGAGCGATGTTTTATCTGAGTATGCTCTGTGGTTGCAGCACAATCTGAACTTCCACATCAGAAAAGATTTACTTTAGTTTGCAATATCTATATATTTTTGGGAAAAACAATGAAAGCCAACACAAGTAGAATAGTTACTTTGAATGATGTTAATTATGCCATTTAAAATGAGAAAATGAAAGATCTGCTTTATGTTAAGAATTTTTATTAACCAGTCTTTATCACTGTAAAATCTGATAATAAAACAAATGAAGAATGAAATCTGTTGCACAAACATGTTTGTGAATTTATTAGGCAATGAATTAAAGATAATGCGTTGAACCATATTTTTGGGGAGATACATGCTCGAACCCAATGTGAACATCTTGAAAGTTTGTATGCTCGGAAGACTAGAAACAACAAAATGTTCTTAATAAAACAGATGTTAAGTTTAAAATATCATGATGATTCTCCGATGACAGATCACCTGAATAATTTTCAGAGAATCATGAATCAGTTATCTGCTATGCATTAAATTTAATGAAGAAATTCAAGACTTGCTTCTACTTGGTTCCCTACTAGATTCTTGGGAAACATTTAGAATTTCATTGTCAAATTCTTCTCCAGATGGTGTGATCTCGATGGATTGCGCAAAGAGCAGCATCTTAAACAAAGAGATGAGAAAAAATCTCAAGATTTTTATTCATCAGATGTCCTAGTGACTGACCCTATGGGGAGAAACAAGAATCATGATTTTCAGAATAGAGACCATAACAGAAGCAAATCTAGAGGCGGACTTAAGGATATTGAGTGCTATCATTGTGGTATGAAAGGTCACACAAAAAATGTCACGCCCCGAGAGAGTACCCTAGACGTGACCGGCACTCGAAGACCATTACTGGTCCTCAAGTGTACCACTTAGTCCAATCATACATTCATTTAATCACATTTTATTAGTGGAAGACTTAACTCATTAAGAATACTACTCATAAATAAGGCCAAAGACAAACCGTCTATCCAATCAACAACTAGTAAGAGTGAAACTAGTCAAAACAAAATGAATCAACATCATTATCAATCTAGTCTATGAAGCCTCTATCAACAATCTTAGTGGTGCCAATGACAGGTTCGGGACTATCTTAAATCAATGAAGAAAACTAAACTTAAAGCTTGAAAGATAAATGTGGTATCCTTCGAAAGCAGGGAGGACTCACCAAATGGTTGAATGCAACTAGATTCTCAATGATGCGCCTCTTGATGATCTCTTGTACCTGTCTCTACATCATGAAATGATGCAGGCCTAAATGAATGTCAGTACATGGAATGTATAAGTATGCAAAATAGCAGAATCAAACATGCATTAAGGTAGAATCAAATCAACTCAGAGATTTCCAATCGAGAAGGTGAACAACTCAATCAAGATATTCTAAGTCTAAAACAAGAATAAGATTTAGACAAAGACCAATCATATACAATCCAATCCAATTCAAATCAGAGTCCTGTCAAGATCTATATGGGAGCTTCTCTTATCCGACAACCATCACTTATGAGCCAGTGACAGTACAACAAGCTAACGTTGTTGCCACGTCCGTCCATTACCTTGCCAGGTAAGAACGAATCAACAATCATGGATCCATAACCAATTAAGTCCTATCATGTCAAGACAATAATTTAGGAAACATCCGACTTTAACAGTTCAATCCTCTCATACATTTAGCGACGTAGTTATTGGGTTCGAGTTATTAATTACTCTTATCCAATTCAATGCTCGATAATCCTTCCAAGACTCAATGCTCATAAGACAATCAATCCGAATCAAACCAAATCTGTAAGTCTCTTTTGGACTCTTTTCAACTCATTCATTCTATCAAATCAATCCTTTCAACCAATCAATTTCCCAATCATTCTCAATCATTTAGTTAAGAGAGGTTTTAGACAATCATTTATAACAATATTCATCATGCTCACATTCCAATTACAATCATGCATTCACAGTTCAAGATTCTAGACTAAATCATAAAATATATACAATTCAATATCTATCAATATACTACTAGGGTTTAAGTAAACAAGTAGTTCAAATCATGTGTTCAAGGAGTTCATTCGTAGAAAAGCATGAACTTATTAGAAATCATTAAAATGTGTAAATTTTTAGAAAAGAAATTCTCAAGAATACATTAATGGGGACTCAATCCATTCACAATCAATCTATCACAATCATGGGCATATGGAGGGATAAAATTTATATTTTAGTTCAGCCTTACATACCTGAAATGAGTAAAGGATAATCAATTTGGTAAGAAATTGCTTCAATATCTTGAACCCTAGGACTTTCTCCTCTCCTTAGCCCTAGTTTCTTTTGCTTGAAAGTGTAAAAGTGACTTAGGAATGTTTAGAAAGTTTTTAAAGGTCGAAAATGATCTATATCAGTCATGGGTGAAGTATAGGAGGAGTGAAAAAAGACCGGAATGCCTCTCCTTAAAAATAAAAATAGGCAGGAAAAATTAGCCTGTTGCGGACCTGGTCCCCTCACAATGCAATTTTTTTTTGAATTTTTTTTGATCGAATTCTAATCCTGTAGAAAATAACTACGATAAAATTAAGTCCAAGTACGTGGCACATCCACGACCTATTGCTCACTCTTCTGTTTTCTGCCACTTCACTTTAAAAATTTATCTTTTGATCTGGTTGACCAAAAATTCAACCGAGACCACTTTTCCATACGAATTTTCCCTCTAATCGATATTCCAGCCTTGGATTGGTCAAAAAGGTTAAGAATGATGCGTTGTGTGAGCGTTCTTCGATCTATGGGTATTTTGATAATTTTATTGAATGTAACAAAAAAGTTCTGTCGAAAATTGAAGAGGGAGAACAAAGATAGAGAGGAAAATAAAGAAGATGATAATGCAAATTGCCTAGCCATAATCACCACAGAAGATATAGTTTCCTTCTTTGATGCAGATCTGATAAATATTGCTTGTGATGAGTCAAACTGGGTTGTGGACACTGATGCCGCATCTCATGTGACATCAAGAAAGGATTTTTTCTCTTTCTATACTCTTGGTGACTTTGGAACCTTGAGTATGAGTAATGAGATTGTATCTAGGGTGGTTGGTGTTGGTATAATTTGTTTGGAAATTATTGTTGGAACTATATTACTTTTGAATAATGTAAAACATGCACTTGATGTTCATCTGTACCTAATTTCTATTGGTGTTCTAGATGATGAGGGATTTATTAGTACCAATGGCGGTCGAAAGTGGAAACTCACTAAGGGTTCCTTGGATATGGCTCGTGGTAGCAAATATCGTGGTCTATATTGGACTACAACTTCTATTAGCTTCAGTTGAAAGAGAAACTGGAAAGAAACTGAAATGTATTCGTACTGATAATGATGGTGAATATTGTGGACCATTTGACGAATACTACAAGCATCAAGGTATTAGACACCAGAAGACTCCTCCTAAGACTTATTAACTTAATGGGTTGGCTGAGAGGATGAACATAACCTTGATAGAAAGAGTTAGATGTTTGCTTTCTAAAGAAAAGTTTCCGAACTCCTTTTGGAGTAAGGCCTTTTGACCGCTGCATATGTTATTAACTTATCTCCTACTGTTTCTTTGCAAATTGATGTTCCAAATAGAGTTTGGTATGCAAATGATATTTTTTATGACCGTTTGAGAGTATTTGGTTGCAAATCTTTTGTACATGTGTTGAAAAATAAGAGGTCAAAGTTAGATGCCAAGACAAGGCAGTGCATCTTCATTGGTTATGACCTTGATGAATTTGGTTACATGCTATATGATCCAATTGAGAAAAAGCTTGTAAGAAGCCGCAATATCATCTTTATGGAGAATCAAACCATGATATTGACAAAGTGCAAAAGCTAGAATCTTCAAATTTTGATGGCATAGTCCATCTTGATCAAGTTCCTCATACAAGTGTGTGTGACGTTAGTGGGCTTGATAATCTTGGTGATGCTTAGAATCAAGTCTGAGATCAACATGTTGATGTTGATGATAACAATGATGTTGTTATTGATGATGCTCTTGCTCATGAAGTTGTGGACAAATCAAATATTCCTCTTAGGAGGTCCATAAGACAACATATTACTTTCTCACGTTATTCACCTACTGAGTATGTGCTACTCACTAATGGGGGTGATCTTGAGTGTTATAAGGAGGCCATAGAAGATGAGAATAAGGATCAATGGATTGAATCCATACAAAATGAGATAAAATCTCTACATGAGGACCTCATTTATGAGTTAGTGAAATTTCCTAAGGGCGTGAGAGCTTTGAAGAACAAGTGGGTGTTCAAAGTTAAAATTGTAAAACACAGCTTGAAGCCCAGGTACAAAGCTAGATTGGTTGTTAAGGAATTTAGTCAAAGAAAGGGTATCGACTTTGACAAAATATTTTCTCCTGTTGTGAAAATGTCCTCCATTCGTACAGTTATTGGTTTGACTGCTAGTCTTAATTTAGAGATTGAGCAGATGGATGTGAAGATGACTTTTTTTATGATGACCTACAAAAAGAGATTTATATGAAACAACTTGAGGGCTTCAAAGTAAACGGTAAAGAAAATTTGTGTGCAAACTCAAAAAGAGTCTTCATGGCCTAAAGCAAGCTCCAAGACAGTGACAAAAGAAGTTTGAATCTGTTATAAGAGATAAAGGCTACAAGAAGATTTCCTCAAATCATTGTGTGTTCGTATAAAAATTTTCTGTCAATAATTTATCATCCTTTTACTATATGTGGATAATATGTTGATTGTGGGCAAGAATATTTTCAAGATTGACGAGTTGAAGAAAGAGTTGTGTAAGTCTTCTGTTATGAAAGACTTAGGTCATGCCAACCAAATTCTTAGCGTGAGAATTACTCATCCCAGAGAAGAAAGGAAGATTTACTTGTCACAAAAAGTACATTGAACGTGTATTGGACCACTTCAACAGAAAGAATGCTAAGCCTGTTAGCACACCTCTTGCTGGTCATATGAAGTTGAACAAGAAGACGTGTCCTACTTCTCGGGAGGAAAAAAAGAGCATGACCAAAGTTTCATAGTCCTCCGTTGTCAAAAGTTTAATGTATGCAATGGTATGCACTAGATCTGATATTGCTCACACAATTGATGTTTTCAGCAAATTTCTCGATAATTCAGGAAAATAACATAGGAAATCTGTAAAGTGGATACTCAGAGGATCAAATTCAATCTTGAAGGGCTATATAGATGCTGATATGACAGGTGACCTTGATAACAAAAAAATCACTATTGGATATTTGCTTTCTTTTTCAGGGAGAGCTATATCATGGTAGTTTGAAGTTGCAGAAGTGTGTTGCAATGTCTACAGCTGAAGATGAGTGTATTGCAGCTATTGAAGCTAGCAAGGAGATGATATGGCTCAAATAATTTCTTCAAGAGCTTGACTTGCATCAAAATGAGTATGTCATCTACTGTGATAGTCAAAGTACAATAGACTTGAGCAATAAATCCATGTACCATTCAAGGAAAAAACACACAAATATGAGATGTCACTGGATTCAAGAAAAGATAGAAGACGAATCTATGCAGGTTGAGAAAATCTCTACAAATGAGAATACTGCTCATATGCTGACCAAAGTGGTGACAAAGGACAAGTTCAAATTGTGCAAAGAACTTGTTGGCATGCACTCAAACTAGAAGCTCGGTGTTATTTCCTTTCGGTGAATGGGTTTGGAGGAAGAGATTTATGGGATTCATACCCATTATATGAAAAAGAAAATAAAAGGAAGAAGTTGGCATGTAGTAAATATAGACTAATTAATTGGCATGAAGCAAATGTCAAGAAATGTAGATTTTGTAGGTTGCAAGTTGATAAGATTTGTAGCACACTTTGTTGAAATTGTAATATTGGCCTATGTCATCAGTGACATAGGCATGCTCTTTCTTTCTCTATAAATTGAGAGCTTGTAGCTCATTTGAATGTACACCAATTCACAGAGAAATAAAAAATTTACAGAGTTGTGAGGTATACTATAGACTATAAGAAAATAGTCTGTGAAGAAAAATAGAGTGTGGACGATATTTTAGTAAGGTGAAAAACCAAAAAAGTGTTATTCCTTTTGAGTGTGTTGTAGTCACTTTGAATATTGTACTCGTGACTACCCAGTGTAATCCTTACTATAGTGATATCAGTTGCTGCTCTTGACCCGTGGTTTTTCTCTTATTTAAAAGGGTTTCCACATAAATTCTTGGTTTCATTATTTTCCCATTTTATTTCCACAATTTTGATCATATATATTTTTGTGTTAGTCCGCGTTTTTCCAACAATCTTCTTCATAGTCTTTACTTCTCTTGGTGGTGATTTGAGATTTGTGACAAGATAATTTCCATCACTCCAAACATGATCATGTATGGTGTGCTTGAAACATTGCAAGAAAGCATGGTGACCATGATGGTTATGGAAACAATCAGACCGAAACCAATATGCTAATAGACGAATGATGCAATGGTGTAGCCAATTGCAACTCCAACAAGATTTACATATCCACAAATCTTAATCTGAACCCCACCAAGGTTGGCTCGGATAACATCCATATATAAGTATAGTTTCTTGTTCCAGTAACAATCCATCCAAGCCAATGATAGAACTTCTGAACCAATCACAACTGTAATTATGTGCCTTCCAAACAGACCCTGTTCTTTTCAGACGACCATTGTCATCAAAATATTTTGATTCACCATACACATTTACCCAAACATGATCTCCCATCTTTTTCAACAAACAGAAACAAACTTAATTAGTTGAATTCCCAACTACAACTCGTATATATAGATTCCAACTCGTCCCAAACCTATAGAAAAAGTTTTTTCCAAAAAAAATATTGATCCCTAAGACTTGAGAAATAAGTTACGTTACGAAAGTTTCCATATTTGTTATTTTGGTTCAATAATGGAGTAGTTCATATTGTTAGTTCCAGAAACCTATTTCCATACAAAACTAGACAACGTCAGAGTAATTTCGTTAGTTTAGAAAAAGTCCTATGCATATGTTGTGCTTGCTTAGTTTCATTACTACTATTCACATATTTTCATCCACATTTAAGGGTTCGTACTTCTTGTTCATTGTTATTACATTCTGTTCTCGAGGTTTTCGTTACGCTATGACAATGATTTGTAATTCTCAGCCAAAATTACTTGGCACTGTGAATATGGCGGCGGCATATTGCTATAAGAAGAGAAAGAGTTCGACGTATGATCATCATATCAATTATTTATCAGTGATGCTAAGGACATGAAAAAAGATAATAAGATCCTTCGGGCAGTGATGTTGAAGAAACGCTATGCTGATGTGATCTTCAAATCCCAACAACAAGTTCTTGGTGAAGCATTTGTGGGAATGAGATGAAGAAGAAAGCTAGTCTGTGGGAGAAGCAATTTCAAGAAGAGAAAGCCAAGTAGCAGCGGGAAAGAGATAGAAAAGCAGCTCGGATCGCCATTGAAAGCATTAAAAGGACCATTGATTTTGATGATGGTATTCAAGTGGAAAGAGATTTGTTGGCCATCATCAGTGCTACGAGTCGTTGGTGAAGGAGTTTACATATTTTATGTAGTATTTCTTCTTGGTTTCTAGTTCTCTATTAGTAAATTCTTTTATGGTTATTGGTGATTGAAAATCAAGAATCTGTATACGTAGGTTTTGTTGGTAAAGATTTCTACAAATTAATGACCAAATAAATATGTGGATATATTTAGAGTGTGTCAAGAGACAACTCTTTTTAACTTACCTAAACTCTTTTCTGGATTTCTTAGAAATTAAAATGCTCATTTAATAGACAAGATAGCTTAATACTACTTTAAAGCTGAATAATTAGATTATCATTTAAAGTTGAACAACATTAGCAACATCGCTATAATTTTTTTTTCTCCTTATTATTTCAATTGTGAACCTACTTAATCACGTGACGATTATAATATTGTGATAACCTCTCATTGATTATATAAAAAAATCTCACTTTTGAAAAAAAGAAGTCAATGCCATGATGATATATCTTGAACACCAAAATGTGGAAACTGATCAAATGTTTAGACTAGATCAAATGCAACCATCCAGAAAATGTAGAAAAGTTTGGGCTGTCATGCACACAAATTAAACTTCAAGAAAATAAATAATTAATGTGGCTAAACTAACAGTATAACCTAGCTAGTTGGAATTAATACTCAGTATCAGGGATTTCTTCAAGTACTATGTCGACATTTAATTTGGTGATGCTGGAGGAAACTGCAGTAGTTCAAGGTCTCTCGACTCCATCATCATCGAGTTGTCTCGAAGGCTTCTACAAGTGAAGGATAACGAGCCAGTAAAATCTTCATGAAAACAAGTTCAGCAGAGGAGTTATCGAAATTCATCAACTTTATCTTTTCAAGTTCTGTGAGATCCTTATCCATACATTCTGGTGCCGTCAAATAGTCTATAACTGCCACTAGGTTGCCATCTCTAGGAGTTACGAGATCTTGCTATATATATAGACTTCGGGAGTTACGAGTCTATAACTTATCTCATCACGGACTCTTGCCCCATCGAGACTCATCCACGGTTTGAGGTCCGGACACTAGACTTTTTAGCTGGGCAGTCCATATTGACTATTTGGAGATTACCTCTGAATTTCTTCTTTGAGACTCAACCGCGGTTCGAGGTCCGGCTCTAGATTTCTTAGCTAGGCTGCTACTATTGGATTCTACTGGTTACTTAGAGGCTAACCGCGGTTCAAGGTCCGGACTACGCCTTTCCGGCTCTGGACTCACCGTTCTTACTCTTAGTAGTTTTAACAATTTTGTGTACCCATAGGACTTATGGGGGTCTCCTCGGGTGTTTACTTAAACTTGCGCACGAGTGTACCTTCTGGGCTTATGGGACCCCAGTTTGGTTTAGTTAGTTGTATTTAGTTCTTTTAGTCCTTAAACTCGTGTGCATTTCCTATACTTCCTGTTGATTATAGTATTTCTTCAGATTCTATCTTTTCTTATTGCTTTTACTTTTCAAGCTCAGTCGACCTATGATGCCTGCTAGGTATCTGTTATTTTGATACTCATACTACACTCTGCATATATTTTCCTGATGCAGATCCGAACACTAGTTACCAGCAATGATTCAGGGCAGCTGTGTTATATCCCGTATTTTATACGGTTAAATATTTTAAAGTAGCCGTGGTAAATTGAAGGGAATGACCATCTTCCAAAATTTATTTTAATGTACAAGTTGATTATGAATATTATTTATGAACATTAATAGTGTGGAAATATTGGGAAAGGCAAAGGGAAAAAAGGAAAATTCGCAAAGTAGCCTATGGTAATATTGTGGAAGGCTAGGGGTAAAATGGAAATTTCACAAAGTGTTCAAGAATGTTCTTGAAATACCAAAGTGTTCAAGAAAATTCATGTAGGGGTATACTCTTTTATGGCCATGTGATGAATATATATGAACCAAAGTGTACATGGAAAGACAATTAAGTCATCTTTATTTGTTAAAGAAAGTTCTAGAAAAAACAATGGAGAAGGGGTCATTTGTCTATATTCATATTTGAGGGACTTATTTTCAAATATGGATAAGTGATGGAAGATATTTATATATAAGTGTGTGTCTTATGACTCATTAGGGTCATTATTATTCCAAGAGAATTCTAGAAAATTCAAGAGGAAGAAGAGAAGAGAAACTTGAAGCTAGAGAGAGAGAGAGCTCGGTTTTGGGGGAGAAAAAGAGGTAAGTCTTCAATTTTGCTTCGTGAATTAATTATCTAGGGTGTACCACATTGTTAAGGAGGTATTGATAATGTAAATTTATGGTTTGGAGCAGCCCAAATCGTTACCAAACAGCCCCAAAATTTTAGCCGCGCTACGAGAGCTTTCGAGGCAAGTTTTGACGAGTTTTGGGCAAGGTAAGAGTTTTTCTTTCGAACTGGATTTTAGGATGATGTTATGAGGTATATTACATGTATTAAATTATGCTGGAAGTGGAAAAATTTCACAAGGATGCTTGACGTTAAAAAACAAGCTAAATTAAAGTCGTAGTAGCTAAATCGAAATTGCGTAGTTTGCTGTCGTTGTGGCGCTGCGGGTGCAGCTGGTTGGGTTGTGTGTTGAAGGGATGTAAAGTATTTTAAAAAGGGTGTGGGTTCTTCTGGTTACAGCCACATGACCCCCGTTTGGTATGGTTAAAGATTTTATGAAATAAAGGTTAAAAACTCTATTTTGGTATTGTAGTTTTATGCTAGTTGTTTAGAGCTTGTGTTGTGTAAAGTTGAGGTGATTTGATTGTATATATACTGCTGGTTGTTGTTGTTGATATGATTGTTGACATGGTGGCCGAGTTGAGATCTCGGGGATGGTGTATTTATAGGGGAGATGCTGCTGAAATTTTGACAAATTAGAAATTAATTTGTTTGAAGGATTAAGACAAGTATATGGTGGTGAATCTAATGACTATGTCAACTCTCTTGAATGTAGAAAAACAAGTTGGACGCATAAGCATAGCTAGTAAGGCGCGACACAGGTATGTAAAGCCAACCGTTCCTTCTTTTGGTATGTCTTTGGCATAAGTATGTAAGGCTTACCCTTTTCTTTCAAGGCATGATTCCGATGTTATGGTTTCATAAGTACTTCCATATTTTCTTTATTTTCAAAAGCTAGGTGTCAATGGTCCCAAGGAAATGACTACTTTTTCTATAATCCGTCAATATTTTCAAAATGTCTATAGTTTTCCAAAATAAAGGTTGACAATATTACAAGCTTTTATGACAATAACGATGGATATATTTTACAACGACATTGATGATGTCGAGGATGAGAATATGTCTATGATGGCTATGATAAGAACGGCTTCATGTATGTAAGGTTTACCCTTCTTTCTCTTGGCATGTTTTGACATAAGTATATAGAGCTACTCTTTCTTTTGGGCATGGTTTTTATGAAATAAGTATATGACCTTTTATACAATTTCAAGGAAGTCTTATTCGTAGAGCCACTAGGATAGCCAATTTTTCTTGAGTTTCCAAAGGATATTTTCTCGTACTTAGATACGTGTATATGATTCCAAAAATTTTATTTTGATATAATCCATGGTAATTTTCGAAAGGTACTTGACACGACTCTTGTCCTTATTTTTGAATCATAGCTCATTCCGATCATTCTACGAGTCTTGAAAATTGATCCTATGTGCATATGTATACGATTTGGCGCCTTACGAGATTGTGACCTTATTCTACGTTCTCTTAATATTATCCTTCGTTGATAGTCTCATCTTATAATAATTGTTCCTTCAAGGTGAGACAAAGCGACCATGGTTAGTGTATAATACAATTGGAGGTTACCGACCTTCCGTCACTCTGATAGATACATGACTTTCGTTGATCTCTCCTGCATGCTGTCTATATGTATATGTATATGTATATGGGGGATATGGGGAGGTGTATATGTGGCGCTATAAATGCAATCCCACCTGATCAGTTGGCGTAATTTCCATCCCGGACGCGGGATGTCCAGACGCGGGACATATGTGGGCGATATGACATGTTCTATTTTCTATGTATATGAAAAAGAAATGTTAAGGAAAGACAAGCATCCATGGCATCCGGCCTAAAAGGCACTCATATGTACAGGTTACTCTCTTATCTCACTATATGTTCTATGATATGGTTGTTCCTACCTTATGTTCTTTATTATGCTGATTTTCATGCCTTACATACTCGGTACATTACTCGTACTGACCCCTTTTTCTTTAAGGGCCGCGTTTTATGCCGCACAGGTACACCCAGACAAGTAGAAGCTATTATAGAAGATGTTGCAGTGGGGTTAGCAACTCCACTTATTTCTGGAGTGCTGCTGAGTCAAAGTATATGCGCTATGATATTTCATTCGAAGTTAGAGACTTTGCAGACAGAGTTGTGGGTATAGAGTGTCAGCTTTGTAAGCGGCGTCACCAGCCGATAGATTATTATGTCGTATGTCACGAGTTTTATGGGATGATAGATTTTGGAAAAAAAAAGATTAGGGAAGCTTAGCTATGGTTTTCATTTCTTATTGATGTAAAAGTCTAAAGAGATTAAGTATGTACTATGAAGCAGCGGGTTCGCTCGGCTCCAAGCAGGGGGTCGGGTGTCCATCACACCCTATTAATATTGGGGTGTGACAAGCTGTAGTCTATTTCGGAAGCGTGGGTGAGCATTTGGTGTTTTTGGATCTTCCTGTCTCCATCTATACATATTTGACTAGTCTTTCACTTTTTGAGACAGTCTTTGTTTCCGTGGTCTACTTTTGGGACTTGTATCAGTTTTTGTATAGTAGCTCTCTACTTGTGACTTTCAGATTCTAGGAGGGATCTTATTTTTCGATGTATACATTTTATTAAATTTTCTTCCGCTTATTCCTATTGTTCCTTTTATGATTTTTGTATTGTTTAGTTTTTACCCTTAATCCCATTACTCGTAGTTCTGGAATACAGGTTGGCTTACCTACTGGTGGATCATAGTAGGTGCCATTATGAATCGTGGCATCGGGTCATGACATGGCATATTCTAGAGACTGCTTCGTGATCTCAGTTGTGAGTCCCACGCCTTCCGAATCAAATGGTGAGTTGCTTCTTCTGGGATGCCACAGATTCATCTATTTTCCTAGTCCATTTGTTCGACTTAGGTTTCTTTGGGTTTGGGGTTGTAGCCCAGTATTCTAGACTATGTAGATGTTTTGATACACGACATTGGGTTTTAGGAGGTTATTTCCGCACTTTTTTTTGATAGTTACTATGATTGTTTGTTTTAAATTAATGAGATTGTTACCTTTACTGGTTTAGTTGATTTAGTATTGGGTTGACAATTGATTCTCCCACCAGGGGTCTAGTGTGGGTTCCTCTCACGGGGGATTTGATCGTGACACATAGTCCCTTTTATAATCCGTAGAATTCATCCATAAAACTTAGGCTAATATGCTTGTTTCAGGACTTTGATCTACAAGCAAATCCACGACCCGTAAAGAAATTATGACTCAAGTTTTGATCCGTAAATCACAGTCCCATATTCCTGCTTCTGAAGTTGGTCTACAAGCCTCATCTATGGCCCGTAGTTCCATCCATGGTCCGTAGTTACTACTCATAGATTCCAAAATTTTTGCAGACTTAAATTTTCTTAGCTTCTCGTGATCTTATCTGGACTTAGAGCTTCTGAGATGTTATAGAAAAATTATTTTTTTTCACTTGTAGAAATATTTTATAATTTTAATTAAACTACTCAAATCATTATATTATTAGATAATTTTTTTTATGCAAAAATATCTAAGGTAATGAATTAGATACATATCTCTAACTTATTAACTTGAAATAACATTATTACTATAAGATTTTTTTTGTAAACTTAAAATCATCACACCTTGTAAAAATATTAGAGAATACTTAGTAAGTATTATAAAAAAAATGGAGACCTCTTATTAGAAATTAGTTTAAGCTTATTGATTTTATTGAACCACATTTGATGTGATATCATTTAATTTTTTTGTTTTTTTTCATCTGATTTTTAGAGAATTTGTGTTGGAGCCCGACTAAATTTGGATATAATATTTTAAATTTTTATTCTTTGATTTTTTAAAATATTTGATTCAATTTTTCAATCTCATGTGATCTCAATATCTCATGTTTTGTTAAATTAAAATGATTTTTTGGGTAAATATGCTATTTAATAAATTTTACCATATTAAATATTGAACTTTGCGAGATAAAATAAAAATTCGGCTAAATAAATTTTCCCAGAATAGATGAATCTACAATTAATTTTTAGTCCTAAATTTTATAATTTTCACTATTTTTAGGTTAGTTATATCTCAGTTTGTTCCTAAATTTTATAACAATATCGGCTTTATTTTCTTTATATTATTGATCAACTCAATCTCTATTTTTCTCTATAAATACTGTTCACACTCTTTGAACTTTTCATCAATACTCCCTCTAAATTAGAGACTAAGAAATTAAAGAAATTCTGTGTCGAAATGGAACTCTTAAGAAACTTTTCTGTCTATACTTTTCTATAAATAAGTTTTATATTAATTTTTTCCAATACCGAGGTTATTGGTTCTCATAAAGTTTTTCGGAAATTAGAGTAGTACAGTTTTAATTTTGTTAAAAAAATATATCTCAAACTGCGTTTCACTTTCAACCACCTAAACATTGGATCAATGGTATGCTTTTCTCTCTAATCCTCTCCCTTATTTTCTTATAACTACAAGCACAAAATTTCTTTTGGGACTAATTGATGATTTTGATTATTTTATTTTGTGTCTCAAATTGATATTATTTATATGCCTAGACAATTATGTATATTCATATTTATACATGGATCTAATAGTTTCACATACGATTTTATGTAAAATATAAAGTTGAAGGAGCCTTATTTTTTTTACTTGTCCTCTTCTTCTTTTATTTTAATGTCTGTAACACAATTTTTCATGAAATATGGACTAGTGATTCCAATATTACAAAGTTTACATCTTAATGTGTTCACTCTCTATTTCTTTTGTTTTGGGGGAGGGGGGAGGGGTGTGTGGTGGGGGAGAGAGTTTAATATTTAAATTTAATAGTTTAATTTTTAAAGTTTAATATTTTCCAAATTTAATAATTATTAAAATTTTAGTAATTTCACCCACGCATTTGATAAAAATTATGAAAATTTTCATAATTAAACTTCGTAAATATGAACTACACCCGCACGTGTGCTTTTAGATGTTTATTCTTATTTGGTTGTCTATATCTTTTTATTTATTTAATTAATTTGATATAATATATGCTTTTAATATTTATATATGATCCTTACTCGTGGTTACACCAATACATATATGAGAAGTTGTGTGTAACAAACATGGTTATCATAAATGGTAGTTAAATAATTTTTCTCTTTTAATCATGATAAAAATACTATTGTTTGGCATAATGGGCGTAGACAAGTTTTTACCTCTTTTTAAATAATCATGAACATAACATATGTGCAACTTCCTACTCTTTGAGATTAGTTAGTAATTTGATCTGAATTTTTATATATAATATTGTCTGTCCTTGGGTAATATTCTATTTGTTTTTTCTTATATTAGAGCATTTTTCAATTGCATTGAAATGCCTTTACTAATCTTCTTCAATTCCTTTTATTGTGGTGGTCTTGGCCTGATGGTCTAAACAACAAACATCAGATCCCACTGGTAAGATCGAGTTTTATATTTAATAGTTTTCTCTAAATTTTAGCTAAAATTTCAATTCATTTATATTTATTTGGTTATTGTAATTTTTTTAATAGATCCAGTGTATTACAATGGAATCTATCATCTATTTTATCATTACAATCCAAAAGGAGAAGTATAAGCTAATATTGTCTGGCCTCATTCAGTATCCACTGACATGATTAGCTGGATCAACTTAGAGCCTGCAATTTATCCATTTGAAGTGTTCGAAAAATATGATACTTGGTCTGGATCAACCACTGTTCTTTCGGGCAACAAGCCTGTTATCCTCTACATTGGGATAGTGGAGTAAAAATAAACCCAAGTATAAAATTATGCAATACCAGCTAACTTGTCTGACCCATTTCTTTGAAAGTGGATCAAGTCCGATAACAACCCATTAGTAGTTGCTGATGACCCAGATACAATTTGGTTAGATCCAGATGGGCGTTGGAGAATGTTGGTTGGAAGCCTTAGAAATCGGAGAGGATTAGCAATATTGTACCGGAGTAGGGGCTTCATGAAGTGGACCAAATCCCAATACCCACTTCATTCATCTGCTAATACGGGAAATTGGGAATGTGTTGATTTTTTTCCAGTATCATTGGAGAATACAAATGGTTTGGACACATCATTTAATGGAGATAAAATTAAACATATTCTTAAAATTAGTCTTGATGATACAAGGTTTGACTACTACACAATTGGTACCTATGACACAAAAAAAGATAGGTACATTTCGGATGATACAATGATTGATGGATGACATGGATTGAGACTAGATTATGGTAATTTTTATGTATCAAAGACTTTTTATGATCCCAGCAAGAATCGAAGAATTTTGTGGAGATGGGACAATGAATCAGACGTAGTTCCAACATATGCCATCAAGAAAGGATGGTCTGGAATTTACGCTATTTCTTGTAAATTATGGATTGATCCTAGTTTCAAACATTTAATTCAATGGCCTATTGAAGAATTAGAAATCTTGAGAAAGAAAAAGATCGAACTACGAAATTACAAATTAACCAAGGGAGAAAATGTGGAAGTTCAACGAATCACACCTGCACAGGTTTGCCTTTTTTAATTCTACTTACAAAATAAATATATCTTGTTTATGAAATTCTGACATAGTTACATGTTCAAATCGTGGAATAACCACTAAAATTTATGTTATAACATCCTACATCATTTTACTTGTAATGTGACCATTTCTCGAATAATGCAAGATGTTTTGTGATCTGAATTGATCTTTTGTATGAAATCATTGTGACAAGACAAATTTAAGCTAATTTGTGAGTGTCAATATAACGACAGGCTGACGTTGAAGTTACATTTTCCTTTTCAAGTTTGGACAATGCAAAAGAATTTGATCTTAGTTGGGTTAATCTTTATGCTCAAGATGTATGTGCCATTAGGGATTCGACAGTTCAAGGTGGACTTGGTCCATTTGGGCTCCTAACATTGTCTTCTGAAAACTTAGAAGAGTACACCTATATTCTTGAGAGTGTTTAAGTTCCAAGATAAGCACAAGATTCTCATGTGCATGCCTCAAGGTTTGTCTTCTAATCACTCTTTTCTTATCAGCAAGTATCTCTCCCCTTAAACTAGAGACATCTCAAGTTTAAACTTTTTTAATGAAAAAACACTTATAGGAGGTGCTCCTCCTATTCAATGGATCTTATAGGATGTGAATTCAAGTTAGTTGGACCAATGAGTTTTGAATATCGATTAATTATAAACATAAAAGTATTGTTATCTTATGCTTTTGCAATTGGCTAACCTTGTCATTCCTTTTTTTTTTGTAATAGATCAAGCATTAGAAGTCAAAAAAAGATGTTAAAACTTCATTTGCTCGATACGTTGAAGTAGATTTAACCGACAAAACATTGTCACTATGGAGTTTGGTAAGCTTTGTTTTATACTTTTTCCTATAAAATGCACTTAAAACTCATATTTCAACTCATTTTTCTTATGTCACATTGACAATTAATTGATGTTTTTCTAGATTGATCACTCTGTATTTAGTGCTGGTGGAAAAATATGCATTACATCAAGGGTTTATCCAGCATTAGCCATCTACGATGACAATCATTTATTTGCTTTCAACAATGGTACTGACACCATCACAATTGAGACTCTTGATGCCTGGAGCATGGGTAATTCCGAAAGATAGAAATAAAAAACATAGTTGCCTTAAATTTCCCTTTTTCTTTTCACGTTGGCCTTTTTTTTTTCTTAATGAGAATTTGTACAGATTTGCGTCTTCTAGTAATTCTTCTTTTCTATTAAAATGAATTGATGCCTCTAGATATAAAATGTAATTATCTTTCTACTGAGTTCTTATTTCATATCATAATACATAATTTTTACTTATTCCTTGTGTATATATATGAGCCACAGAAAAATAAAAGACATATACTTGTTAGTCAGTGTAATAGCTTGTAAGTGTTATGTGATATTTATTTACCCTCCAATATATTAACAATTCATATGGTTAACGAAAACTAAACTAAACTAGACCAATATGTAAACATTCAAACCCAATAATTATTGCTAGATCGAGATTTTATATAAAATAAAACCATAAATATCTGATAAAAAAGAAAGTGAAAGGTTCATCCTTTATAGTGCGTGTTAAGATTCATTCCCAAATGTTGAAAGTGTATCTGATGTGGTATAAAGTCATAATGGACCTCTAGCACTAAGTCGAGTATAAAGCCTTCCTACTGATTAAGTTTTTTCATGAGATCAAGCAAGGGTAAACTTCAAATGACCATATCACTCATAATATGTAGAGTTAGATGGCCCACATCCTATAAAATTAAAGATCTATGAGTCTCCTTTCCAACTTCACCAACCGTTTGTGAATTCGAATTTGGAGGAAAGAGTTATGACTGATTTACCAGAGAGCTCCAGGCTGTCAATAAGTGATGGCCGGAGTGATGAACCGTCACTCAAGTGATGGCCATTATTGTCACGCCCTGGGAGGGTACCCTAGGCGCGACCGACACTCAAAAGCCATTTCTGGCCTTCAAGCGGACCACCTGATGCAGTCACACTATCATTCATTCACATTCACTCAGAGAAAGACTCAATCATAGACACACTATTCATAATATAAGGGCCGAAGGCCAATCACTATCAACTCATCAAAACAATTATAATAAGACTTCTCAAAATAGCAGTCCAACCTTCCCACACTCTAGTCTATGAAGCCTCTATCAAAGTCTAGAAGGTGCCAATGACAAGCCCATGGCTACCAACAATCAAAATAAAGGAAACGACAACAAAACTATACAAGAAAGCTCAATATCCTCTGGAAACTAGGAGGACTCACCAACTAGCTGGGAGTGTATGTGGATCTTCAACGGAGCGCCGATTGATGATCTATAGTACCTGTCGCTGCATCATAAAATGATGCAGGCCAAATGGCGTCAGTACATGGAATGTACGAGCATGTAAAATGGCCGAATGAAACAATATCATAAGGAACCAAATCAACTCGGGAACTTCAACTCGGAAAGAAATACAACTCAACAAGCATCCTAAGTCTAAACAAGAACATAGCTTAGACGGGACCAAATCATATACAATCAACTCAATCAGACTCGGAGTACTACCAAGACCTATGTGGGAGTTTCTCGTATCCGACAACCATTACTTATGAGCCAGTGAAAGTACAATAAACCGACGTTGTTGCCGCGTCTGTTCATACTTTGCCAGAGTATGAACAAATCAACCATTCATGGATCCAATCCAACCAAGTCCTATAATGTTAGGACAATAAATTTGGGGAAACATCCGACTTTAACGGTTCAATCCCCTCCTACGTTTGGCGACGTAGTTATTGGGTTCTAGTATGGACATACTCTTACCCAATTCGGTGCTCGATACTCCTCCCAAGACTCAATGCTCATAAAACTCTATCCAATCAACTCAATTAAATCATATCGACAAGTCTCATTACAACCTTGTCAACTCATCAACTCTATCACAATCAAATCTCTCCCAATCATACTATCCGATCAATCTCAATCATATATCTCAATAGTAGATTTAATGTGCATTTATAACAACATGTAAACCCATCCAATCACTCCTCTATTCATTTAACAAATATTTTTGGGACTCCACACAATCCCAAGGTTTTAAATCAACAATTTAAAATAAACAACATATTTAAGGAAATTAACATTTTTGTCATAATCCACATAATCAAGGAAATAAATAACACATGTTTAACAACCCATCTCCACCAATTCATGCTAACAAGAAGATTTTAGGAATTTCTTAGCTCAACAATATCAATACAACAAGAATCAAATTAGTAGTAGACGAGACTCATTCAAACATAAGCCTATCAAGAAACTCCATTCCTATGGACGTTTATTCTCAAAGAAGGTATAGGGCATATGGGTGGACTCAACCCAAGTTTTAGTTAGCCTTACATACCTAAGTGAAGACTTGAAGAAAACCTTGTTGTAGGGTCTTCAATGGGAACTTGGAGTCTTGAAGCTCTTGGGACAAATCTTTGTTGAAAATGGAGAAGAAGAAGAAGATGATGAAGAAGAGAGAGTTTTCTAGGACTTTTCTAGAGAGAGAGTGGGGGCTGAAAATATGTCCCCAAAATGTTCAAGGATGATACATATATAATTTGGGACAATTCCCAAATTGCCCCTTCTCAAAAGTTCTGAAAAATAGGCTAAAACGCTCCTGGCGCGATAGTGGCGCATTGCGCCATTGCAGCGCCAGGCCGATTTTGCCTAAAAACCTGCACATCGGTTAGTGGCGCACCGCGCCAAGGACCAAACTACTGAGGCACATTCTTGGCGCGATAGTGGCGCATCGCACCCTTACAGCGCCAAGGCCATATTTTCTGGGTTATGGAAATTGGATTGAAAACCCTGCACACCTCGTAGTGGCGCGCCGCGCCAGGGGCCAAACTACTAAGGCGTGTTCCTGGCGCGAAAGTGGCGCGTCGCGCCACTGTAGCGCCAAGCCCAACTTTTCAGCCATTGCAACCCAAGCCTGAAATCCTTGCCGTACTAGTTCGTCTTAGGATCATTATATCTTTCGACTTCGAACTCCAAAAATTACCTTCTTGGTGGCGTTGGAAAGAAGACTCGACGACCTTTTATTTAATAGGCCGTGGTCTACCTAGATTATCGCCTTTCAAAAGATAGGGTCGTTAGAAGTCGACCCCTTATACGAACTTATCCTAAAACTTAGCCACGACAAATCCTTTTGGACTTAGCTTGGTCATAGGGGTCCTCTGTGACCCCACATCACCTACAACACTCTTCAATTTCTTGGGGACTCATATTAACTCATGCATATACTTCACAATACTCGAGTTTGACCCTATCCAATACAAGAAAGGTCCGAATCTTAGGGAAAAATTTTGAGGGGTGTTACAATTATGACGGCCTGTCACTCAAGTGATGGACCTTCAGAAGGGGGCATCACAACTGACTAGTAAGCTCAATATTTTGGCAATAACGATGGAATGAGTGATGTCCTATCACTCAAAGATGACCCGTCATCCAGACGATGGCAGGATGGGAAATTTCACCAATTATGTATTAAATGAGAGTATTTTAATCCTAAAACCTTGGAGAGTTATCTAAATAAGCTTAAAACATATTACGAGGGCTAGATAAAAGCTTTCATAGTTCAAGATCCTCTCATCCTCCCTCCCATATTTTGATTAAGGATAGTTTCGGGTCGTGATAGGTGGAAAAATTCTCTTTTTGTTGGTCAAGAACTTTGGTAACCATTATTTTTTTCACGACCCAAAAGTGGACGTGATAACACTTGTCTTATTTCACCAAGATAAGTCAGCCTAAAACCCAATTAAATAGACAAATGTAGAAGTAATGTGGAAATGAAATCTCAATATCATGAAATATCAGGATAAATTAATCAAACTCTTAATATACCCCTAAAATCTGGTTGTCACGTGTACAAGCCACTAATGTATTACAAAAGAACTGAAAGAAAATACAAGTCTCCATATCATTGTTTCTCAAATAGAACATTAACATAATAAAGGAAAATGAGGGGCCACTGAGATGACAAGTAACTATCTCTCAAGTGTCCAAAGAAAATGCCTCGGACATAATATAGAAGAAAGGCAATTAAAAAGATCCGAGCTCGTGACTTACACAAGTGGTGAAGCAAGGAGTAAGTACCAAACAACACGGTGCTCACCAAGCAAATGACTAATGCTAACTAAAACATACAGAACACAAGTACTCCCAACACTCCAACCGAACCTCTAAAACTACAATATACATAAAATCAATCCAACCTAACAGTTCTCACTCCAAACAACATTGCACAAATAATCTATTATCACTTGCACCTTAGCACGCATAACATATAAATATACATCATCATATATATTTCTTGATTAAATGATTCACAAGATCAAATAATCACACAGGAATACCAGATACAAGGATTAAGTGCAATGCAATGAAGTGTAATGTCATAGAGAGTGATGCATGTCTGCCCTAATGCTACATACTCATTTAATATCAGTTTGAAACCAATGTAGGACATATCTATCTATGTAACCTACCACGTAGCGTGTGGCTCGACTTCTCATATTGAACTTGCCACAGAGCGTGTTCCCCTAACCCTATTTCTCATAGAATCTACCACATAATGTGTGGCCTCTCCCCTATTTCTCATCATTTCCACAAAATGTCTCATCATTGTTGTGTCACAAAACTGATGCAAACAAGCATGTTTATATGTATAATGAGAAGATGAGGATATCAATTTCAAAACACAATTCATATCAATACATTCATGATGTATCATCAATAACAGATCAACCAAATTACTCAAACCATTCACAATATATCACACATCATTATATCATCATATTGCCTCTTATTTCCCCTT
Organism: Solanum dulcamara; assembly: GCF_947179165.1. Taxonomy (NCBI): domain Eukaryota; kingdom Viridiplantae; phylum Streptophyta; class Magnoliopsida; order Solanales; family Solanaceae; genus Solanum; species Solanum dulcamara. The sequence goes on along the minus strand of NC_077248.1, from coordinate 16,901,246 downwards.
TTTCTTCATTGGAATCATTTAACAAGAACAAGTGACCTCAATTATCAAACCCTTCACCAATTCCCTTTACTCTCCAATATACATAAGTAAGAAATACAAGATTCTATATACTCAACAAAGGGTCAAGAAGTTCACTTGCCTCGAAAGAAATCAAACAATCACTCCAACACTTGGATCTTTTTCTTTCGATGAGTATCTAAATCAAGACAATCTATTCAACTATAAAATCACAATAAGAATTCAAAAGCATCGACATCCATATATATATTTTTAGAAAAATGGGTTCAAATCGATCCAAAAACCCAATTCCGAAAATGAGGGATAATTTTGGAAATCTTTAACCGAAGAATTTAGAAACCATCAATGAAAACCATTTCAAAAATAGAGTTGAAATCAGCTCAAAATCATCAATTAATCAAAAATCATAAATTACTTCAAAGGCCTTTCAAGTTAGGGTAAAAACTATGCTTAATCATCAAAATTATAAACTAATTAATGGGTAAAAGAGTTAGGGAGTTAGAAATCATGACCGAGTCAGTGAATCTTGAATCTCATTAAAATCATCATTATCAAGCTCTCAAATTAAAAAATGGAAAAATGGGGTTGAAACCCTGATATTTGGGAGAAACATCACTGGGCCTCACAAACGCAAGCTTAGGTTACTTTCACGAGAGTCGCAAATACGCCAAACTAATAGAAAATGCGATCCCCACATAAGATGACCCCTCACAAACATGTTAAGCCTATTGCTAATGTGAGGTTACAAAAGGCAACCAACTCATCGCCAATGCCAGGTCAACATGCACCATATATCTGCAAGAAAATCAGCCAACACATAAGTCTTCAAATTGACCCTCTATTTCCTCCATTTTCTAATTTTTTTAGCTTCTATAACTTTTTTGTAGCGACCCCAAGTTATTTATAAGTTACCGAGACTAACAGTTTGATCACTTGATCATTTTTTTGGATTTTATGCCTGTTTTTCTATTTTGGAGCTCTTGAAGTTTGAACAGTTCACTTCAGTCATAAATCTAAGCAAACGACCTTATAATTGAATTCTGATAGTTCCATCAACTCTGAAATGGTCATTTTAGGATAGTAGCATGCCCAGCTTGAGTCCCTAGGCTTTCAGTGCGAGTTTGAATCATTAGACGTTTTAGCCTTTATGTTTTAACCTAAGTTTAACCTTGGTCAACATTCTTGGTAAAGATTCTTAGATTGAAATTCTTTCAATGAGGTAAGCTCCAAAATATTGAGTTTGGTATAGAACAATCTTTTATGCAATTTTCGAGGCTCGCACTTTCATCCTGATCTCTTTTGTAGATTTTGGCTTACAGTGACTTTGGGTGTGGGATCTATTTTTCATCGAGATGACCTTTGATGGAAATTTTGACTGCTCCGTTGAGTTCAGAATGTCGTTTAAAGGCAGTTTTCATATTTGGTTTGTTTCGTTTGGACTTTGAAGGATTTTTGAGGGCTTGTTCGAAGTTTTGGTACACTTAGCATTTTTTCTGTTTTCTGGTGCCATGGCTTTAGCAACAAAAGTTGGATTTTTTGGAAGCTACTTTTGCAATCAAAAGTTGGCTTTTGCGGTAGACGCTTTAGCAACCAAAAGTTGGCTTTTGCGAAGGGCAAAGTGGGGTAGGTATCAGGAAAGCGACCGGCTCATCGCTTTTGCGATGGCCGCTTTAGAGACCCTACTGTCGCTTTAGTGACAAATGCCTCTTGGGTGGGGTAACTTTTGCCTAGAGGTGTGGATAAAGTGATGGTCACTTTAGAGATAATTTGTTTGTTTTTGTGACCATTGCTGGGAATTAAATTTCAGTCATTCTTCCATTTCTTCTAAACTCAATATCTAGAGCTAGGAGACTCCGTTTTGGGTGATTCAAAGTCTAGTGTGTTCAAAAAGTTTGTGGCTATGCATTGGAGTGCTCGATAATTGTATCTATCTATTTGAGGTATTTTTGAGTTTTAGTTGTGGTCCTCTCTCTCTTCTTAAGCTTTTATAGTGAAATAATTGTATGGGCTAATTTCATTGAATCTGAGCACCGAATTGTCATATTTTACAATACAAGTTCAGTAATCTTAAAAGAAATTTTTCATAGAGTCAATTTTGGGATTCCCACCGTGGGTCCCATAATCCTATTTTAGAACCCAATTTTGGGTCCGTATTCAATAAATGCGATTTTGGTTTCAAAACATCCGTATTTAAATTGTGGTCAATAATTTATTATCATGGCAGGAATTAAAGGTGATTCTAAGGTGGAAAGCTTCAAATTAGTGGATTCAGAGCACGCGTGGTCGGCTCCAAGGTAGGCTATGGTCTCCAGCTTTGACTGAGATTTATTAGATACAATTTAGTATAATTTACATGTGATTTAGGCTAGTACTTGATGAGTATAGGGTTTGCCTCCTCCCAGCCTATTTTCTTGGTTCTCGATGGAGTTTTAGACTAGAGTAGTCCCGTGAAAATCTTAGTTTAGGCTATAGGCCTTGTTTGTGGTAGTGACTTAGCAATATTATCCTTTTTAGGATTGATATTGATGGTCTTAGGGTAGGTTTGAACCTTAGATGATTTATCATGTGTTGTATTGCTCTTATAGCTAGGCGTAACTTCCGTAAGGGTCTGTTATGGATGGTGTATCTTTATGCTAGTTATTGAGACCTCAATGGCTCGTCGTAGCCATATTTTTGGCTTTGTAGTGCTCGATCATAAGCTGAAGTGGAATATTTGGGGTAAGACATCATTTCTAAAGATATTTCCCCCCCATCTGATTCTAATCCATTTCCCAATTACTTCTCTTTATGTTTAGTAGTAGGCTTGTGATGGCTTATTGTCTAGTATTATATTGTTCAGACCGAGGCCTTGTTTGAGGAGTGATTTGATCCAAGTTAGTTTCCTTTGCTTGGTAGTATGGTAATATTGAGTACTATATCTCTGATTGCATGTACCTTATTTGAATACTGGTGATGGCGTGCTTGCATCGATTGAGAATTTTCACATGTATTGTGGTATGATCCCGATTCTCTCATGGATTTTTACTACTTTTTTGAGAAGGCATTCTCAAACTTTTACTTTGTAAGCTGCTTTTATTGGGGTTGTAACACTAGGATTATTTGGACACCGATTATAAGACTTATAAGGCATTGAGGATGTATCCTTTTCTATAGAAAATATTAGAGGTATCTAGGATGTACTCAACTTTTTATCGATATCCGGCGTGGTGTTGCCCTTTTTCTATAGTGGATGCATCTGGGATACTCTTGGCATGTACTTGATTATCCGATGCGGCGTAGCTCATTTCCTACAGTGGATGCATCTGGGATGCTCTTAGCCTATACTTGACTTTTCAGCGCAGCGTCGCCCTTTTCTACACTATTTTGGCTACTCACTCTCGGGTACCATGATGGGGATGCTATGTGTTATGTATAAGACATAGTTTGGTCCAGACAATGTATACGGACTTCCCACATCCCTTATAAACCTCTCTAATTGGTGCACTATGAACCAGATAAAGGAGATACATGGGTCCCACCTAGCAGGACGAGGGCCAAAGTTGGTTTATACACTTGGTTATTGATAATTTCTAAGAGACATCAATGATGCTGGTTTTTACTATAGACTTGTATTCATTCGCATTCCCTATAACCAATATACTTTTTTGTTATTTGGTCCCTTAGTTTTATGGTGGCCAGGGGTTTGTTTGTATTATTTGTACCTTCTAGGGGTTTGGGCGTACGATTGATTATTATTTGATTATACTTGTACTTATCTGATATTGTAATAGTAGTTGGTTAATAAGGGGACTTAGTCTGTATTTTTTATTAGTGCTCCCTGCTAGGCGGAGTTAGATTAGTCCTTAGTTGAATATGTGATTACTGGTGTTCATCGTCTTTCATTCTTTTTAACTCCTATAGTGATTCATTGTTGTTAGTAGGTATTGGCTTACATTTTTAGGTGTGTTCCTTGACTTCGGTTCATTTATCTATGTATCACATTTCTTTTCTCTTATTTCTTGCACTACCTTATGTTTGCTCTTGATTAGTTGCTTGTGCTGTAATTACCTTGTTATATGTTATCTATGCTTGTTTTATCTATGGAGCTCAGTCAACGTATGCCTATTGAGTATCATTATTTTGGTACTCATACTACACTTCTACACCATGCAATTCATATTACCCGTTGTCGCTAGTGATTTGGACTTTATGTGGAGTAGCTTGGATTCAGAAATTTGTTGAGCTCGTGGTGTCTGGAGTTGTTGATTTCCATCTATTTTGTCCAGGCTAATCTTTATATTTTATTCAAAGACAATGTGTACTTATTTTGTATTTATGAATGCCTTGTACTCTTACTATTTTGTTGCTCTATTACTCACTGATGCTAGGTCTTGGGGAAAGTTCCTTGGATATATTTATGTTGACTCCTTTTTCCTCTCTTTATTATCTTTTGTTGCTTTATTGGTTCCTCTTTCACTTGATAGCCCATTGCTTCTGGTTCTGGGCTATGGGTTAGCCTTACCTACTAGTGGGTTGTAGTAGATGTCATCATGACCTGAGAAAGCCGATCATGACAAGTTAATATCATAGCTCTAGGTTGTTCGGCATCATTGGTTTGAGAGTAATGCTTAGTTGAATCTTGCGGATATGTGCGGAGACATTTTTTTATTATCTTCGGGTGGATATAGAGTTTTTTTAGGAAATTCTGTTCTTAAATCCTTATCGTATGTTTTTCTTTGAATAATCACTAATCCTTTGGAATTGATTCCTTCTTAGATGGATAGCATGAGCTTTTCGATGGACATATCAGCACGTTCAACCAGAGTTTTGGCAGATAGTTCTTAGGACAAAGATGGGTTGATGGTTTCTAATTGGGTTTGTTGTCACTGTCAGAGTATTTCTTGGGATTTCTTGAGTGGGCCGGGAATAACCCTGCATCATCTCCTATGGATCAGATATGAGTCAAGAGTTCATCAAGGGGTTATCTTTTCCACTCCAGTTGGCATCAAGAAATTTGATTTACGCTAGGTCTACCTTTCCAAGGAGGTTAGTCATGAGAGGGCCATAGAGCTGACATGCATTGAGGTTTACAAAGATATTGGTTAGAGGCATCACCATCAGTACAGTGGTGACAACATCTCACTTTGGGGTGAGTATTAATTTAGTGAGAGTCATCTTCCTTCTCAACCCATCAGTCCTATAGAGGTAGAACCTCAGGTTCCAAGAGGTTCTGAGGTAGGTCTTGGAGCTTACAATAGATAGAGTATACTTCAAACCTCTCAGAATGAGCATATTAAGCCTTCATATGTTGGAGCCCATTCTATTCCAGTTGGGTCCTTCTAGCAGGTTGATATTTGTGATTGCTATGAGTGTGGAAAGAGAGGCCACTTTGTTAAAGAGTGTCGCAGGACCCCAATATAATTAACTAGAGGTAGTTTCAGAGGGTTGGAGATGTTCCATAGTTTGTTAGGGGCAGCTACAGGTTTTCAACGCATTCTTCACACCGAGCTTCTGACTACAGAGGTTGCTATGATGGAATAGAGCTTGGGTAATGGTCCAGGGAATGCCCTAGACAGGAGTTGATCATTTAGAGATTTCCAGCATATGTTACTCCCCAAGTTAGTGTGGTTTGAGCTTATTATATTTGTAGAAAGCTTGTGCACCGGTCGAGATTATGTCCCCAGCATGGGACCATGGTGTGATTTGTTCAACTATGTCAGCTTCATTAGTCTACAACATATTGAGCCAGTTGTAGTACCCTGGGGTAGCAGGTGGTAGTGTAGGTGCTCAGTTTAAGGTCGGTCTTGATCCGTTCTATGCTTCGACATATCATCTAGAGGCTGAGGACTTAGTTATCAATTGTATTTGTGTGAATTCATTGTGTTATTATTCATTGCATATATTATGTGTTTTTGGGGTTTTCATACCCTTATGTATTTATTTGACTTGTTATTTATCTCATGCTGGTGGTGGTAGCCTTACTTGGACTTGTGTGTATGTATTTTAATGTCATAGTTGATTTCTTTTAGTAGTGGATTGACTAGGTCGAGTTTTGTTTGCTGAGAAGTAATGGTTGAGTAAGTCCTTGTGCCTTTGCCATGGTGGCTGGGTTATGAGTTTGCTGCCGGGATAGTTAGCTTTTCCTTTTTATTTCCCTGGCCAGTTGTTGTTGTTGTGGTGCCGATCCTTCTTAGATAGAGGGCTAGACCCTCTTTGCTAGTTCTGGGAGTAGAGGTGCTACTAGATCTAGTTAGCTTAGAAAGTCGCCTTAGTTGCGTGTCGTCCCATTGGAGTAGTGGTTGAATGGATTTTCTTACCTTTGTGCATAGCTTGTATTGCTTTGATTAGTATTTTTCTTCTGCCATTCTATTTTTCTTGGCTTAGATGGCTATCTTCGCAGCTTGACATTGTTTGGTTCGTCGTTGTAAGGTTGGTGGTTGAAGTAGTGTGTGAATGTCATGACCCAAGCCTAGGGCTTAGATGCGACACGACGAATAAGACACCCGGAGGTACCTCATCCAAGCCTCTTAGCATTCATTTAGCCTTTAATAGGTAATGACATAAAATAATAAGAGGAAATAAAAGGGATAATGGGACTAAGGAAAACAACATAAGATAAGATTCAATATCCAACTTAAAATGTCATACATTTATGACCAAGCATATCTCTACTAAAAGACTTGGCGGGGAGGGGGGGGCTAAGACATATCTCTAGCTGACCCTCAAAATAATTGTCAAGGTACCAAAAAGGTAGCCAAAAGTCTATACATATCATATGCTAGGAAAGATATGGATATTGTTCCCAAAACATATAAAATCACCAACAATATTAGCCTTCAATAAATCCAACTAGTCACATGTGTAGAACACCGCCGGTTTCACATGGTGATATCATGCAGGCAAAAGAGTATGCGTTTGTACTTTGAATGTACTAAGTATATGAGCATGACATTTAATGAAAAGCATTAAGAAATTTATAATCAAAGTACATAAGTGAATGCATGCTTGAGTAATCTAGTAATGAGCATTAAAACATTCATTTGTGGGAAGATGACCGTAACCGACATTTAAGACCATGCGAGCTATTAGATGGAATCCAAAATAATCCCCTACATTTGCACGAGGAGCCTACTTGCTGGGTAGAAATCCATCATATTCATTCATTTCTTTAACATTTAGGGTTGTTTGTGGATCCACTAGCCTAAGCCTACAAGGGCTCTTATGTTGTCGTATAGTTAGTGAGACAAGGGGTTGCTATTAGGATTTCCTTACTGAATCCCATTTTAGTGTCTTATTCAGTGCTAAGTCAATCCCATGGAATATTTTAATATAACATAAGAACACAATCATTTATATATCTTTAAATCATCCAGGCATTACTAGGTAGAATAGCTCATTAAAACTCTTCTTTAATTCACACAAGAGAGAATCGACCTTTCACTTGTGGAATATAAAATTTCATTCTTTCATTTCATCAGACTCCTTTTGATCATAGACATTTTCTTTCATAAACATTTATTTTGGAGTCAAATAAGTTTAGAAAACACTTAGGCTCCATAGGTGGAAGAATTCATGAATGAGACCCACATACCTTGGGGAAATGAATCCCTAATGCAAGCTTTGAAAATAATGGAGACTTGATCTTGAAATGGAACCCTAGACTTTGCTTGAAATCTTTGGGAGAACCTTGAGAGGAAAGAAATTTGGTGTAGGGGAATTAATGTGAGGAATGAGGGCTTCAGAAGGTTTAGGGTCTTTAGATAGGGTCAATTCATTCCTCAAAACGACCTCACTTGAATATTAAAATATGATAAAAGACCAAAATAACCCTTTTGAAATTGACCGGATAGGGCTTCACGGAGGTCCCATCACGGTCCATGGTTCTCACTATGGCCTGTGGTGGTGTCTTGTGGTAATTGACTTGGAGAAAAACTCTTAGGGTCTACACGAAAAGTCTCAATACTTCCTCTATAGATACCTTTATAGTCCATGGAGGGCATCACGATCTGTGAACCATAGTCATGGTGCAGGTCCTGCAGGAGGGCCTGTAGGAGTGACCACCATGGAACACACCACAGTCTGTGAAGAGCTACACGACCTGTGGTGGTCAATCATGGTTCCTGCCTTAGAAGGTTTTCTATGGGCCTTAGGGGAGGAGTTACCATAGAGGGCACTACGATCCATGGTCCCTCGTCATTGTCCCTTCCCTTCAGGGTTGGGTTTTTGAGCCACCACCATAGTGGCTCACCATGAGAGGTGGTGTTGACCACGATTCGTGATGGCCTTCCATAGTCATCACCTGGTACCAGTTTTCTGTATTTCTCTATGATTTTATTATTTGTTCCTCGTCTAAGGACTTTCTAACTTCCGAGGTCTTACAGTATCTCCCCCTTGGGAAAATTCATCCTCGAATAAGGATCATTAGAAAAGATAAGGATACGATATGAGGAGTAAAAACCTAACATGAATACAATGACACTTGAAATGCATAGAATATAAGATCTTTAAACTTAGCATAAAACGTGACTTTAAAAATTCAACTTCATGAACATGCATGCATATGAAAACTTAGAAAATTTTTAAACAGAGGAGTCTTAAACAATTCATGAATAACTTAGTACCTTAGGCTTGAGTAGAATAAAAAACATTAGGATATTGTTTCACCATATTCGCTTCCGCTTTCCATGTAGCACTTTCAACTTGTTGATTTCTCCAAAGGACTTTAACGGCTGCAACTTCTTTGTTCCTCAATCTCTTAACTTGCCGGTCCAAAATTTCAACCGGGACTTCTTCATAGGTCAAGTTTTCTTCAACATTCACTACTTCCAATTAGACAATGGAACTAGGATCACCCACAAATTTTCTCAACATAGACACATGGTACATTTGATGAACCATGGCCATTTCCAAAGGCAACTCCAACTCATAAGAAACTTTGCCAACACGTCTCAAGATTCTATAAAGCCCTACATTCCTAGGGTTCAATTTCCCCTTCTTACCAAACCAAACTACACCCTTCATAGGCGAAACCTTCAAGTACACCTAATTATTTACACTAAACTCAAGATCCCTTCTCCTAGTATCGAAATAGGACTTTTGACAACTTTGAGCCTGTCACGACCCAACCCCATAGGCCACGACTGGGGTCCGACCTGGACCCTCTTATGCGTATTTATCAGCTACACTTAAGTTAAACCGTGTGTGATGTGATACTATACACAAAAACCTCAATAGTTTAAAACTTTTTCATATACCTACAGTCTCTTTCATGCGTATCATATCATGAAAGGACATGCGCCGACGAGGCTGCCATAACATAAAAACATTTACAACATGCCGTATAGGCATAGTCGAAACAAACTTATAAACAACCCACATCCATATGTCTACAGACCTCTAGGAATAGTAACAACAACATATGGCGGGACAGGGCTCCCACCGTACCCCTGAATGTACAAATATATACATTAAGTGACCGGTATAAAAAATTAGGCTCCAAAATAGTGAAGCACTTCTGACATAGCTGAGAGGAACTCCAAAGCTGACGGATCTCCAGAATGAACATCTGTACCTGCGGGCATGAAATGCAGCCCCCCAAGGAATGGAGGGTCAGTATGATATATGTATTGAATATATAAAGCATAACGCATCACAACTGAGAGAATAACTTAAATAGGGATACAGGAAACAAGTATAACAGTTAATAAGGTACTATACCTGTATCCTATAACATAAGGGCATGTACATCATCTTCATATACCGTATCCGGCCCGCTGGGGGACTCGAAGTTACCATGTTATCGCATACGGCGTCGTGTCATAGGTTACGATTACCTTATTATGTTTTCATATGCATGCCCATCTATCATTACATATCATACCATACCTGGCCTAGTATGGGTCTCGGTGTTATAATCATATCATCACATACCGTACCCGACCCATTAGGGGACTCAGTGTTATTATCATATCATCATGTACCGTACCCGGCCCTTTAAGGGACTTAGTGTTATAATCATAGCATCATATACCGTACCCAACCCATTAGGGGACTCAGTGTTATAATCATAGCATCATATACCGTACCCGTCCCATTAGGGGATTCGATGTCATAGTCATCATATATAGGTAGATCATTATCTGAGACTCACTAGGGTAATCATACTGAACTATCGTTCGTGGATTAGGATAATAATCATCTCAGGTGCCCTTTGAGTGCCACTAGGGCTATATTAAGTGAAGTCTCAGGAATTATAGACATATTTTAGGGTAATGCCAACCGGCTTAAGGGAATCATAGACATCTGTCATCACAAAGTCCTTAGGACTAGGAGTTCTAAGTCCCACTATTAATTGCCATATAGATGGTTCAGGGAAGGTAGCTCAACTATGATGAGAGTTTTCCTGCCAAGGAGTGAATATGAGACATATAACGTATTTGGAGCTTAGGAATGGACTTACTCTAGAGCTCGTATCATGTATTGTTTTCTTTAAGACATGTCAAAAGAAAGAAAGGGTAGGCCTCACCTGTTTGTCCCTTCCTATCCCAAAGGAGTTTGAGAGACAATAATTCAACTATCGTAGGCGTCCTAGTATTCAGCAGTGGATAAGGATCAGAAGGTATGCTCGGGGCCTTATGAATAGAATTATCCCTACTTGCATACGCAAATATACATATTGCACTTCTATCAAGGATATGCCAAGAGAAGGGAAGGATAGACTTACATACTCATCACTTCCTAACGTATGGAAGGCTTGAGAAGGCCTAGTTCAATTACTGTAAGAGTGATTTCATCAAGAAGTAAATGAGGACCATGAACTATGCTTGGCATTTATGAGTAGATTTACCCTCAATCTTATATCATTCATTACTTAACTTGAAGACATGCCAAAAGAAGAAACAAGATAGGCTTTACATACTTATGCCAAAAATATGCCAAAAGAAGAAACAAGATAGGCTTTACATACTTATGCCAAAAACATGCCAAAAGAAAGCTTCACATACCTTGTCCGAGTTATTCCTTATCATGTTCGCCTCGTCGTCCTTTGAACCTATCCAACATAAAATTAATATGAATATCAACCCTCCTTAACTTTCCAGCATCTTAGGTTACACCTTAGTATTACTGGAATCTATTTCCTTAGTTATTTCCTCGACTAGTTCTTTAGTTTGCTAAGGCGTTAACGAAAATTGGGCAGCACCTTCCCTATAATGTGACCTATCCGAATTTATGATTTGGTCCCTAAGACCTACAGCCAACCAACAACAACAACCTGCAGCAATTCACACCAATAATATACAATATAAACTCTAAATGACTCATTCAAAAATATGATATCAAATAGGGCGTCTAGTCTTTATTCTATAACGCCTTTCATTATAAGAAATGAGGGGTCGTGTGGCTGAAACCAGAAGCATCCACACCCATTTTAGAATGCATTTAGTCCCTGCACCAATATATTACACCCCTGCAGCAACAACTCACTCAAAACTATCAAAACGTGAATTCTGGACAGCTTACTATTTTACCTTGTCGCTTCGTTTCGAAGGGGTAATGGATGGAAATAGGATTTATGTCCTCATAAAAGTTATAGACATATGTCTTAGGGTCACGTAAAATTTCGAATAACCCCTACATCAATTCTGTACAAAGAGATATGCCCAAAACACCAATAGCAATCCGTATAAGATTTCCAAAACCAAAATCTGGGTAGTACCTCCTCTACACTTCATCACCCTTTTTCGAGAAGGGAAAAGAAAAACAGGATTTTAAAGTCTACATGAAAGTTATAGACCTATGAAATAAATTTCCAAAACATAATGAATCACCCAAAATGAAGCTATACACAAGAAGTTATACCAATATTACTAACACCCCTCCAAAAATGGGTTTGTTAACTAGTTTTTAACATTTTCCCTCTTTGTTCTTTCAACTTTCTCTCAAGTTCCAAGCTGAAGAATTAATTCCATAGACATCATAATATACATATATACACCTCCACAGGGTTGAGGAACATCATAGATAATTAATTCACGGAGGAAAATTGAAGAACTTACCTTAATTTTTCCTAAATGTGGCTGCCTTTCTCCTTTTTCTTCTGCACGTTTTGCCTTCTAAGTTCTTGGCTGATTTTGGATAAATGACTTTCTTTAAGAGTCATAAAACATAAATACATGGGCTGCCTTGGAGGTGACACGTGTCAGCCCCTTAGGGTGACACGTGTCAAGCCATGATTGGTCACCGTATCATGCTGCCAACTAGGGGCTGCCATATGGCAGTGGGGTCCACCCCCAAGTAGCTGCATCACTTACTCGACCCTAAGTAGGTGCATCACCTTCTTGATTGAGGTGCTTCCACATGTCGCTCCCTCATTGGTTGCCACGTGTCATCTTTTCCCCTTCATCGTGGGTTCATAATCTTGTCTTACTTTAGGAGCCTATGTAATCCATGCTACGTAAGCTTGGTATGTCCTTAATCAACTCAAGTGTATATGACTTCTAAATTAGTAGCTTACGTAGGTAAATCGAGTCCTATGACTCATTACTTGGCCTCCAATTCCTTCCAGATTCTTATGACTCTATTTCCAACCTTCTCTACTATAGAGTATCACATTCTCCTTTCCTTGGAGTCATTTGATAGTGTCGTAGCTTATCCGGCTCACATGAAAATGTCTAAAGAACTTAAGAGACATTCCGAGCTCGAGAGTGTTGGGTGTAATAGAGCCATCTTCAACCTTTCTCTAATGACTTCTCCAAAGCATCAAGTACGAAATCAAGACCCAACAAGGTTATCTCACCCACTTCAAACCAACCAACTGAAGACCTACATAGCCTCCCATTCAAAGCCTCAAACGGTGCCATTTAAATACTTGAGTGGTAGCTATTATTATTGGCAAACTCAATAAGCGGTAGATGTTCATCCCAAATTCCCTTAAACTCCAACACACAAGCTCTTAACATATCCTCTAGTATTTAAATTGTCTGCTCAGTTGCCTATCAATTCGAGGATGGAATGCGGTACTTAGCTTCACTTGGTGCCAAGACCTCTTTGAAATGATCTCTAAAAGTGAGAAGAGAATAGGGTACCATGATCCAAAATAATGGACAACGGTACACCATGCAACCTTACCAATTCTCAAACAACTTAGCATAATCCTTGGCACTATAAGAAGTCTTGACTGGTAGAAAGTGAGACAACTTTGTCATTATATCAATAATCACCCAAATCTAGTCATGGTATTTCCAAGTATGAGGCAAACCCACTACAAAGTCCATGTTCACATCTTCCAACTTCCAAATACGAATTTCAATGTCTTGTACTAGGTCACCCGACCTTTGGTGTTTGGGTTTAACTTGTTGGAAATTTGGGCATTCGGCTACAAGTCTTGCTATGTCTTTTTTCCTACCACCCCACCAATAAAGCTCTTTTAAGTCTCGGTATATTTTAGTCGAACTGGAATGAATAGAATATAAAGAATTATGAGCCTTGTTCAAGTTCAAACCGAGTCCCCTAATCTCGACATTCAAGCATGAATCTCCTTAGGCCATCAACATATGGAACACATAACCGACCTTGGTAGTATAGTATCCCATGTCCCCCTTATGAAAAGACCTCTACTTTCCTTTTCTTCACCCAACTTTTTTTACTCCACAAATGTCGGGTCAAGGTCTTGTTTTGACTTAACATCTATCATCAAAGATGATTTGGACCTGTTATGAACCAACATACCACCATTATTAGAATCACTCAACTTCACCCCTTATCTGGCCAACCGATGAACATCCTTCACCAATTTCGTCTTTCCTTCACCAACATAAGACTCATTCCCCATAGATATTCTTCTAAGCACATAGGCTACAACATTGGTCTTACCCGGATGGTAATACACACTCATGTCATAGTCCTCGAGGAGTTTCAGCCACTTTCTTTGCCTTAGATTGAGGTTTTTTTGAGTGAACACATATAGGAAACTGTTATGATCGGCAAACACATCCACATGTACCCCATAGAGGTAATGCCTCCAAATATTTAGAGAAAATACAATTGCCGCCAACTCATGATCATAGGTAAGGTAGTTACATTCATGCACTTTCAATTGCCTAGAAGTATAGGATCTAACCTTGTTGTTTTTCATTAAGACACAACCTAAACCCATCTTTAAAGCATCAAAATACACCATGAACCTTTCTAAGACTTCTAGTAGAGCCAAGATAGGAGCGGAGGTAAGTTGATTTTTCAAAGTTTGGAAACTCTTTTCACACTCATCTGTCCGTAAGAATTTTGCCTTCTTTGGTGTCAATTTTGTCATAGGAGATGAAGTAGAAGAGAAACCTTCAACAAACCTCTTATAATATTCGGCTAGATCTAAAAAGCTCCTAATGTCAGAAGGAGACAATGACCTAGACCAATTCCTCACCACCTCCATTTTCTTAGGATCAACCTTGATCCTATCACCAGATATTATGTGACCAAGTGAAGCCACCTTTTTCAAACAAAATTCACATTTGATAAATTTGGCAAACAATTGTTTATCCCTCAAGGTTTGAAGCATAACTCTTAAGTGATCATTATTTTCTTTCTCACCCCAAGAGTAGATAAAAATATTGTCAATGAAGACCACCACAAAAGTATTAAGGTAGGGTTTGAACACCCTATTCATTAGGTCCATAAACACCATCGGCGTATTCGTCAACCCAAATAACATTACTACAAACTGAAAGTGACCATATCTTATTCGAAATGCCATCTTGGAAATATCACACTCCCTTACCCTTAGTTGATGATAGCCAGACCGAAAATCAATCTTAGAGAAATGACATCCCCTTGTTATTGATCAAACAAATCATCTATCCTAGGGATTGGGTACTTGTTCTTAATGGTCACCTTGTATAATTGACGGTAATCTATACATATTCAAAGTGACCCATCCTTCTTTCTTACAAACAATACGGGACCACCCCATGGTGAAATACTTGACCTTATGAACCCCTTCTCTAACAAGTTTTTTAATTGATCCTTTAACTTCTTGAATTACACAGGAGCCATTCGGTAAGGTGGAATAGAGATAGGTTGGGTATCGAAGAGAAGATTGATACCAAAATCAACTTTCCTTTTAGGAGGAACACCGAAGAGGTCATCGAGAAAAAACATTGGGAAACTCATTAACAACGAGAACCAACTCAAGAGGAGGACTTTTGGAGTCGACATCCCTAGCCTTCACAATGTGGTAGATGCAACCCTTAGCAATCAACTTTCGATCATTGAGATAAGAAATGAACCTACCCTTCACTACCGAATCATGACCTTTCCATTCAAGAATAGACTCATTTAGAAATTAAAACTTGTATCTATGAGTTCTACAATCTATAAAAACATAAGATGCATGCAACTAATCCATACCAAGAATAATATCAAAATTTACCATGTCAAGTTCAATAAGATCACAAGGAATGAATTTATGTAAGATGGTCATATGACACTCTTATAGACCTTTCTAATAACAATTGATTCACCAATGGGGGTTGACTCCAAATAAGGCTCTATTAACATTTTGGGTAACACATTAAACCTCTTTGCAAGTAATGGAGTAACAAATGACAAATTACCACCTGGATCTAATAATGCATACACATCAAAAGCAAAGACCTTTAATATAACGGTAACAATATTTGGTGCTTTCTCAACCTTTTGTCTCCCATGTAAGGCATAAAAGCGGTTGGTGCGTTGGACACTTCCTTGAGCTTATTGACCATAAGAAATTTGGCCTTGAGGCCTACAACTATCACCCCTATATTCCCTAGCATGATGACCTAATTTACCACACTTGAAGCTTGCATTGGAGCTGGCTAAACATTCTCTTTTGTGAGTCCTACCACACTTCTTGTAAGCGGGAAAATCTTGAGCACCAATATTCTGTCTTGGAACCATAGGGTTAGTACCCCTGTCCTTATTGAACCTTGGAGGAGGAGCATTGGTGGAAACTTGCCCCGTGAATTATTACCCACCTTGGCCCTTTCCACTACTACTATAATGAGATCTTTGAGGATTTAATCCTCCACCATCAACTCTAGCCTTCTTGAGCCCTTTTGACCTCTTCCTCAACTTTTGTTCCTTAATTTGTTCTGCATATATCATGAGTTGTGTATGTCCATATCTTTGACCAACACGACCGTCTTGTACTCCTTGGATACAAAACTAGAATCACCGGAGATAAACTTGCTCATCCTTTCCCTTGGGTCGAATACCATGAAAGGAGCATACTTAGATAATTTAGTGTACTTTAGGCATACTCCCTCAAACTCATGCTCCCTTGACAAAGGTTAATGAACTTTTGGATCTATGCCTCCCTTAGTTTAAAAGGAAACAAATGGTCTAGGAAGGCTTCTTTGAATTCTTCCCATTCTATAGGCCCCATATCTTCACCCCTCTCAAAAAACCATTGCTCATACCAAACCTGTCACGACCCAACCCCGTAGGTCGCGACTGGGGTCCGACTTGGACCTTCCGTACATATATCTATCAGCTGTGGTCACATTAAACTATAAATAAAACAATATCATGTAATAAAGCCCTAATGGGCGATAACATTTCATAAATCTGTAGCCCTTTTTGTTTGTATCACAACATGATAGAACACGCAAGCCGACAAGGCTGCCATAACATAACAACATATACAATGTATCATATAGACCCAGCTGAACCAAACTGATATATATAACCCACATAGACGTGTCTGCAGACCTCTAAGAATATAAATGACAACATATGGCGGGACAAGTCCCCATCCGTACCCCTGAATGGATAAAACAATTTTTATACATCCGTTGACAGTATCAAAAACTAGGCCCCGATACAATGGAGCCTCTTCTAGCTGAGCTGCATGGAATCCTAAGCTGACGGACTCCCAAAACCAGTATCTGTACCTATGGGCATGAACGCAGCCCCCAGAGAAAGGGGGTCGGTACGATATATGTACTGAGTATGTAAAACATAATATAATACAACTGGAAGCATATCTAAGATAGAGAAACAGGGGATAAGATATCAATTCAGAAACTTGTACCTGTACTTTATGAATTACAAAAACATGCATGTTCGAGTCATATCATATAGTCGGCCCTTTCGGGGGTCCGGTGAATCACCTCTGTAAAACCATCATGGCCCCAGTGCCATCACCACTTTATTACAACACATCATCATATATCTATACACGTATCCTGGCCCTCTATTGAGGGACTCAGGGAATAATGTAGTGAACTGTGCACGAGAACATATCCTGGCCCGGGACTCAGGGAAAGAAGTGTTATAATACACACGAGTAGAGTAGTAAGTAACTATATGCAATTTAAATCATTACCAGAGACTCGACAGAACAAGAAAGTTAAGCTTTTGTTTGAGGACCCGAGTAACGGTTTAGTCATCTCGAGTGTCCTCTAAATGCCATTATGGACTATCTCAAAAGTAATCTCGGGGACCCTAGACATGTATTAACGTAGGGCCAAATCATTTATGGAATCAAAACACTTAATCTCGTATAGTCTTTAAGACTTGGAGCCTGTACCTTTGGTACCTTTTTAACATATAGCAATTTCTAGGGAAATAGTTTGACTACTGTAGGAGTTCAATATTCAGAAGTAAATAAGAGATGTTTGAGAATGGAGTTACCCTAGAGCTCAGATAATATTCAACTTACAACTAAGACAAAGGCATGCCCAAAAGAAGAAAGAGAATAAGCTTTATGCAGTCTGTACTTTCTTTCAGGTGATCTTCATATACATATTTTGTACCCGGCCCTTCATGGAGCTCGGTGAACCACTATGGCATCGTAATCTCATTTTCGTATCAAATACATCTCAA
Organism: Solanum dulcamara; assembly: GCF_947179165.1. Taxonomy (NCBI): domain Eukaryota; kingdom Viridiplantae; phylum Streptophyta; class Magnoliopsida; order Solanales; family Solanaceae; genus Solanum; species Solanum dulcamara. The sequence goes on along the minus strand of NC_077248.1, from coordinate 16,883,393 downwards.
TGGAAATGAGAGATAGCTTCCCATACATTACATTCTGACATACATAAGCCCTACTAGGCAATACTCAGAATTCTGGGAATGAAATTATCTCTGCACTTCATATACAATTCACTTAAGGCTAAACACTGCCAAAAGGAAAGAAAGATAGCTGTACGACTTTATACCAAAACATGCCACGAGAAAGCTTTACATACCTTGTCTGAATTATTCCTTATCCTTCTTGCCCCGCCGTCCTTTGAACCTATTCAACATAAAAGTAGTATGAATATCAACGCCTTTTACTTTCCATCACCCTAGGTTACATCTTAGTATTAATGGAATCTTTTTCCTTAGTCGTTTTCCCCGACTAGTTCTGTTATTCGCTAAGGCGTCGACGAAAATTGGGCAGCACCTCCCCTATAATGTGCCCTATATAAATTTCCAATTAGGTCCCTAAGACCTACAGCCAACCAATAACAACAACCTGCAACAATTTAGACCAACAATATACAACATAAACTCCAAACGACTTATTCAAAGATACGGTAGCACAATAGGGCGTCTAGCCTTTATTTTGTAACGCCTTTCATTATACGCAATGAGGGGTCGTTTGGATTCAACTAGCAGAATCCTAACCCACATTAGAACCTATTTAGGCCCTGCAACAACACATCAAACCCCTGCAGCAGCACCTCACACGAACAACACCATCCTTCGACGACAATTTAACTATAGCGATTCCAATTTAGTTTATTTCGAATGTCGAGCCTTTCTACGACATTCTTAAACTTCCAGCAGCATAAAAGGGGTGTAATACACCATATAAAAATACCATAAACTCCAATTTAAAAAGTAAAGGTCTTACCTTATGTTAAACTTGTCAAACTCGCCAAAACTTTCCAAAATGTGAAATCTGGACAGCCCACTGTCTTATATTGTCGCTTAGTTTCGGAGGGGTAATTGAGGGAAATAGGATTTGTGTCCTCAATGAAAGTTATAGACATGTGTATCAAGGTCGCAAAGAATTTTGAATTACCCCTACAACAATTTTGTACGGAAATATATGACCAAAATACTTACAGCTGTCCGTGTAGAATTTCCAAAACCAAATCTAAGCAGTACCTCCTCTACACTTCATCACCGTGTTTCGTGCTGATAAAAGTAAAATTGGATTTTGGAGTCTGAACGAAAGTTATATACCCATGAAATACCTTTTGAAAACATATTAAATCATTCAAAACTAATCTATACACAAGAAGTTATACCAATATTACTAACAACAGTCCCTTCCAAAAACGGGTTGATTAATTAGTTCTTAACATTTTTCCTTCAACATTCTCTTATTTTTTTCCAAGTGTAAACTGCAACCATGATTCCGTAGGCATCCTAATACACATGTATACACCCCCACATGGTTTAAAAACATTGTAGATAATTAATTCACGGAGGAAAAATCGAAGAACTCACCTTTAATTCTTCAAAAACGTGGCTGCCTTGTTCCTTTAGGTTCTTCAAGTTTTTCCTCTTATTTGGCTAATGTTTTTGGATGGAAAATGAGTTAAGAGTCAGCCAACATGTATATATACACCTCCTTAGGAGGTGACACATGGCATCCCTCTAGGGTGGCACGTGGCAGCCTCCTAGGGTGCCACCTCGTCTAAGCTTCCAACACAAAACTGCCATATGGCAGCGTGGTGTCCATCCCTAGTAGGTCATCACCTGCTTGCTTGTCACCTGCCTGCTTATCACCTGGTTGCTTGTCACCTGCTTGCTTCACTTTCATTAGTTCGGAAATTAGTGTTTGCTCCCTCTCGTAGGTTCGTAATCTCGTCTTATTTTAAGAGCCTATGTAACCCATGCAACACAAGATTGGTATGTACTCCAATAGCTTAAGTATGTAAGACTTCTAACTTAGTAGTTTACGTAGATAAGTTGAGTCCTACGACTCGTTACTTGGCCTCCAACTCCTTCAGACTTCTCTTGACCCTATTTCCAATCTTCCCTACCATGGGGTGTCCCATTCTCCCTTCTTAGAGTTGTTAAATAGGGTCGTAACTTAAGTAGCTCACATACTAGCTTCTAAGTAACTTAAGAAACATTCCGAGTTCAAAGATGTGGGGTGTAACGTCCTTCCCCCCTTTAGAACATTCGTCCCCGAATGTTAAATGCAACCTTCTGTAAGACTTTATATAAATTATAGAGGGGTTCCTTTCCTTTATGCTATCACATACATTCCCATCTATATTATTAACATATGAGTGCTCAAGAGTTGGAGTTACTTGTAGACATCGGTTACAGGTGCAAATACTTGTATTCCATGTTCACTTCAGTTCCCCGATCATCCTCTTTCTGGTTTTGGTTTTTCCACCGTAACTTGATGGAAGGTACGTCTTTAGTCTACAATCTTCCAGTTTGCCGATCTAAGATGACGATAGGTTTTGCCTAATAGGATTCCATCTTCTAGACCTTATTTATGGAATATACCCTCGGTGACTCATCAGTATTTGATGGACTGGGCGTATAGTTTCCAAATAAGGTGGTAATCTTAACTTACCAGTCATATTGCCCACCTTATGAGTAACTTGATACCGTCTGACATATTCTGGGTCAAGTTCCTTTTCTAGGTGACCCTATGATGAATATTCAATCATCAACTTGAACTCTGTATGTCGACGTCGATTATCTGTATATCATTCCTGCCGACTCTGGCTTTTAGTTAATAGCTTACTTAATCATGTCGGGTCCTTACAGCTTAGTCTTTTCCCCCTCAGGGGGACTTATGGGCTCTCTCATACAACATCTGGTAGGGGGTCATCTGAATACTGGAACGGTGGTCCTTCTCGTGGGCAAACTCGATAAGTGGTGGACGATCGTCTTAGTTACTCTTCAGGCCAACCATATAATAGTATGCTCAGTCTGTTTCGTAGCTCAAGGAAAAATGTGGTACGATGATCTATCTGTGCCCCCGAGTTTTTCTTGGACTGATATCTAGACGTTAATCATAATTAAAGTCCCACCATTTGAGATATCAGCTGGGGAACTTCACGGAACCTTACTACTTCCTTGTTATATAACTTCACCTAGTTCCAGTTGCATAGGTGGTCTTTCTTGAAAGCAATGGGCTGATTCGTTAGTCTTCTCACAATAATCCGTATAGTACCCTACTCTCGAAGGGTATAGAATAGGTGCGTGATGACGTTAATAATTCGGGAATCCTTAGCTTCATATAGTTTTCTCGACTTTCTTCAGAACTTTAATTGGCACTTTATTCTTTTGGGTCCTTCTTCTCCCTTATCCTATATTCAATATCGGGGAAGATCTTTGGTCCACTCGTGGCCATGTTTTACTTCACCCATAGTATTAATTCCATCTCGATAGTTGACTTAACCTATCTTTGCATCTCTCGATAGTTAATTACAACTTGGGCTCCCTTGCCTAGGACAATAGCGCGGGGACTCCGTGAGGTTCTACCGCTTTTTTTTACTCTACAATTTTACACCTTCTCGGCAGATTAGGTAACCTTTGATCGAAGGAGTAGGGACTAATATCGTTATTACACAAGTAACATTCCCTTCAGAGTCATCTGGCGCTGGAGTGAAAAATGAGTTTTGTAGTCTTGGTCATATTGTGGGATTTTCGACCTTGGGCACTGCTTTCTGTCATTTGTAAATTACATCCGCTAGTACCCTTACCTTTGGGTTTTGCTTTTTCGCCCTCAGAGTTGGCTACCAAGTGATGTCGAAATTCCTTCGCCCACTAGCCTATATAGCTATTCTGCTGTTTTCCTCTCATTAACTAGTTCTATGTTGAAGAGTTGTGGCATTCAAGTGTGTCGTCAGTTAGAAAATAGCTAATCCTTCTTGTTTTTCTTAAGACCTTGTTACGATTTTCTTTACCGTATCTTATAATACTCCGAATACATAATCTTATCTTGTTTATCCATTACTAGTCAGATGCTTCTGTCTCGCGTGATCATACCAGCACTAACGCATTAAGTTCCATCTAAATTTCGAAGTTAAGCGTGCTAGGACGAGAGTAATATTGGGATGGGTGACCTCCCTAGGAAGTCTTCGTGTTGTATTTCATTGTAATCCTTACCATAATGGGTGGGGCACTCAACTTAGCTCCCGATTTACCTCAGCGTTGTCTCGCGAGTCTTTATGTTTTGCCCTGTCCTTTCGTCTGTTATCTTGCATCCAGTGTCAGCATAGACCTGTATCTCCACTATCCTCCATTCACTTTGTGTTCTCCTCATTTACTACCATAGGAGGCTTTCTATTCCTTTTCCTTTAGTTATTTATCTATCGCAACATCATTTGCGACTAACTCTATGACCAACGTTTTGACTTTTGGTCTAGCATGCTGTCATTCTCCTTCATAGTGTCTCTTGAATTATTTGATATCCTTTCATGGTTATACTATTTGTTTTTTATACGTAGCCGCCTTCTAGGGTTATGTTGTTCAGGGTCTCGTCACAACTTCTTATCGCTGCCTTATGTAGCATTCTGGCTTCCAACCAACTATTGGTAGCCTCCGAACCTTTTTAACTTGGTTCGGCAAGATACCTTATTGAAGTTAAGACGTTCGTCTCAGATATATTCCCATATCGATTGCCTTCACCTTACTTTTGCCATTTTCTCATTAACTTCCCCCCTTTAGAGGGTACTCGTACTTTCATTTGTTTGTACTTGTAGTCGTTCAATTTCAATTAGGCAGTACTAGTATTCCGACGATAACTATTCCAAGTTTTCTTGAAGCAGTGGCTTTGTCCCAACCTATATCCTTTGTTTCTTGGGATGAATAGAAGTTGCATCATTTATTCCTTATGCTTTCCATCCTCGTCCCTTAAGGGTTCCACTATTTTTGGGGCGACGTTGTGTACACGCATCATTTTTTTGTATTGTAAGCCCCATGTTCTTACTTCGTTCTCAACACCGGCCTTTAACTTAGGCAACGCATACTATGTACGTCTGACTAGTGGTTCCACTTTATCCCTGTATACTCGTATCACACTGTTCAATTCATACTTACATATCCCCCTTTTAATTCGTATTCGTGTTCCATCCCTGCCATTTCTTTGTGGTGCTTCTATTCGAAGCTCTTTCCCCAGTTAGTCGGTGGAGAACTATAAACAGTTATCATAAATCCTTCCTTTTCCAATCATTATTGGAAGAAATCAAAACCTCTTAAACATTATAGTACTTCTTTTAGTACTTAACCTACCTGGTCTCCTTCTGAGTTTATCCTCGAGTTATGAACAACTCGTCTAATTTACAATTAGGAGTTGAGGGCTTGGTATTTTCCAAAAGAGTGAAACTCATTCCGGGGCATCTTATCCTTCATTCTGAGCCCTCTGTTTATATTCCTACAATACAAATATGGCTGGAGATACCGTAATATGAACTCTACTACTTAATTAACCTTTTATTCCTCCGAAATAAAATTCTTCAAGTAAAAAGGGTGCCCCTTGTCGGCGACCTAAAGGATACCTCTTACAGCTTTAGTTGAACACAGTAGGGGTACTTGGTATCAACTTCTCAAACATGTTATAAAACTACGTTTTATTCCCTTTTCCTTGTTCTAGGAAAATTTCGGCAGAGTTTCCTCTACATTTCTTACTTATCCCAAAACCTGCACGCAGAAAATACCAACAATGCCTCACAGGGCTAACATATATATATACATATCATATCACAGCCGCACAGGGCTTTCAATGTCATCTCATATCGCAGCCACACAGGGCTTTCAATGTCAATAGTAATATAAAAAATAATGGACTCACCTTATACGTCCAACTTCAAACTGCATTTGTTGCATTTCCTGTCTGCTTTTCTTTCAGGTTTCGACTTTATATTTCAATACCTTACCCGACGAATATCTTCCGTGGCTTTACTTTACTTACCTGCATGCTTCGTAACTTTCCATGTCGTCAATTACTTCCTTCTGTTGGTATCGTCCTTCTGTTAAGATCCAAGGTTAGTATAAGGAATTTTCCTATGACTCGGATCTAAAGCACGATCTCAGATGTAGAAGAAAAGTAACATCCTAAATGTCCTATAGCTTCCTGTTTATAGATGTGGCGCACAACACATCGATAACCAAGAATCTATTAGACACGGTCTATAAACACTCCGAGGATGAACTGCTCTGATACCACTTCTGTCATGACCCAACCCCGTAGGTCGCGACTGGGGTCCGACTTGGACCTTCCGTACACATATCTATCAGCTGTGGTCACATTGAACTATAAATAAAACAATATCATGTAATAAAGCCCTACTGGACGATAACATTTCATAAATCTGTAGCCCTTTTTGTTTGTATTACAACATGATAGGGCACGCAAGTCGACAAGGCTGCCATAACATAACAACATGTACAATATATCATATAGACCCAGCTGAACCAAACTGATATATACAACCCACATATATGTGTTTGCAGACCTCTAAGAATATAAATGACAACATATGGCGGGATAAGGCTCCCGCCGTACCCCTAAATGGATAAAACAATTTTTATACATCCGTGGACAGTATCAAAAACTAGGCCCCGATACAATGGACCCTCTTCTAGCTGAGCTGCATGGAATCCTAAGCTGACGGACTCCCAAAACCTGTATCTGTACCTACGGGCATGAACGCAGCCCCCCGATAAAGGGGGTCAGTACGATATATGTACTGAGTATGTAAAACATAATATAATACAACTGGAAGCATATCTAAGATAGAGAAACAGGGGATAAGATATCAATTCAGAAACCTGTACCTGTACTTTGTGAATTACAAAAACATGCATGTTCGAGTCATATCATATAGTCGGCCCTTTCGGGGGTCCGGTGAATCACCTCTGTAAAACCATCATGGCCCCAGTGCCATCACCACTTTATTACAACACATCATCATATATCTATACACGTATCCTGGCCCTCTATTGAGGGACTCAGGGAATAATGTAGTGAACTGTGCACGAGAACATATCCTGGCCCGGGACTCAGGGAAAGAAGTGTTATAATACACACGAGTAGAGTAGTAAGTAACTATATGCAATTTAAATCATTACCAGAGACTCGACAGAACAAGAAAGTTAAGCTTTTGTTTGAGGACCCGAGTAATGGTTTAGTCATCTCGAGTGTCCTCTAAATGCCATTATGGACTGTCTCAAAAGTAATCTCGGGGACCCTAGACATGTATTAACGTAGGGCCAAATCATTTATGGAATCAAAACACTTAATCTCGTATAGTCTTTAAGACTTGGAGCCTGTACCTTTGGTACCTTTTTAACATATAGCAGTTTCCAGGGAAATAGTTTGACTACTGTAGGAGTTCAATATTCAGAAGTAAATAAGAGATGTTTGAGAATGGAGTTACCCTAGAGCTCAAATAATATTCAACTTACAACTAAGACAAAGGCATGCCCAAAAGAAGAAAGAGAATAAGCTTTATGCAGTCTGTACTTTCCTTCAGGTGATCTTCATATACATATTTCGTACCCGGCCCTTCATGGGGCTCGGTGAACCACTATGGCATCGTAATCTCATTTTCGTATCAAATACATCTCAATGGAAATGAGAGATAGCTTCCCATACATTACATTCTGACATACATAAGCCCTACTAGACAATACTCAGAATTCTGGGAATGAAATTATCTCTGCACTTCATATACAATTCACTTAAGGCTAAACACTGCCAAAAGGAAAGAAAGATAGCTGTACGACTTTATACCAAAACATGCCACGAGAAAGCTTTACATACCTTGTCTGAATTATTCCTTATCCTTCTTGCCCCGCCGTCCTTTGAACCTATTCAACATGAAAGTAGTATGAATATCAACGCCTTTTACTTTCCATCACCCTAGGTTACATCTTAGTATTAATGGAATCTTTTTCCTTAGTCGTTTTCCCCGACTAGTTCTGTTATTCGCTAAGGCGTCGACGAAAATTGGGCAGCACCTCCCCTATAATGTGCCCTATCCAAATTTCCAATTAGGTCCCTAAGACCTACAGCCAACCAATAACAACAACCTGCATCAATTTGGACCAACAATATACAACATAAACTCCGAACGACTTATTCAAAGATACGGTAGCACAATAGGGCGTCTAGCCTTTATTTTGTAACGCCTTTCATTATACGCAACGAGGGGTCATTTGGATTCAACTAGCAGAACCCTAACCCACATTAGAACCTATTTAGGCCCTGCAACAACACATCAAACCCCTGCAGCAGCACCTCACACGAACAACACCATCCTTCGACGACAATTTAACTATAGCGATTCCAATTTAGTTTATTTAGAATGTCGAGCCTTTCTACGACATTCTTAAACTTCCAGCAGCATAAAAGGGGTGTAATACACCATATAAAAATACCATAAACTCCAATTTAAAAAGTAAAGGTCTTACCTTACGTTAAACTTGTCAAACTCGCCAAAACTTTCCAAAATGTGAAATCTGGACAGCCCACTGTCTTATATTGTCGCTTAGTTTCGGAGGGGTAATTGAGGGAAATAGGATTTGTGTCCTCAATAAAAGTTATATACATGTGTATCAAGGTCACAAAAAAATTGGAATTAGCCCTACAGCAATTTTGTACGGAAATATATGACCAAAATACTTACAGTTGTCCGTGTAGAATTTCCAAAACCAAATCTGAGCAGTACCTCCTCTACACTTCATCACCTTGTTTCGTGCTGATAAAAGTAAAATTGGATTTTGGAGTCTGAAAGAAAGTTATATACCCATAAAATACCTTTCGAAAACATATTAAATCATTCAAAACTAATCTATACACAAGAAGTTATACCAATATTACTAACAACAGTCCCTTCCAAAAATGGGTTGGTTAATTAGTTCTTAACATTTTCTCCTTCAACATTCTCTTATTTTTTTCCAAGTGTAAACTGCAACCATGATTCCGTAGGCATCCTAATACACATGTATACACCCCCACATGGTTGAAAAACATTGTAGATAATTAATTCACGGAGGAAAAATCGAAGAACTCACCTTTAATTCTTCAAAAACGTGGCTGCCTTGTTCCTTTAGGTTCTTCACATTTTTCCTCTTATTTGGCTAATGTTTTTGGATGGAAAATGAGTTAAGAGTCAGCCAACATGTATATATACACCTCCTTAGGAGGTGACACGTGGCATCCCTCTAGGGTGGCACGTGGCAGCCTCCTAGGGTGCCACCTTGTCTAAGCTTCCAACACAAAACTGCCACATGGCAGCGTGGGGTCCATCCCTAGTAGGTCGTCACCTGCTTGCTTGTCACCTGCCTTCTTATCACCTGGTTGCTTGTCACCTGCTTGCTTCACTTTCGTAAGTTCGGAAACTAGTTTTTGCTCCCTCTCGTAGGTTCGTAATCTCGTCTTATTTTAAGAGCCTATGTAACCCATGCAACACAAGATTGGTATGTACTCCAATAGCTTAAGTATGTAAGACTTCTAACTTAGTAGTTTACGTAGATAATTCGAGTCCTACGACTCGTTACTTGGCCTCCAACTCCTTCAGACTTCTCTTGACCCTATTTCCAATCTTCCCTACCATGGGGTGTCCCATTCTCCCTTCTTAGAGTTGTTAAATAGGGTCGTAACTTAAGTAGCTCACATACTAGCTTCTAAGTAACTTAAGGAACATTCCGAGTTCAAAGATGTGGGGTGTAACAAAACCCTTGACACACACTTGAGTTGATAGGACACTAGCTTGACCTTTTTATTTGGAGGCAGTTCCATGATAGCTATCATTTGGTAAACCTCCTTAATGACATCTATAGGGTTCTCATCTACCTTAGAACTATTAAACTCAGGCGGATTTATTCTCGTAAGGTCCCAAATCCTAGAAGATGGAGTAGGCACTTGAGGAGGAAGAGGAAGAACAATGCCTTGGTTAGCTTGGTTGGATACAGCTTGAACCAACGATATGATGATATTCTGGAATTCTGCATGGATCACTCCTTCCTCATGATATGGAGCTTCAGGAACTGAAGGAGCTTCATCCTCATCTTTAACCCTTGCTCTAGGTGGATGTACTCTTCTTAGAAGCATGATCTAGAAGACATTAAAATGGTTCATTAGTTAGAAAAAGTCTTAAGACTCTCTAGGGAATGATATGAATTTTGAAAGAAGTGAAAACTTTGCTAAACATCCCATAGTCTCCTATTCATATTTGTGACGCGCTTCAAAATCATGAATAAGACCCTATTCAACATGGTGTATTGGACTTCGAAAACCATTCAAAACCTTTAGAGGTACCTTACCCAAGCCTCTTAGCATTCATTTAGCCCTTCATAGGTAATGACATAAAACAAAAAGCAAAAATAAAAGGGATAATGGGAATAAGGGAAACAACATACATAAGAGTAAATATCAAACTTAAAATGTCATCAATTTATGTCCAAGCATATTTCTACTAAAACACTTGGCGGGGACTAAGACATGTCCCTAGCTCACCCTTAAAATAAGTGTCAAGTACCAAAAAGGTTGCCAAAAGTCTATACATATCATAAGCTAGGAAATATAGGGATATTGCTCTCAAAATATGGGAACTCACTAATAATAGTAGCCTTTAATGGATCTAACTAGCCACGTGGAGGTAAATATGGAGCAATGTAGGTTCCTGCATGGTGATATCATATAGACAAAAGAGTATGCATTACTACTTTGAATTTACTAAGTATGTGAGCATGCAATGTAATGGAAAACATTAAGACATTTATAGGCAAAGTACATAAGTGAATGCATGGTTGAATAATCTAGTAATGAGCATTAAAACATTCATTTATGGGAAGATAACCATAACTTACATTTAACACCATTCGAGATATTACATGGAACCCAACATAAATCCTTACGTTGGCACGGAGAGCCTACTTGCCGGGTAGAGCCTCGTCAACTTCATTTATTTCTTTAACATTTAGGGCTATTTGTGGATCTACTAGCCTAAGCCTACAAGGGCTCCTATATTGGCAAAAAGTTAATGAGACAAGGGGTTTCTACAAGGATATCTTTATCGAATCTCACCTCAATTCCCCATTCAGTGCTAAGTCAATCTCACAGAATAGTTTAATATAACATAAGAATATAGTCATTTGCATAACATTAGATCATCAAAGCATCACTAGGTAGAATAGCTTATTAAAACTCTTCTTTGATTCACACAAGTGAGAATTGACCTTTCACAAGTGGAATGCATCATTTCATCATTCTTTCATTTCATAAGACTTCCTTTGATCATAGACATTTGCTTTTATAAACATTTATTTTGAAGTCAATGCTTTCAATTTAAACTTGATTGAAATATAATGAGCTAGGTGGGTTCTATTCAAACAACTTTCAAATTATTTAAATCAATGCTAGTATGCATGAGAGTAATGAAATGCATTAATTAAGATATCTTTGAAACCACCCACCAATACACTTTAAAACTCCTTTTCATGCCTTCATATAAGAAAATTTGATAAATCCTCCATTTTATGAAATTAAGAGTCAAAATAAGCCAATATAGATAAATAAACTTCAAATAGACAACTATCTATGCATTTGGAATCATGATAAAAAAAACCCATAAGATTTCACCATTTGAAATAAAATTGGTAAGTTTAGAAAATACTTGGGATCCATGGTTGGAAAAACCCATGAATGAGACCCACATACCTTAAAAAAATGAATCCCTAATGTAAGCTTTGAAAATAATGGAGACTTAATCTTGAAATAAAACCCTAGACTTTGCTTGAAACTGTTGGAAGAACCTTGAGAGGAAAGAAATTTGGTGTAGGGAAGTTAATGTGAGGAATTAGGTATTTGGAAGGTTTAGGGTCATTAGATAGGGTTAATTCAGTTCACAAAATGATCTCACTTCAATATTAAAATATTAGAAAAGACCAAAATACCCCTTTTAAAACTAGCCGGATTGGCTTCACGGAGGACCCATCACGGTCTGTGGTGCTCAGCACGACTCATGGTTGTGTCCCATGGTAGTTGACTTAGAGAAAAATTCTTAGGGTCTTTTGGGAAAGTCTCTGTATTTCTTTCACGGTTCGTGGAATGCATCACGGTCCATGAATCATAGTTGTAGTACACGTCTTATAGAAGGGCCTGCAAGAGTGACCACTACGGTCTTGGAAGACCTACAAGCCCATGGTGGTCGATCGTGGTCCCTACCTTAGAATAATTTTTGAGGGCCTTAGGAGAGGGGTCATCACAGAGGGAACCACGGTCGGTGGTGCTCACCACGGTCCGTGGTGCTTACCACGGTCGATGGTGCTCACCACGGTCCATGGTGCTTACCACAGTTTGTGGTGGTCCCTCGTTATGGTCCTTTCTCTATAGGGTTGGGTTTTTAAACCACTACTATGGTGTCTCACCATGAGGTATGGTGTAGACTACGGCCTGTGATGGCCTTTCGTGGTTATCACTTGGTGCCAGTTTTCTGTATTTCTTTGGGATTTCATCTTTTGTTCCTCATCTAAGGACTTTCCAACTTTGGGGTCTTATAGTGAATAGAGGTGTAGCTTCTTTGGAGTTGTGGTAGATCCCGCTTGTTGATTTTTCTATATGCCTTATTAATATTTTCAGCCCTAAGGATGAGAATTTAAGGTTTTCTCTCTTTTACCTACCTAGTTGGTTCCCTTATGCCAGTCTTAGTGTTTGGGTTTAGTGGTAGTTAGGAAATTTATGGTTGTTGGAGTTATGAGAAAGGTATTATAGCCTTCTGTGGTATTGTGGAAATCTTAGTTGGCCGTCTCTTCCCTTCTGCCTTAGTCTTATTATCGGTTGCAAAGTTATGATCCATTTGTTCAATCTCTTAAAACCACCTCTTTTGGGGATTTTGATGCTGACTCTAGCTAGTTGGGAATTTAGAAAGTGTGACTTCTTATTATGCCTTTTTACTATTATTTTTGGTAGTTATCAAAGCTTTGCTTGCCATTTGGAGAAATGGTGTTTGTTGGTGGCTTCAGATATAGCCTAAGATAGAGGATTGGAAGTTGCTTAGAAATTTCATCTTCAGGATGGGATCAAAGTAATTTGTGGGAGCTATGACTTGGTTTTTATTCAAGATGAAAGGTCTACTTTTACCATATTTAGTAGCTTTTATTGTTTATAGATGGGATTTGGGGCTCTTGGACCATTATTGCTCGGTTGTTTATGTTAGTATGCCTCCTACCTGCTTGGTTTCCCTAGGCTAGGAGGGTTGGATTAGATTTACACTTCCAGAGTAGTTATGGTCGTATGGTATTGGCTTTTTGAAAGTTTTTATGGTAGAAATAACTCACTGGAGCTGAGATCATGCGTCTTTGCCATTCGCAGGTAATTTCCCTTTGGAGTGGAGTATTCAGTTTCAGAAGATTGTGTTTCAGCTTGGATTGATATTCTAAGATTTGGATTTGGATTTTTAGGCTTTTCCCTGAGTGGAATTCATTATTTTGGCAGTTGTCGTTCCCTAATGTTTAGGAGGAGCATGTAACTCTTTGATGTTTCTATGGTATGGTTCTTTAAGAAAGTTTCATATGGTGTTGGAAATGTTCAGAAGAGCTGAGGACAAGTAGAACTCTCTTGGTGAGTAGAAGATGATATATTTGGAGCATAAGGCGAGTATTTTCATTTGGGAGTAGAGTTATGTCTGCCGTTGTGATGTAGTTGCTATTTTTGTGGTTTGAATGTGGTTTTGGTTTTCCTTAGATGAATCTGTTGCTTTTGGTGAAGTTCGGGTTTGTTGGGTGAGAGTTGGAGCTCAAGAATGGAATATGAGGAGTTTTTGGAGTTTAAAGTTAATTTGAGAATTTTTCTCTTAGCCTAAATTCTATGATGGCGTTGTTTGACTTGAGAGGGTCTGGCAGAGCGGACAGACCCAATACCCTCATCTTTTTATGCCTTCAGGCTATAACTATCCTTCTACTTTTGCGGACGAATTATCTATTAGTAGTGGATGTTGCAATGACCCTCTATTTCATTTACTCTATTTTCCAATCTTTTCAAAATTTAGAGCTTTCCTATAGATATCCTAAGTCATTTATGACTTGCTTGGACTGACAGTTTAGTCGCCTGGTCGTTCGTTTAAGTTTTATGCTTATTTTCCTTTTTTGGAGATCTTTGAATTTGAACAGTTGAATTTGGTCAAAACTATAAGAAGACGACCTCAAAATTGAATTTTGACGAATCCATTAACTTTGGAATGGTCATTTTAGGCTAGTAGCATGGTCTGTTTGAGTCCCGAGGCTTTCTATGCAAGTTTGAACCATTATGCGTTTTAGCTTTTAAGTTTTGGCCTAATCTTTACCTTTGTCAACTGTAACACCCCTCAATTTCCTCCCTAAGATTCGGGCCTTCTTTGTATACGTGTGGGGCCCATCGTATTTATTTCGAAGTATGTGCTTGAGTTAAGATGAGTCCCCGAGGAATTTAAGAGTGTTGGAGGTGATGTGGGGTCATTGAGGACCCCTAGGACCGAGCTAAGTCCAAAAGATCCGTCGTGGCTAAGTTTAGGACGAGTTCATGTAAGGGTCGACTTTTAATGACCCTATTATCTGAAAGACGTCAATTTGGGTGGCCCACGACTTATCAAATTAAAGGTCGTCGAGTCTTCTTTCCAACGCCACCAAGAACGTGAATTTTGGAGTTTGGAGTCAAAAGATATGACGATCCTAAGATGAACTAGCACGGCAGGAATCCAAATTTTTGGCCTGAGTTACAACTGCTGGGGAAATGGCCTTGGCGCTGTAAGGGCGCGACGCGCCACTATCGCTCCAGAAACATGCCTCAGTAGTTTGGTACTTGGCGCGATGCGCCACTAAAAGTGTGCAGGGTTTTTCAGGCCAAATTCCCAGAATTTAGAACAATAGGCTTGGCGCTGTAAGGGCGCGACGCGCCACTATCGCTCTAGAAACATGCCTCAGTAGTTTGGTCCCTGATGCGACGCGCCACTAAAAGTTGTGCAGGTTTTAGGCGTGGTTGGCCTTGGCGCTGTAAGGGCGCGACGCGCCACTATCGCGCCAAGGGCGTTTTAGCCTATTTTCAGAACTTTTTGAGGAGGGGCAATTTGGGAGCTTACCCAATTATATATATGTAGCCCTTGGTCTTTTGGGAACTCATTTTGGCAGCCCCCACTCTCTCTCTAAAAAGCCCTAGGAGCTTCTCTCTCTCTCTCTCTCTTCTTCATCTTCTCCATTTCCAATAAAAAGAGTCCAAGAGCTTCAAGATTTGAGTCCCCCATTGAAGACCCAACATCAAGGTTTCTTCAAAGTCTTCAAACAAGGTATGTAAGGCTATCCAAAGCATGGGCTAAGTTCACCCATATGCCCTATTCTTGCTTGAGGTTAGATATTCATGAAAAATAGAGTTCTTGGTATGGTGTATGTCTATATGAACTTTGTCTCCTATTTATAAAATGCTATATGTGTTGATGTTGTTGAGCCAAGAAGTCCTTAAATTCCTTCATGTTGGTATGAATTGTTGTTAGGTTTTGTTGACTTCTTTAGCCATGTGAGTATGTTGTTTAAGTCAATTTCCTTAAATGTGCTATTTTATTGAATGGTTGAGTAGAAGTCATAGAGTTATGTTGAATCTTGAGGAGATTTCCTAAATGTTCATATAGAGGAGGTTTGATTGAGTTGATATGAGAAACGAATTGGCAAGTGGACAAGGTCCTAAATGAGACTTGTCATTGTGCCTCAATTGAATTGCAAATGAGAACCGAGTTGATGAGGTGGTATTGCACCACATGAAACTAGCCGTGAGGGCTTGTTTGAGATGATTTGAGGAGTCTTATGAGCATAGAGTCATGGGAGGAGTATTGAGCACCGAAGCGGGTGAGAGTATAGTCCATACTCGAACCCCAGAAACTACGCCGCCAACATAGGTAGGGATGGAACCGTTAAAGTCGGATGCATCCCGAGGGAGTGGAACCATTAAAGTCGGATGCTTCCCGTGGGATCGAACTGTTAAAGTCAGATGTTTCCCATTTGTATTGTCCTGAAATGATAGGACTTGACTAATCGATGGTATTCATGATTAGAGAGGCGTTCATGCCCTGGCAAGGTATGGACGGATGTGGCAACAACGTCAGATTGTTGTAGTATCACCGGCTCATAGGTGATGGTTGTCAGTTAAGAGAAACTCCCATTTAGGCCTTGTTAGCGCTCCGAGTCAGTCAAGTTAAGTGGCTTATGAGTTAGTCTTGTCTAAACTATTCTTGTTGGACTTAGGACATTTAGTAAGTTGTGATGTATACATGTATGAGTTGAATCTTGAGTTGATATTGATGTTTCTTAATGAGGTTTCATTCGGCCATTTTACATACTCGTACATTCCATGTACTGACGCCATTTGGCCTGCATCGTTTCATATTGCAGAGACAGGTACTAGAGATCATCAATCGGCGCCCCGTTGAAGATCCACATACACTTTCAGCCAGTCGGTGAGTCCTCCTAGCTTCCGAAGGATATTTAGGCCTTCTTGTATAGTTTTGTGGTCCTTTCTTTTATTTAGGTTGTTGATAGCCATGGGCTTGTCATTGGCACCTCTTAGACTTGAATAGAGGCTTCATAGACTGGAGTGTGGAGAGGTCGAGTTGTGATTTTGAGGAGTCTTATTCTACTGTCTTCTTTTGATTGTAAATGTTTGGCCTTCGACCCTTATATTATGAAAAGTATTTTCCTAATTGAGTTCCTACTAATAGAATGTGAATGAACGAATGAGTGACTGGACCAGGTGGTTCACTCGGAGGTTAGAAATGGCTTTCGGGTGCCGATCACATCTAGGGTACCCTCCCGGGGCATGACAAACATGGTATCACAGCCCAGAGTTCAAGTGTCCTAGGGAGTCTATGAAGCCGTGTCTAGTAGAGTCTTGCTTATGGGTGTGTTGTGCACCACATTTATAAGAAAGAGGCTATAGGACATTAGAAATTGTTTCACTTCTTTCAAACGCTGAATTCGTGCGATGGAGTTAAACTCTATGAAACTTCCCTTCTAATTCGTGCGTTTATACGTTACAGATAATGCCTCTAAAACATACTGCTAGTCAGAGGAATGTTGATAATTCTGGGATGCCACAGTCAGAGGCACACCCAGCAAGGGCTAGAGGCCGACCCGCGAGATATGCGGAGGCACCTCAAGTGCCATCTACCCCACCTGCACCCACATCAGAGGCTAAATTTCGAGAGGCAATTGCAATGCTCACTCAACTAATGGCTGCCCGAAGCGGTAATCAGAGTTCGCCGACTCTCAGCTCTAGTTCCAAGGAGCCATCTGCTGCCATTAGAATTAGAGACTTTTTGAGGATGAATCCACCGGCATTTATGAGTTCTAAGGTTGATGAAGATCCCTAGAACTTTATTGATGAAATGTGGAAGATTTTGAAAGCTATGCATGCTACGGAAATTGAGGGGGTCGAGTTGGTGTCTTATCAACTCAAAGATGTGGCAAACATTTCGTATAACCAATGGGAGCAGAGTAGGGGTGAGGGTGCTGAACCTTCTAGGTGGGATGAATTTGAGGGAGCTTTTCTTGGCCACTTCTTTCCCCGAGAATTGAGGGAAGCGAAGGTGGAGGAATTTGTGAACCTGAAACAGGAAGGTATGTCGGTTAAGGAATATGGCCTAAAGTTCATCCATCCATCCAGATATGCTCTAGAAATGATTCTTGATGTGAGGACAAAGATGAGGAAGTTCGTCTTCGGATTAGGGAGGCATGTGAAGAAGGAGTGCAAGGCAGCATTGTTGATCTCGGATATGGATCTTTCCAGATTAATGGTGTATGCTCAACAGGTAGAGGAGGAGAAAAGAAAAGAAAGAGAAGAGCACATGACCAAAAAGGCAAGGTCATCTGGGCATGAGAATGAGCAGAGGCAAAGCAAGGGCAGCAGGTCCTTCTTCCAGAAGAGGCCTTCCAACTATGCCTCATCTACCGCCAGTGCACCGATGTCACAGAACAGGTATGATAGGCAGGGAAAGAGTCGTTAGAATTTCAGACCCCAGGGTTCTCAATCCTAGGTCAGTGCAAGTCAAGGTACAAGGGAGAAGCCATCATGCAGTAAGTGTGGTAGGCTCCACTTTGGAGAATGCAGAGCGGGAAGGGTTGGTTGTTATAAATGCGGCCAAATGGGCCATTTTTAGAGGGAGTATCCAACAAGGGGAAATAGAGTCCAACATTCTGTTACCGCACCACTGGCTAGAGGTAATCAGAGGGGCACTACTTCAGGCACCAGCGGAGGTGCCAACCGCCTATATGCCATGGGTAGTCGCCAAGATCAGGAGAACTCTCCAAACGTCATGACGGGTATGATTCGAGTCTCTTCTTTTGATTATTATGTATTGATAGATCCAGGTGCCACCTTATCTTTTGTGACTCCTTATGTGGCTAGCAAATTCAATAAAATCCCTGAACGTCTTCTTGAGCCCTTTTGTGTGGCCACTCCTGTCGGTGATTCTATCTTAGCTGAGAGAGTCTATAAAGATTGCACTGTGTCAATTCATCACAGGGATACCTTGGTTGACTTGGTTGAGTTAGATATGGTTGATTTCGATGTGATCCTTGGCATGGACTGGCTTTATGTCTGTTATGCCTCTATTGATTGTAGGACTCAAATTGTCACATTCAAATTCCCGAATGAGGCTGTCATAGAGTGGAAGGGTAGTCCTATTGTGCCTAAGGGTAAGTTTATTTCATACCTTAGGGACAGGAAGCTAATCTCAAAAGGGTGTATTTATCACCTTGTTCGAGTGAAAGATGGCAGCATTGAGTCTCCATCCCTTGAGTCGGTTCTGATTGTCAATGAGTTTCCGGATGTCTTTCCTGAAGATCTGCCTGGAGTCCCTCCTGATAGGGAGATCGACTTCGAGATTGATATTCTTCCTGATACCCAGCCTATCTCAATTCCTCTATATAGAATGGCTCCAGCTGAGTTAAAGGAGCAACTGAAGGACTTGTTAGATAAGGGATTTATTAGGCCGAGTGTCTCGCCATGGGGTGCTACGATCCTATTTGTGCAGAAGAAGGATGGGTACCTTCGAATGTGTATCGACTACAGGCAGTTGAATAAGGTCACCATAAAGAACAAATATCCTCTCCCCAGAATAAATGACTTATTCGATCAACTTCAAGGTGCCACTTGTTTCTCAAAGATAGACTTGAGGTCTAGCTACCACCAGTTGAAGGTGAGAGAATGCGATGTTCCGAAGACTGCTTTCTGGACTCATTATGGCCACTTTGAATTTTTGGTCATGTCCTTTGGGTTGACTAATGCCCCCGCCTCTTTCATGGATCTCATGTACCGAGTATTCAAACTGTACCTAGATACGTTTGTGATTGTATTCATAGATGATATTCTGGTTTACTCCAAGAATGAAAAGGAGCACGCCTATCATCTTAGAGTCATTTTACAGACTTTGAGGGACCAGGTATTGTATGCAAAGTTCTCTAAATGTGAATTTTGGCTTGCATCAGTGGCCTTCTTAGGCCACATTGTATCTGGAGATGGAATTCAGGTTGATACTCAGAAAATTGAGGCAGTAAAGAATTGCCCCAGACCCACGACCCCAACAGAGATAAGGAGCTTCCTGGGTTTGGCAGGGTACTATCGAAGGTTTGTAGAGGGATTCTCATCCATATCATCACCATTGACTAAGCTGACCCAAAAGAAGGCTAAGTTCCAATGGTCAGATGCTTGTGAGGAGAGTTTCCAGAAATTGAAATCTAAGCTAACCACTGCTCCCGTTCTAACTTTACCCGATGGAACAGAGGTTTTTTGATTTATTGTGATGCCTCTAGAATTGGTTTGGGTTGCGTGTTGATGCAAAGGGGGAAGGTGATAGCCTATGCTTCAAGACAGCTTAAGCTTCATAAGAGGAATTACCCAACTCATGACCTTGAGCTGGCAGCTGTGGTGTTTGCACTTAAAATATGATGCCACTACCTGTATGGAGTGCATATTGATGTATTCACCGATCACAAGAGCTTGCAATACGTCTTTAGCCAGAAGGAACTCAACTTGAGGCAAAGGAGATGGCTTGAGATACTCAAGGACTATGATATGAGCAT
The DNA here is from genome assembly GCF_947179165.1 of Solanum dulcamara. Classification (NCBI taxonomy): domain Eukaryota; kingdom Viridiplantae; phylum Streptophyta; class Magnoliopsida; order Solanales; family Solanaceae; genus Solanum; species Solanum dulcamara. Next base: position 16,863,377 of record NC_077248.1, on the reverse strand, counting down.
CCTCTACCATCCAGGTAAAGCTAATGTTATTGCTGATGCTCTTAGCAGGTTGTCTATGGGTAGCACTAGCCACGTGAAGGAAGGAAGGAGAGAATTGGCGAAAGAGGTACATAGATTAGCCCAATTGGGAGTCCATCTGGAAGAGAACAATGAAGGCGGAGTTACAGTTCAGGATGGGTCTACATCCTCACTTGTGGCAGAGGTAAAGGAAAAGCAAGACCAAGATCCCGTCCTTCTCCAATTAAAGGGAATCGTTCACAAACAAGAGGTAATGGTCTTTACCCTAGGGGGGATGGCGTATTGCGGTACCAAAATAGATTGTATGCCGGATGTTGATGATGTTCGAGAGAGGATTATGGCTGAAGCGCATAGTTCTAGATACTCTATTCATTGGGGTTCCACAAAAATATACCATGAATTAAGGGAGATCTATTAGTGGAGCGGGATGAAGAGAGATATTGCGGAATTCATTTCCAAATGCCCGAATTGTCAACAAGTGAAGGTTGAGCATCAAAGACCATATGGTCTAGCCGAAAACATAGAAATTCCAGAATAGAAGTGGGAGATGATCAACATGGACTTTATTACAGGCTTGCCGAAGTCCCGAAAGCAGCATGACTCTATTTGGGTGATTGTGGATAGAATGACGAAATCAGCTCACTTCTTGGCGGTTAAGACTACTGACACCGCAGAAGATTATGTGAAGTTGTATATACAGGAGATCGTCAGATTGCATGGGGTCCCTTTGTCGATTTTGGAACCATCGCTGGGAATTAAATTTCAGTCATTCCTCCATTTCTTCAAAACTCAATATCTAGATCTAGGAGAAGCCCAGTGCGTTTGGAAAGTTTGTGGCTCCGCATTAGAGTGTCAAGGATTGTCAAGGGATGTCCGTTTTAGGTATATTTTAGGTTTAGTTGCTGCCCTCTCTCTCTTTTTAAGATTTTATGGTAAAATAATTGCATGAGTTGATTTCGTTGTTATTGAGCACCAAATTGTGTCATATTTTGGAACAAAAGTTCAGTAAGCTCAAATAAACCTTTTTGTATGAAGTCAATTTTAGAATTCCCTCCACGAGTCGTACAATCCCATTTGAGACCCAATTTTGGGTCCGTCTCTGATTAATACGATTTTGGTGTCTAAACTTCTGTATTGACGTAATTTGAGGTGATTTGGAGGTGGAAAGCTTCAAATTGGTGGATTCGGAGTAAGCGTGATCTCAAGGTAGGCTACGGTGTCCCACTTTGACTGAGCTTTATTAGATACGGTTTAGTATATATTACATGTGATTTAGGCTGGTACTTGCCGAGTATAGAGTTTTTCTCCTCCCAATCCATTTTCTTGGTTCCCGAATGAGCCTTAGACTAGAGTAATTCCGTGAAAATCTTAGTTTAGGCTATAAGTCTTGATGGCCTTAGTCTATGTTTGAGCCTGAGATGCTTTATCATGTGCATTATCTCTCTTATAGCTAGACGTAACTTTTGTTAGGGCTTATTATTGATGGTGTACCTTTATGCTTGCGCCTGAGACCCCTGTGGCTTATCACAGCCATAAATTTGGCTTAGTGGTGCTCGGTTGTGAGCTAGAGTGGCATATTCTGGGTAAGGCATCGTTCCTAGAGATATTTCTCTGCCTATCTGATTCTGATCCATTTCCCAATTACTTCATTTTATGTTTAGTGGTAGGCTATTGAAGGCTTAATGTCTAGTATTATATTGTTAGGCTCGAGGCCGTGATCGAGGAGCAATTGGATCACAAGTTAATTTTCTATGCCTTGGTAGTGTGGTAAGATTCGATATTATATCTCATATTGTGTGTACCTTATTTTGGATACTGGTGATGGCATGCTTGCATTGATTGAAAATTTTCACAAAAGGGATCCCTTATGGATTTTTACTACTATTTTTGAGATGGCATTCTCATACTTTCACTATTTTTAAACTGGTTTAACATGACTCGTACCACCTGGATCATTTGGACACTAGTTTTAAGACTTATGAGGTGTCGAAGACGTACTCCTTTGCTTTGGGAAGTACAGAGACATTGAGGATGTGCTCAACCTTTTATCAATATCTGGCGTGGCGTCGCCCTTTTTCTTCAATGGTTGCATCTAGGTTGCACTTGGCCTGCACTTGACTATCTCGCACTGCATTGCCTATTTTCTACAATTGTTGCATATTAGATGCTCTTAGCCTATACTTGACTTTCTAACGCGGCGTCGCTCTTTTCTACATCAGTTTGGCTACTCACTCTCCAGTACCACTATGGGATGCTATGTGTTTTATATAAGACATGGTTTGGTCCCAGGAAATATGTACGATCTTCCCGCATCCCTTATGGCCCAATTTGGCTAGTGCACCATTAAACCAGATAAGGGGATGCATGGGTCTTACTTGGCAAGTCGAGGTCCTGGGTGGGTCTATACACTTGGTTATTGATGATTTCTGAGAGCCTCCGATGATGTTACTAGTTTTTTCTACAGACTTGCATTCATTCACATCATCTATCACCAGTATACTTATTTGTTGTTTGGTCCCTCGGTTTTATGGGGCCGATAATATGTTTGTATTATTTGTACCTTTTGGTGGTATGGGTATTCCATCCCAATTAATTATTGTTTGATTGTACCTGTACTTATCTGATGTTGTAATAATAGTTGGTTAATAGGGGACTTAGTCTATATTTGTTATTATTGCTCCCTGCTAGGTGGAGTTGGATTAGTCCTTAGTTGATTATGTGATTAGCGGTGATCGTAGGCTTTCGTTCTTTACTAGTTGACTCCTATAGTGCTTCATTATTGTTAATAAATTATTGGCTTGTGCTTTCAAGTGCGTACCTTGACTCTGGTTCTTTTCTCTATGTATCCTATTTCTTTGCTCTTATTTCCTGTACTACCTTTGTTAGCTCCTGATTAATTACTTGTGTTGTATTTACCTTGTTATATGTTATCTATACTTTCTTTATCTGTGGACATCAGTCGGCCTATGCATACTAAGTACTATTCGTTTGGTACTCATACTATACTTTTGCACCATGTAGATCATAGTACGGGTTGTCATTGGTGATTTGGACTTTGTTCAGAGCAGCTTGAATTCGAAGATTTGGTGAGCTCCTAGAGTCTGGAGCTACTGATTTCCATCTATTTTGGCTAGGCTAGTCTTTATGTTATATTTAAAGATAATCTGTACTTATTTTGTATTTTTAAAAGCCTTGTACTCTTAATTTTTTTAGATGCTTGATTACTGGCTGATGTCAGGTCTTGGGGACTGTTCCTTGAATATATTGATATTGACTCCCTTTTCTACTCTTTATTATCTTTTGTTGCTTCATTGGTTCCTCTTCCGTATTATAGCCTGTTACTTCGGGTTTCGGGCTATGGATTAGGCTTACCTACTAGTGGGTTGTAGTAGGTACCATCCTTACCTACGAAATTGAATTGTGACACTCGATTACCACAAATGCTACATGTTGATTATTTTTCCATGGGTGGAACAAGATTATTTATTATACTGTCATGACCCAAGCCTAGGGCCTAGACATGACATGGCGAATGAGGAACCCGAAAGTACCCCAAACAAGCCTCTTAGCATTCTTTTAGCCTTTCATAGGTAATGATGATAAATAAACAAGCGAAAATCATAATAATAAATCTTCAACTTACATATGTCCAACAATACCTCTAACTTTTAGATTTAACGGGGCTAAGACAAGTCCCTAGCTCACCTTCAATCATAATAGAAGAAATGCCATAGTAAAATATCTCAACATATCATAAGCTAGAAAGATAAAGGAGTATTGTTCTCGGAACATGGGAACTCACCAAAATTAGTCTTTAACGAAATCTCAACTAGCCACATGGAGGAGAACGAGGAGGAGCACTGGTCCCTACATGGTGATATCATGTAGGCAAAAGAGTATGCGTTAGTACTTTGAATGTACTAAGTATGTTAGGATGCATGAACATTGAGGAAACATTATAACATTTATGTAATATGGAACATAATGTAATGCATGCATAATAAATCATATAGATATCCTTTAAAATATTCATTTTGTGAGAAAATAACCATAACCGACATTTAAGACTATGCGAGCTATTACATGGAATCCAACATAACCCCCTACATTGGCCGGAGAGACTATTTGCCTGGTAGAACTCCGTCAACTTCATTCATTTATTTAACTTTAACTTTAAGGGCTATTTATGGATCCATTAACTTAAGCCTACAAGGGCTTCTATGTTGGCACATAGTTAATGAGACAAGGGGTTGCTACTAGGATTCCCTTATCGAATCCTATCTCAATGCCCCATTTGGTGCTAAGTCAATCCCACGGAATAGTTTAATACTTTAAAATATTCATAGTATATAGCTTGAGAATTCAAAACATCATATTTGGTGGAATAGCTCATTAAAACATTTGAAAATTCAAATATGCAAGAATTGTCTTTATTGCATAAAGAATCCATCATTCATATCATTTCATCATTCTTTATTTTCATAAGACTCCCTTTTGATCATAGATATTGCTTTTACAAACATTCATTTGGAGTCAAGGCTTTCAAGTCAAACTTTATTTAAAACATAATAAAACTAGGTGGGTTCAAATCACTTCAACTTGTAAATATATATGTAAATAAATATACATAAATACTTTGAAATCCATTAATTAAAAATCATGCTTTAAATAACCCACCATGAATTTCAAGAACCTTTAAATAGATAAATAGAGGAGTTACTTGCAAACCATCAATTCATACATATGAAATTATGTCGCATCAAAATAGACCAATAATCATTAGTTTAACCATGATTCATACTATTAAGTAAAAATAAGTATTACCATAAGAAAATATTACTTGAAATCAAGAGACTTAATTGAAAGAGTTTTTGGACTACATGGGTGAAAGAACCCATGGATAAACACCCACATAACTTAGAGTAGAGCTTAAAATAAATAAATATAATTTATCATACAATCAAAATAATTTAGACATGAGAGTAGAAGGAATACTCTCATTGAAGCCTTAATACCTGGAATTCGAAGCTTTAGTCGGAACCGAAGGACTTAATGAACACTCTTGAGTCCTAGCTTTTCTCCTCGCCGGAACGTTTTGTGTACTACCCGGAGTATATGAATCACTGGAATAGTATTTCTTCACTACTAAGAACTAAAACTATATTTGAGAATGAGTAAAGAAGTGTATAGAGAGAAGAGTTGCTTGGGAAAGCTTGATGAATAAAATGAAGAAATAAGGTAGGTATTTATAGGTGTGGAGGAGGGACCTAACAATAAATAAAATAATTATAAAGAAAAAATCTGAAAATTTAATGGAAAATTGTGATGTCATGGGTGATGTTACATGGAGGTCAATTGATGTCATGAATGATGTCAAATGTATCTAGATTTTTCCATGGTAAGTGAAATGGGTTCTTTTTAACAGAATACTCTTTTTTGGAGCTGCGTTTGAATAAGATAAATTCCTTATTAGGATTCGGTGTATTGATAAGAATTGTAGATATGGATGTCTAGTTTCATATAGTTCAAGAATAAACCCATTTGGATAATCTTATAGTGAGATATGATTTTTCTTCTATAAATACTCCATTCCATCACAACATCCTATCTTACAACAATTAATTTATTTGACCTACTTAACCTCCGAAACTTAAAATATAGTCTTCACAAAAGTTGTAGGTAATGATCTTGTGGTTACTAAAAAATTTGAATCATCTAATTTGGAAAATTCTATGAAAAGTTATTCCTAAAATACAGAGGTTGTATTATTTTTTTGGCGAGAATCGAAATATCGTATACAATGTTTTTAGGGAATGTTACATATACTGATGTTGATCATTTTTGTGGTGGTTGTTGAGTGCGGGTGATGAATAGGAGTAATATTTATGTTTCCTGGCTTGGTGATATATGTATGTTGTCTTATTTTTAATATGTTCCGGTTACTTGTTCATATTTTGTATACTTGGAGTTGATTGATGATTCTACCAGTACACTGATGATTTTATGTACTGATACTGCACTTGCTCTTTTTTTGTTGAGTACAGATCATAGTCTAGCTGCTGCTTTGCGACCTCAGCTGTGAGTCCTATCCCTTCTGAATCTAAGGGTAAGTTGATTCTTCTAGGCTGTCATGGATTCATCTATTTCCCCTAGTCCATTTGTTCGGACTTAAATTTCTTTGGTTTGAGGGTTGCAGTCCCGTATTCTTGACTATGTATATATTTTGGTACACGACTTTTAGGTTCTAGGAGCTTATTTCCGCATACTTTTTGATAGTTACTGTGATTGCTTGTTTTAAATTAATGAGACTGTTACCTTTACTAGTTTTGTTGATTTAGTATTGGGTTGACAATTGGTTCTCCCACCAGGGGTCTAGTATGGGTTCCTCTCACAGGGGACTGGGTCGTGACACGTAGTCTCTTTAATGAGCCATAGAATACATCCGTAAAACTCAGGCTGATATGCTTGTTTCAAGACTTTGATCTAGAAGCAAATTCATGACCCGTAAAGAAATTATGACTCGAGTTTGGGTCCGTAAAATTTCAGTCCCACAATCCTTCTTCTGAAGTTGGTCTATGAGCCTCGTCTACAGTCCGTGGTTCTATCCATGGTCCGTAGATACTGCTCCTAGATCCCAAAATTTCTGCATACTTAAATTTTCTCAGCTTCTTATGATCATATCTGGACTTAGAATTTCTGAGATGTTATAGAAAAATTGTTTTTTTTCACTTGTAGAAATATTTTATAGTTTTTATTAAACTACTCAAATATTTATATTATTAGATAAAATTCGTATGCAACAAGATCTAAGGTAATGAATTACATACACATGTCTAACTTATTAACTTGAAATAACATTATTACTGTCATATTTTTGTTGTAAACTTAAAATCATTATACCTTGTAAAAATATTATAAAATACTTAGTAAGTATAGGTAAAAGAAATTGAAACCTCTTACTAAATATTAGTTTAAGGTTATGGATTTTTATCGAGCCACATTTGATGTGATATCATTTAAAAATTCAATAAATTAGAAATAATATTTTTTTTGGTTTTTCACCCTATTTTTGGAATCTGCATTGAAGCCTGACTAAATTTTGACATAACATTTTAAATTTTTATTCTTTGATTTTTTTTTTAAAAATATTTGATTCAGCTTTTCAACCTCGTATGATCTCAATATCTCATGTTATGTTAAATTAATACATTTGTTTTTGATAAATATGCTATTTAATAAATTTTACCATATAAAATATTGAACTTTAAGAGATAAAATGCGTTGTTCGGTCACAATTGTATGATACAAATTCGGCAAAATAAATTTTCCCAATGAATCTACAATTAATTTTTACTATTTTTACGTTAGTTATATCTTTGTTTGTTCCTAAATTTATAGTAACAATCTTAACCTTATTTTTTGCTATTATGTTGCCCAACTCTATCTCCTTTTTTTTTCTTTAATAAATTAGTGTTGTTTGATCTTTTATATATTCTATTCAACTTTTCAACATAGTGTGATCTTAATATCTCATGTTATGGTACATTAATATAATTTAGTGTAGATATCTATTTAATAAGTTCAACATATAAAAGATTAGACTTTAGATATAAAACACATTTTCCGATCACAATTGTAGGAGAAAAATCTGGTAAAAGAATTTCAGAACAGATAAATTCATAATTAAATTTTAGTTCCCAAATTTTATAATCTTTTCAGAAAGGACTGGGTTCAAAGGTGAATCTTAGTACAACCATTTTTCCCTAGACAAATGGCCAGACAGAGCGCACTATTCAGACATTGGAGGATATGTTAAGGGCATGTGTACTTGAATTCAAAGGTAATTGAGATGATCACTTATCTCTCATTGAGTTTTCATACAACAATAACTATCATACAAGTATTCAGATGGCTCTCTGTGAAGCTTTGTATGGGAGGAGATGTAGATCACCAATTGAGTGGTTTGAAGTTGGTGAAGCTGAGTTGATTGGGCTTGATTATTTCGCCAATCTATGGAGAATAAAGGTTATTTGAGAGAGGCTGAAGATAGCACAAAGCCACTAGAAATCTTATACTGATATGAGATGGAGAGACTAAGAGTTTGAGGTCAATGATTGGGTGTTCTTGAAAGTATCACCCATGAAGGGTGTAATGAGGTTTGGGAAGAAGGGAAAGCCTAGTCCTTGATACATTAGTCCCTACCAAATTATGAGGAGGATTGGGAGCGTCGCTTATGAGTTGGAGTTACCTTTTGAGTTAGCCGCCATTCATCCAGTATTTCATATCTCTATATTGAAAAAGTGCTTGGGATATCCTTCATTGGTAATTTCCATTGATAGTATTTGCGTTAAGGATAACTTGTCATATGAAGAGATTCCAGTCTAAATTTTTGGTCGTTAGGTTCAAAAATTAAGGACCAAAGAGATTGCCTCAGTCAAAGAATTATGGAGGAATCAATTTGTTGAAGAAGCCACATGGGAAATTGAGAAATATATGAAAACCAAATATCTGCATCTATTCATGCCCATCAATGAGAATGTTGAAGGTAATGTCCCTATTCTTGATTTGATTTGGTATGCCTATCCTTAAGTTGAATAGTTGAATATTTAGAGCATTTGATTAGCTGAAAGATTGAGTCTTGATTTTTATTAGTTCCTCGAGTCCATCCTTGGCACACTCATCATTCGAGGATGAATAAGCCTAAGGGGGAGATATTGTTATACCTCAAAAAATTTTAAGCTAAGACCCGAGCTATTCTTCTTATATATATAGGATCGAGCCTGATGACTTCTAATTGTATATATGTTTTAGGATCAATTCCTAAGTATTCTAAATGTATTAGAGGTGAATTAAGGTCATAAGGAACCTCTAGTACTAACTCGTGTTTAAAGATTCTTTACCGATTGAGTTTTCGTATAAGATCATATAAGGGTAAACTTCAAACGACCATAACTCTCAGAATATTAAGAGTTAGGTGTCCCATTACCTATCAAATTAAGGATCTATGTGTCCTCTTTTCAACTCTTTCAAGTTTGCCTCATTTCGAGTTCAGAGTAAAACGTTTGACCATTTTACCAGAGACTGCTAGATTACAAAATTTCAGGCTTCCGTAGATTGGGGCCTAGAGCGATGCACTAGAAGTGCACCCAAAACTGACTTTAGTAGTTTGGTCCCTAGAGCGGTGCCAACAGTACGCCCGAACCCATTTTTTTGATTTTTTTAATAAAGGGCATTTCAGATTTTCCCCACATTTCTAAACTTAACCCAAGCTGTTTTGGGACTAAAGTTTGTCCCTTATCAGTACCCTAAGGGTATTTTCTCTCATTTAACACTTAGAACATTGAGAGAAAAGAATTGGATAGAAGAAATAATGCCACGGTTCAAAGTTTTCAGGTTATCCCTTCAAGTCTCGATCATCTCTTAGATTTCCTGGTATGTAAGGCTAACTAAAAGCATGGATCAAGTTCTTCAATGTGCCCTAACTCCATGATTGTTTGAGTAGTGAGTGATTTGAGTCCCCCATGAATGAATCCCTGAAATTACTCTTTAAAATCCTAGAGTGTTCTTGCATAACCTTGCATAATTGGTAGTTTTCATGAATTAAACACTTGAAATAAATGATTATATTTCTCCTTACATGAATCCTAACTAAATGATGACAAAAATTGAAGGTCTATATGTGTTGAATGGATTAGAAATCATAACGAATGAATGTTTGAATGTGAGTGAGAATGAACCTGAATATAGGTTTCATATAACTTGAAGGTCTTCTTAAAAATCTAAGATTGAGCATGGATAACTTTGTAGAACTAAACGCTTTCATAAATACATGTCTCTATTTCACTTGAAGGATAGGTTTGACTAGATAGTATGAATGGTTGAGAGGCTTGATTATGATAGAATTCATGAATTGATAAGAGTCCAAATCAGACTTGTCGAATGATAAGATTAAACTGATTAGATAGAGTCTTATGAGCCTTGATTCTTTAGAGGAGTATCATGCACCAAATTGAGTGAGAGTAACTAACAACTTGAACTCAATAACTACATAGCCAACATAGGTGAGGATTATACCATAAATTGGATAAATTTCCTTATTATCCCAAAAGTAGACTCGAATGATTGATTGTGGATCCTTGATTGGTTTATTTGCCCCTTACCCTGGCAAAGTATTGGATGGACGTGGTAAAAACGTCGGCTTGTTGGACCTCACAACTGATATTATTTTACCTTGTTGCATGTTTCATTCTGCCATATTACATACTCATACATTCCACGTACTGATGTCCATTTGGACTTGCATCATTTCATAATGCAGAGACAGGTTCTAGAGATCATCAAAAGGCATAATATTGAGAATCTATTCCTATTCAGATGATTAGTGAGTCCTCTCCTGTATTCATAAGATAACACTTATGTTATTCTTACTTTGAGTTTAGTATTTTCATTTTGATTTGAGGTAGTCATGAACCTATCATTGGTACCATTTAGACAGTAGTGTTAAAGACTTTATAGACTAAATAGAGATAGGTTGATTGAGTATTTCTATTCCTTGAATTGTTCTTGTCAGACTATGCTTATGACATAGATTGGAGTTTGATTTGTTTGTCTATGACCTTTCTTCCTTGAGTTAGAATGTTGATTGGATTTTCCCACCTATTTGTCTCTTTATTTTAGGTCTTCCGCTGATTGAATGAATGAACGGATGTGTGCCCACACCAAGTGGTTCACTTGGGATTCAGTAATGGTTTTTGAGTGTCGGCCACATCTAAGGTACCCTCCTGGGGTGTGACAAGTGTTTTCAGTCAGAAAGAGCTAAACCTTAGGTAGAGAAGATGGATTGAGCTGCTTAAGGATTAGGACATGAGCATTCTCTACCATCCAGGTAAGGCTAATGTTGTTGTTGATGCTATTAGCAGGTTATCCATAGGTAGCACCGCTCATGTAGAGGAAGGATAAAGAGAGTTGGCTAAGAATGTGCATAGACATGCACAATTGGGAGTCTTCCTTGTAGGCTCTGATGAAGGTAGTGTTCTTTTCCAGAATAGGGCTGAATCATCTTTAGTGGCGGAAGTGAAGGAAAAGTAAGACAAGGACCCATCCTATTGCAGTGATAGACAGATGTCCATAATCAAAAGGTAATGGCTTTTGAATAAGGGGGAGATGGTGTGTTGAGGTACTAAGGTAGATTATTTGTTTTGAATGTGGATGGTCTTTGAGATAGAGTCATGGCAGAGGTCCATAATACTAGGTATCTGATTCATCCATGTCCCACTAAGGTGTACCATGACTTGAGAGAAGTCCACTGGTGGAATGACATGAAGAGATACATTGCAAACTTCATTTCTAAGTGCCCGAATTATTAGCAAGTCAAAGTTGAGCACCAGAGACCATGTGGCATGGCTCAGAACATAGAACTTCCAAAGTTTAAAGGGTAGATGATCAACATGGACTTCATTATTGGCTTACACCGCAATTTTGCCAATAGCATGACTCAATTTGGGTAATTGTAGATCGGATAACTATATTAGCCTATTTTTTTACCAGTAAAGACTACTGATTTAGTAGAGGACTATGCCAGATTATACATATATGAGATATTCACACTTTATGGAGTTCCATTATCTATTATTTTAGATAGGGTTGCTTAGTTTACTGCCCAATTTTGGAAGTCATGTCAGAAAGGTTTGGGTTCGAAGGTGAACCTTAGTACTGCTTTTCATCCTCAGGCAGAGCGTACTATCCAGACTCTGGAAGATATGTTAAGGTCTTGTGTCATTTACTTCAAAGGAAGTTGGGATGACCACCAACCTTTTATAGAGTTTGTGTACAATAACAGTTACTACTCTAGTATTCAGATGGCATCCTATAAGGAACTTTACAAGAGAAGGCGCAAATCTCCGATTGTTTCATTTAAAATTGATATGACCAGACTTGGTTCACCAGGCTATAGAGAAGGTTGGGATTATCCAAGAAATATTGAAAATTGCGCAAAGTCATCAAAATTCCTATACTGATTTTAGGTGAAGAGATTTAGAGTTTGAGGTAAATGATTGGGTCTACTTGAAGATTTCACCCATAGAGGGTGTCATGAGATTTGGGAA